>NC_063377.1:6586001-6592492 GCF_021869965.1 Rhincodon typus
CCCCCCCCCCCCCACCCCCAAACGCCACCCTTAGAGAATCCACAATGGGATCGCACTTTGCAAATAGGCAACTCTCTCTCTTTCTCTCGCCCTCCCGCTGAGCTCTCGGTTGTTTTAAAAATTTCCTGCTTACTAAACTCCACCCACCCCCCCAGTCCCATTTCAGAAGGTGCCCGCTTCGAGATTATTACGCATCGGTCATTTCCTAAAGACAACAAAAATTTGGTGCCCACTACCCAAGCCATTCCAAGTGCCCTCCCCTCCTATTTTTAAAAAGTGGTGTGGAAGTGTGTAAATAAAAATGAGGGGGAAGATCGTTTCTGCCCCCTTCCCCCACCCCACCCCACCCCACAACCATCCCCGTCGTGCCCCAAAGGTCGAACTCTGGATGGTAATTTTGCCATAGGTTTTGGTTGGGGTCGGGGGGGGTGAAACTGCGTGGCCGATTGTCAGAGAGTTTTGGTCGGGGTGGGGGGGACGAGCCAGGGCAGCAGGGAGAGGCCAGGGGTTAGCAGCGCAGAGGGTGGCCCCTTCTTGAGTTGCCCACCAGAAGTGCCAACCCATCAGGAGGCAGCTGTATGGAATTCGATTTGCCTGCATCAGCGACCGCACACTTATCTGAGGGAGACCGTGCGATGCAGAACGCCTGATATCGTACTGCCACGCCGCATTTTTAGAGTCGACTGTAAGCCTCTACAAGGAGCTGAACAGAGAAACGAAATCACTTCTCTGTTGAGACTGGCCGCAAGCTCTCAACCGCCCCTCCTTTTGCGTTTCTCCACACCCCATCTGCTGTGGAAATGTCTTATTCTTTACTGGGAATTTCCGGGCTCGGGGGTTATTTTTCCGGTGGGGAAGAGACGGGGAAACGGTGATCCCAAATTCAGGGCAAACCCTCAAAAGAGGTAGGGAGCTTGAAACCTCTGCTGAATGGGAATGGAGGCATGGTTTTTATTCTGAGGGGGGAGGGAGTGGTAGTTTACAATGATGTTACAATTGAGAAATAATTTAAAATGTTGTAAATATGAAAATTCAGATGTTATGGGAGTCCTTCATTTCATTAATTTTTTTTGGATTAACATTAAATTTTGAGACAGGTCACTGCCTCGTGTCTGTGTGTGTGTAGGTAGACCACATTGTGCTGCCTATCTATTAATCTCTTTGACAGGAATAGATGCTTGGGAGGGGAACATCTTGGGGGTGGGTGGGGGGGACCGTGTCAACGTGCTTGATTTCTCATTTCTTGTGATAAAGTTGTGAGGAGACTATTCAGCCCTTCTCTCCCAGGCCTGCCCCGCTTCTCAGAAGCCCACCTGCTCCCCACGGCCACCGAGCTAGGTGCCGTTCGGAGGGCTTTGGGTGGGACGTTTGATGGGCAGGGTGACTTCTGACCCTTTTTCCCCGGGCCTGTGCCCACATTTGTTTTCCCTGTCTCGCCCAGGGCCCCTGTTCCCACCCCCCCACCCCCGAGGCAAGAAATTACTGGGGTTCTGCATTTTGCTGCCCCTGGAGTTTCCCGAAGAAAGGGGGGACATTTTATTGCAGCAGTGTTGCCCCTCAAACCCATACTCCAAAGAAGCCCAGGGAAGTGGGCACTTTTTGAGCATGAAACAATTAAACCAGGGGCACTGTCCGCTCTCTCTCTGACGGTCCCTGCGAGTGCTAATGCAGGTAGCAATGGGGGTAGGGAGTTGTTCTCTCCAGTGTCTGTCAACTCAGATGCTCACTTTGGTCATGATCCTACAGCAGGTTTGAGATCCTGTATAAATCTTCCCCCATCGCACCGGAGACCTAACTGAGGCTGTGAAAGGAAGGGTCATTGGACTCCGAAACATTATAAACTCCTGCAGCCACTCGTTTTGTTATTGAAAGTCCTCTTTCCCTGTGTCACCATCGGGTTCCTTTTGGCCAGCTCTGTGCTCTAAAACTCGCCATCCACTTCCTTGCTAGATGTAGGTGCACTCATCGCTGCAGAGATGTTGGAGTTGCAGACTTGCTACAGATTTACACCAGAGCCCTGTTGGCCTTGACGAAGCTGATTTCTTTTTCCCAGAAAAAAATTTGACATGTGAAATAGCGATGTGCTTTTAATGGAGTGAGTGCGGTTAAACTGTATCCACCAGCGGCAAGGGCCAGGCCCCAGGGAGTACACAGTGAAAATTGAAGGACATTGCTGCCTTCAAAGGTCAAAGGATGTCTATGTCTAGACAATGTGGTTAAGAAGGGATTATAGGATAATTATCTTCATTAGCAAAAGCAAAAAGGGTCTTAAGAGTTCTGAAATTATAGGAAAAGAGATTATTAAGCCACAGAGACTTCAGATGAGTAAGGGGTGGCACGGTGGCTCAGTGGTTAGCGCCGCTGCCTCACGGCACCAGGGACCCGGGTTCAATTCCACGCTCTGCCGACTGTGTGGAGTTTGTACATTCTCCCCCTCCATGGCTGCATGGGTTTCCTCCCACAGTCCAAAGATGTGCAGGTTAGGGTGGATCGGCCGTGCTAAATTGCCCCGTAGTGCCCAGGGATGGGTGGGTTATAGGGGGATGGGTCTGGGTGGGATGCTCTGAGGGTCGGTGTGCACTTGTTGGGGCAAACGGCCTGTTTCCACACTGTAGGGATTCTATGATTTACCAGGATGTTGCCAGATCTGGAGGGTTTGAGTTACAAAGGAAGGCTGGGAGATTTTTTTTTTACCCCCCACTGGAGCGTAGGAGATTGAGAGGTGACCCTTATAAAATCAGAAACGGTTACTCGTAGATGTCTTTTCCCTAGCAGGGTGAGGAATTTCAAGACTGGGTGGAGGCACATTTTTAAGGTGAGGAGAAAGATTTTAAAAAAAGACACAAGGGGGCACTTTTTTAAACACAGAGGGTGGTTCGTGTGTGGAATGAGCTTCCTGAGGAAGTGGTGGACGTGGGTACAGTTACAGCATTTAAAAGACATTTGGATACGTACATGAGTAAGAAATGGTTGGAGGGATATGGGCCAGGAGCAGGCAGGTGGGACTAGTTTAGTTTGGGATTATGGTCAGTATGGACTGGTTGGGCCGAAGGGTCTGTTTCCGCGCTTCCTTCACTCTGCTGCCAGGTTTTGCTGAGTTTCTGCAGCGTTGAGAGTTTGTTTGAGATCCCACTGGAGTTGTACAGAACATCAGTCAGGTTCTGGTCTCTGGTGTACTGTGAGAATGTGACTTCACTGGAGAGGGAAGAGATTCACCAGGATGTTGCTTAGAGCAGAGGGGGACCCGAGTGAGGTCTACAGTGTTCTGAGAGGCATATAAAGAGAGAGACCTATCCTCCTCCGCTTTGCAAGCTTGCAGGCAAATTGCTGGAAAATGGGACGAGGGTAGGTGGATCTGTGAGGACCAGCGTGGACATTAATGGGCTGAAGGGTTACATTCCGAGCTGCACGAACTCTTCCAACCAGATGGGCATAGATTTTGGAGGGTGAGGAAGAGAATTTTTATTAACACAAGTTCCGACGTGAAACATACTGCCTGTAGATTCCAAGGTGTCCTCCTAATGGGAGCAGGGCGAGTTCTGAGGGAATTAAATCACAGGGGCTACTGAAGGAGGAGGGAGAAGAGGGGCATTCTTCTGTGTGGGGGCATATCACCAGCAAGGCTGGCATTTGTCATCCCACCGCCCCCCCCCCACAAACCCAGCGTTTCAATTGGGGGGCTGTTTCAGAGGCCAGTTGAGAGTCAGCACCCTCGCTGTGTGTGGTCTGGAGTCACATGTAGGCCCAGAGCAGGGTAAGGAGGGCAGGTTTCCTTCCCCCATTAGTGACACCCCCCCACCCCCCTGGAAGCGGGGAGGTGTGCTTCATCACAGTCATCATGATCACAGCAGGAGTAGGGGACTGCACCACCATTCAATATGGTCATGCAATCTCAGTATCCCATTCCCACTTTCTCTCCATGCCCCTTGATCCCTTTAAGCGCAAGGGTCACGTCCAGCTCCGTCTTGGTTATATCTAACGACCTAGCCCCAACAGCTTCCTGTGGGAGAGAATCCAACAGGTTCACAGCTCTCCAAGTGAAGAAATTCTTCCTCTTCTCAATCCTGAATGGCTTACCCCTTATTCTTAGACTGTGACCCCCTAGTTCTGGACTTCCCCAACATCAGGAACATTCTTCCCACATCTAGCCTGTGCAGTCCCATCAGGATTTCATATGTTTCTACAGGATCTGCGCACCCCTCCCCTCAATCTTTTAAATTCCAGCGAGTAGAAACCTAGTCGATCCAGTTTTGCCTCATCAGTCCTGCCATCCTGGGAATCAGTCTGGTGAACCTGCGCTGGACTCCCTCCATAGCAAGAATGTTTTGCAAACTGCAAACAGTTACAGAGGCCATGGGTTATCGCTGTCTCTTTGCTTAGTTCCTATCAATCCCAAGATAAAGAGATTGTATAAACCACTGATAAGCAGGGAGAAGAGAAACATTTCTAGGTCTGAGAAACCAGAGGTTTAAGGTGAGAGGGGGAAGAGATTTAAAAGGGAGCTGAGGGGTAACTTTTTCACGCAGAGGGTGGTGCGTGCATGGAACGAGCTGCCAGAGGAAGTGGGTGGAGGCTGGTACAGTTACAACATTTAAAAGGCATCTGGATGGGGACATGGATAGGAAGGGTTTAGAGGGATAGGGGCCAGATGCTGGCAAACGGGACCAGATTAATTTAGGATATCTGGGTCAGCACAGAGGGGATACCGTACATCTCCTTGAAACCGCAGGCCCCAAGGCTAAGACATCCACTGGAAGACGCAGGGGCTAACAACTCCAACGCAGAACCAGAAATCGCTGGAAAAGCTCAGCAGGTCTGGCAGCATCTCTGGAGAGAAAGCGAGAGTTAGCGTTTCAGGTTGAGTGACCACCCCCCCTCCCCGGTCCTCAGAACTCAGGGCTCCAGGCCGCTGGGGAGGTTCCACTCGGTATTTTATCGAACACACGAAGGCAAGGATGGCGAAGGAAGAAAACAAAATCGCTGTGTTCTGAACGTTAAGGTTGACACCTTCGGCTGTTACCGGAACAGGACAAACAACGGGGCTGGGGGAACGTGGGCTAACTGAAAAGGAGTTGCTTGCTCCGGGAGGCAGGGTAGATGACAGAGCGAGGTGGGGGTGGGAGGCGGAGGGTTTCCTTTTGTTACTCTAACTGTTCTGCGATTCCTCACCCACGCTGCAATCAGTTCGAGCTGAAGTAAAGACACAGCTGGGTCTCTCTCTGCCTGTGAGCCCCTCTTTAAAAAAAAGGTAGCTTGTGGTGAGACAGACCCTTGACCAGAGGGCACTGGCTGATACAGGGGAAGGGGCTGCATTGCCGTGCTACCCTCTCTGGCCCAGTATGAGATCTGTGCTGTTCTGAGCTCTGGACGTTCCCTCCTGCATAAACGCAAGGAATTGTTGACTTCCAGCCTGTGTGCAGGAGGGAGACAGAGCAATAGGAGTCGGGGGTGGGGGGAAGAGAAGGTGGGTGAATGCCCATGCTGGAATGGGCAAAGACCCTCTGGGAGAGGGAGAGGATGCCCTGTTCTACCATCCCGAGGGGCTGGCACTGGCGAGGAGAGGGGACAACTCGCCACCTTTCCCCACCCCACCACTACCAAGAGCGTGCCACTGTTCTGGCCGATCCAGAGTCGCGCCTGCCCGGCCTATACCAGCAATAAAGTGGGTGCCCGGGTTAGACCGATTCCCCCAGCTGCTCCTGGGTGCCAGAGACTGTTCTTACTCCCCAAAAAAAAATCCACAGAGTCAACTGCACATGTGCCTGCTCAGCAATGACAATGCTACACAGTCGAGTTTGTTTAAATATATAAAAAAAAAAGATTACAACTTTTTATTTGTTAAGGGAGGGAGGACTAAACACAAAGTGGAGCTTTGAGAGTGTGCGTGTGGTACAGTGCATGCGTGTGTGGTTGGAGGAATCTTGCACTTCCCAGAGACACTGATGGGGCACACCGGGCGTGCGTTTTACCCACTCCTGTTGGTCCGAGCAGTGCCTGACCATCTCCATGCCACTTCCCCCCACCAATTCCCTACAGAGGGGAATACCAAGAAGAAAGGGTGTGTGGGTGACAGGCACCAGTGTATGGGGCAGATGGGTAACAGTCAGTCATTGTGACACTGAGTTAGCCAGAAGCCTGATGGGCACAGAGATGGCACACAGGGTGCATGTACTGTCTCCTTTACTCGTTGGGAGGAGGAGATGCCAACAGGCTACACATCAGGTGGTAGCACAGGCTGGCACCGAGGACCCACCAGGCACGTGCCCGGTGAGAAGGGGGAGGGGGGGGGGGAGGGAGGGGGGGGGAGGGGTGCGGGCAGGGTGAGCAAGGGCGTGGGCAAGGGAGGTGGTGCACGGGGTGAGCGAGGATGGGGGAAAGTGAGCGAGGGAGGCGGGGGCGCGGGCGAGCGAGGATGGGGGAGTGAGCAAGGGAGGCGGGGGTGCGGGCGAGCGAGGATGGGGGAGTGAGCGAGGGAGGGGGATTCGAACTAG
>NC_063377.1:6592592-6594370 GCF_021869965.1 Rhincodon typus
GGGGGGGGGGGGGGGGGGGGGGGGGGGGCGAGCAGACGTGTACTCACTTGCTGGCGAAGAAGGCCACCCAGGGGAAGCGCAGGTCGTGTGTGTCCACGAAGACGTTCTGTACAAACAGGTTCGGGCTACAGCTGTGCTGTGGGGGGGGGTCAGAAACAGTGTTTAATCAGACCGAGTGCGAGACAGGCAGGCTCTGACTGTACTCCTCCGCCCCACACTCCCCCTCCCACAGGGACGTACACCCCCCCAGCCACTCCCCGCATTGCCCCATTCGGGCCCATATTCTCCCTCTCTCTCTCTGGTGGGTCTTGTAACCTTTCCAAATAAATCCAACTAACCTCACTGTTGTAGACCACTCCTCTCGGTTAGGCCAGGTTCAATTTCAACCGGCGTCCTGAGGAGGACCGGGTTGGGATTTGTGGGGTGGGGGGGAATGCTGGTGGTGGTTGTCAGGATTCCAGTACCCGGGGCCTACGAAGGGGCCCCCACCACAAGAAAAAGTAGCAGGAGTGGGCCATCTGACCTGCCCCAGCATTCAGTAAAATCACGGCTGGTCTTTTTCCAGGATTCAGCTCCATTTAGCTGCTCGCTCACTGTAACCCTTAATTCCTTTATTCTTCACCATTGCATTAAAAACACTCAACCACAGTCTCAGTGGGCAGGGAATTCCACACATTCACAACCCTTTGGGTGAAGATGATCCGATCCTCCTCAACTCAGTCCTAAATCCGCTCCCCCGTTATTTTGAGGCTGTGCCCCCTCGTTCTAGTCTCACCCACCAGTGGGAACACCCTCCCTGCTTCTCCATCTTAAATATTCCCTTCGTAATTTCATACGTTTCTAGAAGATCCCCTCACATTCCTCAAAACTCCAATGAGTACAGTCCTGGTTGACTCCAATCTCTCCTCATCAGCCAACCCTCTCGACTCCAGGAACCAACCCAGTGAACCAACTCTGCAGCCCCTCCAGTGCCAGTCCACCCTTTCTCGAAACTGTACTCTGGGCCGGGGGAGCTCAAACACAAGGTAACGACCATCCCTCCCCTTTCGCTTGGTCTAGAGGTGAAAATGCAAAACTGTAACAAAGTCTGCATCAGGACTCTTTGCAAGAATACCAAAACCGAGGGGTAATGAGAGGGCAGGAGTGCGCTGGTGGGTTGGTAAACGGGCATGTCCCTCAGAGTGCCAGCTGGTGGAAGGTGGTTTTAGCTCATTGATACGTAGCAGACCCTTCTTCCCGCCCCCACCCCGCCCCCCCCCCAAGCCTCACTTACATTGAGATAGCGGCCCAGGTTGCCCTCCAGCTTGGCATCAATGATGTAGCAGGACTCCTCACCATCGTAGAACTGCCTGGTGCTCCTGTGCCCGCTCCCGCCTTCGCCCTTCTCCATGTTGCTGGCCTTGACGGCGATGCCGTGGGTGGATTTCAGTGCAAAGCCCCGGGTCGACTTCACTGCCACCTGCCTCTTGTTGATGCTGTCTGGGGGCACCGAGGGAGCAAACAGCACAGAGGGCATGGGTCAGGGCATGGAGGGTAAGCGGTCTTCCTGCACCTCTACCCCCCTCCACCCCACCTACACCCCCCCCCTATCCCCCTCCCCCCCCCCCCCCCCCCCCCCCTCCCTACCCCTCCCACCTCCTCCACACCCCCTCCTTATCCCTATCACCGCCTCCACCCCCCCACACCCTCTCCCTATCACCCTCGCCACACCACCCACCCCTATCTCTGTCACCCTCTCCACCCCACCCCACACCCCCTCCCTATCTCTGTCACCTTCT
>NC_063377.1:6594470-6606946 GCF_021869965.1 Rhincodon typus
AATAAAGGGGGCACCAATTTGAGACTGAGATGAGGAGGAATGTCTTCCATGAGAGGGTCGGGAGTCTTTGGAACTTCTTACCCCAGAGAGCTGTGGGGGGGCAGAGGCCTTGCGTATATTTAATGCTGAGATTCCCGATGAGTCAGGGAGAGGGGGATCAAGGGAAAGGTCAGGAATTTAGACACGGTGAATGTTGGATTAGCCTGGATCCTATTGAATGGGGGGCAAGCAGGCTCAAAGGGCCGAATGGCCTCTTCCTGCTATAAATCTGACCTGATTCCACATCCCGTGGAACACCAGGGAATATTTCACCCCACGAGAGCTGCTATATACAGGCAGGGTTTTGCGGGTGGGTGGGAGCGTGTGGTACCTGTGTCCTTTGGATCGCTCTCGTCTTTCTTGTCTGCGCTGTATGCCTCGTCGGAGCCCGAGGAAATGGTCTGAACGTCGTCACTGTCATTGGCGGCAACAGCGGCAGCGGGTGCCTGGCCCTGTGTGGGTTTACGGCTGCCGCTAGTCTGTGTGCCCGTCTCCATCTCGGTGTCTGAGCTGCTTGATAGCGTCATCACCTCCTGCTCGAGGCGTGGGGGGTGTGAGACAGAGAGAGAGCGTGACCGAGCGAGACAGAGACAGCGTGCGTGACAGCAAAGCGTGAGCGCGAGAACGAGAGATCCCATCAGCTCAATGAGTCCAGCTGAGCCCTTGCCATTGAGCGATCGTCAATCCCGACCCTCAGGTCTCCCCCTTGGAGTTTATGCCCCTCGCGTGCCTGTACATTTCCCGTGTGAGGATCACCTGCTGACTTCCCCCACCCCGGTCCATCATCAAGAGCCACGGGCCGCAGAGTACCTGGCTGTGCACACCCCCTGCTCCCCGTAACCCAGCCCCTAACGTAAATGCACCTTCCCTGCCAACACTCCAAAATCCTCGTCCCATCTGTGAACAGAGATGGACAGTTGGCCACTTGAACCCGAACCAGCCACTGCCTCGATCCAAACTCCTCTGCTCCCGGGAGGAGCAGCCCCAGAGCCTCCGTACTGCCCGACTTCCCTCACCACTGCTCCCCCGCCCCCACCCCAAACCCCACGCCCATTTTGGTCAACCTCACACCCTTCCCTCCACCGTGGGAACACGAGGCAATGCCTGACCTTTATCAAAAAGGTGCCCTCTTTACATTTTTGTCGCTAATTCACCAAAGAGGGCATCACTGGGCCAGCCATTCAGCGCCCACCCCAGTCGCTGTGGGGTAGGGGGGAGGGCATGGAGTGACGTGTAGGCCCAGACCCAGGTGGCCGTTTCCTTCCCTGAAGGATCAGTGAACCAGGCAGATTTTAGCCCGACAAAAGTCGGCAGTGGTTTCATTTAAAACTCCTACTTCCAAATACTTTTCACGGAATTCAAATCCCACCGATTGCGATTCGAACCAAGGCCCCTGGAACGTGACTGAATCTCTGTATTAGTCGAGTGATAATCGCCTCAGTATAAACGGCCCCACCCTGCTCTCGATTTGTCAAGACCCCACAGGTTTTGCTCAGTGAGAGTGAGAGAGGATGTCAGCAAACCAGCCAGCTCTTTAAAAGGAGGCCAACAGCTTCCCAATCACAGTCCCTCGCAAATCAGTTTTAGAGTCGTACGGCATGGAAACAGACCCTTCAGTCTGAATTGTCCTGGTCGACCCTTTATCCTAAATTAATCTAGTCCTATTAAGACTCTGAGCTCTACAGCACGGAAACAGACCCTTCGGCCCAACTCGTTCATGCCGACCCAGATATCCTAAATTAATCTACTCCCATTTGCCAGCATTTGGCCCCTACCCCTCTAAACCCTTCCTATTCATGTCCCCATCCAGACGCCTTTATAAATGCTGTCATTGTACCAGCCTCCACCACTTCCTCTGGCAGCTCATTCCATACATGCACCACCCTCTGCGTGAAAAAGTTGCCCCTCAGGTCCCTTTCCCCTCTCACCTTATGCCGCTCTAGTTTTGGACTCCCCCCTACCCCTGGGGATAAAAAGACCTTGCCTATTCACTCTATCCATGCCCCTCATGATGTTATAAGCCTCTATAAGATCACCCCCTCAGCCTCCGACGCTCCGGGGAAAACAGACCCAGCCTCTCCTTGTAAATCAAAACCCCCCAGTCCTGGCAACATTCTTGTTAAAACGAATGAATTTGAATTCAGCTGGGGAGATCAATAACATCACTGAGTGAATAATGTTGCATGGGGGTGTTTGTGAGGTGGGGGGGGTGTTGGAGAGAGAGTGTTCAAATACAGCCACAGCCCAGGGAGGGAACTAAATTCAGCGCAGAAAATCTGGAATTGGCAGCTCGTCTTGGTGATCGATTGTGGTAAAAAGGTGGGGGTCACGAATGGGGTAAGGAAATCTGCTGCGCCTTAGCCCAGTCTGGGCCTACATGCGACTCCAGGCCCTCTCACACAGCAATGAGGTCAACTTTTTAATTGCACTGCGAAGGGGCCTGATGGAGGGACTCAGTTCAGCGGAGGGAAGGGTAAATGTCACCCTTGCCGCGAGCACACAAGTAAAAGGCCGGTGACTGAACACCGTTCGCATAGGCCGCAAAGCGTCACCCACGACAACGCAGCTGTTTGGGCTCTCGGTCCTGAGGGGGCGACGGGGAGAGCTCTCCGCACCCAATGCTGCCAGTCGATGATGGCAGTCGCAAGAGCAACAAAGTCGGTGAGGCTGGTGCCGCTCCTAGACCATGGAATCCCTACAGTAGGGAAACAGGCCCTTCGGCCCAACAAGTCCACACCGACCCTCACAGCATCCCACCCAGACCCATGCCCCTATAACTCACCCTAAGCTGTACATCCCTGGGCACTACTGGGTAATTTAGCACGGCCAATCCACCCTAACCTGCACATCCCTGGGCACTGCAGGGCAATTTAGCACGGCTAATCCACCCTAACCTGCACATCCCTGGGCACTGCAGGGCAATTTAGCACAGCCAATCCACCCTAACCTGCACATCCCTGGGCACTGCAGGGCAATTTAGCACAGCCAATCCACCCTAACCTGCACGTCCCTGGGTACTACGGGGTAATTTAGCACGGCCAATCCATCCTAACCTACAAATCTTTGCCCAACAGCAGCTGCCTCCACACAGACGGGTAGATTTAGCGGCGAGTGCAGTGGACATTCCTGACGACAAATTACAAAAAGACAGCGTCCCAAGCTCAGTGGGTAATGGGCACGGCACACAGAACGCTGGCCTTGGTTGGAGAAGGGAACAGAATATAAAAGTCGGGACGTTGTGCTAAAACTGCACGTGACTCTCGTTGGAGACAAGTGGAACACTGCGAACAGTATGCTGGGGCCTCGTATCCAAGAAATGATAGACTGGGCATCAGACGCAGTCCAGGGAAGGCTCGCTTGGCTGATCCCGGGTACGGAAGGGCCAGTCTTAGTCAGCTTGGTTCCTGTACACATTGGGAGCTTAAAAGAACGAGAGGCGACCTTATTGAAACAGACAAGATTCTCAGGGGGAAATTGATAGGGGAGATGTGGAGAGGGTACTTCCCCCTTGTGTGGGGAGCATCTAGGACAAGAGGGACATCATCTCAGAACAAGGTGGCTGCTCATTGAAGACAGAGATGGGGAGGAATTTCTTCGAGACAGTAGGAACTGCCGATGCTGGAGTCAAAGATAACACAGTGTAGAGCTGGAGGAACACAGCAGGCCAGGCAGCATCAGAGGAAGCAGAAAAGCCGACGTTTTGGGTCAGGGATCCTTCTTCTCTCCGAGGGGAGTAAATCTGTGGAACTCTTGACTGCAGTGGGCCGTCGGGGCTGGGTCACGAGGGATATTCGAGGCCGAGGGAGCGTTTTGATTAGATCGGCCACGACCTCACTGAATATGGCAGAGCAGACTCAATAAGTTGAATAGCTCCTACGTCTGACAGAGGATGACCTCCAGAGCTATGCCAGGGTTCGGAAAAGTACAGAACGCCAGGCGGGGGGAGGGGGGAGCAGAAGGTCTCCAGCTTTCACCGAAGACAGCGATCAAGCATGAACGACACCAACCCCCACCGCTGCCCCGCCCCCCCCCCACCCCCCACCGCCTTGGCATGACTGTGCCCACCCCCCCACCACCACGCGACTCACTGGCGCCACACTCACATCTTTGGCAGAAGGTGCTGGGGTGGAATTCCGACGGGCCTGAAGCAGGGTGGTCTTACTGACAGGTCGGCGAATCCCCTCGGTCCGGGCCGGCCGTGGGTTGTAGCCAAAGTTGCGGGATGCATTGTCGAACGGCCTGAAGGACACAAGAGATTGTGGGGAGAGGGAGGAAAAGGGTGACGAGAGGGGGTGGAAAACGGGGTTTCAGCAGGTGCTCGGAGCGACGGGAATCACGGAGTTGAAACTGGATACAGGTCCGTGACCTCTCACGGAGAGAAGGGGGTGGGGGGAAGACAGAGATGGGGAAGAGGGGTGCGAGGGGGGCGTAAAGGGATGCAGACGGGGACACAAAGAGACAGAGACAGGGACGGGGGGGGCATGTGAGGGGACAGAGACGGGATGGGGCAGAGATGGGGGCAGGGGGTGCAAAGGGGGCATAAGGTGACAGGGACGGGGGTCGCGGGTGGGAGGGGACACAGGTGGTGATGGGGAGATGGCAAGAGAGGGGGTTGGGGGAGGGTGTAAGTTAGGGAGCAGGAAGAGGATGAAGAGGAGGGGACCAGGAAGGCGAGTGGGGAGCAGAACTGGCTGAGGAACTGAGTCCAGTACTTACGAAGATATTTTCAGGTGAGGTGGTGCTTCAGGATTCTGCAAAGACAAAAAAAAAGGGGAGAACATCAGCACTTACCCCCACCGTGAAAAAGTCGAGATTGAGTAGCACAGACAGGCAGGAGGGCTCCATTGCTCCGCGCGGTGTAATCAGAGGCTGAGACACTCGCTGTGATCTCAGAATGCAACCAGGCTGGGCTTCACTCACACACTGGTCATGGGTAACAGCACCCAGCACCCAGCACCCGGGACCGGCTGGGGGGGGGCGTGGCGGTGAATTCGCCAGAGAGGACACAGCCACAGGGAGCAATTGGTGCAGGTCCCAGTGTCTAACGGCGGGGGGCTCAGATATCAGTGCACGCTGTCCCAGACTTCAGGGCCCCACAGGGTAACAGTGACAGGGGTAGGGAAAGGGTATAGGGGGCTGGAGGAGGTGTCAGGGATAGGGACGGAGGTGTAGGGGGCTGGAGGGGGGTGACAGAGATAGGGAGAGTGGTGTAGGGGGCTGGAGAAGGTGACAGAGACAGGGAGGAAATTATACTACGAAAAGATTGCAAGTCAACGCACTGAGTATTATTTGGAGAGGGGAGCCTCCATTTACTAAGGACAGTTCGGATCACTTCGGGGAGGGGACCTAACAGTCAGCGCACGCACAGCAAGCTCCCACAAGCCGCGATGACAGGGTGGCTGAGGGGAACTATTTCCCGGGGACCCCTGGTTGGGAAATTGACGTGCACCCGTGAACAGAACCCCTCCCTCCCACCCACCCAGTCCCTGGCTATGCCCCACAGGAAACTCACACCCACCGTCTGAACTGAACGCACGCCTCCAACAGCTTCCACGTCCAGTCAAGGGGGCAAAAAGTGGGTGGGGGGGGGGGGGGGTGGTGGTTTGTTTCCATGTGGATGGGAAAAATGACCCTCTGGGCTACACGTTGCAGTGAGACGCCAAACCTCTCGCGAGTTGGGTTGGGGGGCGTGGGTGTGGGCAGTTCCCGCCGGGGCCCTCACCTTCAGGTCCGCCACCTCAGCCTTGGCGTCTTTCTTCTCCTCTTGCTTGCCCCATGGCTTGGAGTCTGCGTCGGCGGGTTTGGGACCCCCCTCCTCCTCCTCCTCCTCATCCTCCTCGTCTGGCTTGGGGGCCGTCCCCTCGCCCTTCACCGCCTCGTCTTTGAGGGGCTTGGCCTCACCCCCGGCCTCGGGGTCCACAGGGGAGTCAGCCACCCGCATGGCGCTGAGCCAGGAGGCCACCTTGTTCTTGGCCGTCTCCTCGGTGACGGGCAGCTTGCAGGGGGCAGGCGTCGGTGGGGGGGCAGTGGGAGCGGCGGAGGCCGGGGGCGGGCCGGGCTCCTCCTGGCGGGTCAGGCCGGTCTCCGAGCCGTTCTCCTTCTGCTCGCGGCTCTTGGTGCGGGTGACGTAGCTGCGCCACACTGAGCTGGGCACGTAGGCGTCGTCGTTGCCGCCAAAGTTCTGGTCGGAGCTGTCGGAGCTGGAATCCTCGGCGTCGGTGCCACTGTGGTCGTGCTCCTCCTTCAGGTCCACGCCGCTGCTATCCGATGAACACTTGGCGTCACTCTCGTAGCCCTCTTTGTACTTCTCCACGCTCTCGATGTGGTCCAGATTGGCAAAATACTCGTCGCCCATCTCCAAGCCCTCTTTATCCGCAAAGTCGTCGGTAAGGATCTTACCTGCCGGGGTGGGGAGGGGGGAAACGCCAAAGAGACACTGCATCAGGCCAACCACAGCCTAGTGTGTTCCGACAGGGACAACACTTACAAGTGTTCCAACACTTACAAAGCAGACGCCAACATTCCGAGGGCCGAGCGTTCGATTCCCACCCTGGCAGAATTTAAATTCAACGGAGCAAACCCGGAATCACAAAGCCAATCTTGTCAGTCATCGAATGAGGGCCAAAAACAAACAAACCACACAATCTGGATCATCCGCTGGGGCCCCTCACCTGTTCTCGCTCATCAACCCCTCTCCATCGGGTTCGCGGATTGGCCGGCCGGCCAGCGATTCGGGAGCCCACACCCGCTCCCCCCCCCCCCCCCCCACCCCGGGTTCGACTCTACAACCGCCTCCCTGAACTCAGCCGGAGCGAGGGTGCCCGGCTCGAGGGGCAATTAGGGACGGGCGGAGGTAACAAATACTGGCCTCACCAAGTGGTGCCCTCATCCCACCACACAGTCAGGACAAAGCGCAAGCGGGTCGCGCAGTAAGGCTTTTCTTTAAAAAAAAAAGGGCAGGAAAATCCAAGTACAGTCCCGGTTCCCACTTGACAGGAAAAGACAGGATTGCTTGGGGCAGGGGAGTCATACAGTGAGGAAACTGACCCTTCGGTCCAACTTGTCCCTGCCTTCCAGATACCCCAAATTAAACTAGCCCCACTTGCCCGTGTTTGGCCCCTATCCCTCTAAACCCTTCCTATCCATGTCCCCATCCAGATGCCTTTTAAATGTTGTAATTGTACCAGTCCCCACCCACTTCCTCTGGCAGCTCCTTCCATACACGCACCACCCTCTGTGCGAAAAAATTGCCGCTTAAGTCCATTTTAAAACTTACCCCTCACCTTAAACCTATGCCCCTCTAGTTTTGGACTCCCCTTACCCTGGGGAAAAAGACCTTGCCTATTCACCCTATCCATGCCCCTCATGATTTTATAAACCTCTATAAGGTCACCCCCTCAGCCTCCGATGCTCCAGGGAAAACAGCCCCAGCCTCTCCCTGTAGCTCAAACCCTCCAACCCTGGCAACATCCTCGTCAACCTCTTCCGAACCCACTCCAGTTTAATAATATCCTTCCTGTAACAGGGCGACCAGAACTGGACACAGCACTCCAAAAATGTTGCCAAGTCCTGAAAATCGCGGCTGTGAGGGATGGCGGGAGAGAGCCCAGGTTGGTTGTAACAGGGAAGCTTGTGGGGTGAATTGATCGGAGATGTTTGAAAGGATGAGGGGGCAGAGACAAGGAAGATCTGTTACCCCTCCCCCGTCAGTCATCGGGGGCCATGGATTTAAAGGTCATGGGTCGAAGAATAGGAGGGGACTTTGGAAAGGGTCTTCGCCCCTGGGTGGCGGTGGGGGGAGGATGGGAGGAATTCTTTGCCCAGTTTGGTGGCAGAGGTGGAAAGCCTTAGCTGATTTGCATCTGAAATGCAGTAACCTGCGCAGTTAGGGAACAGGGTTGGTGGGGAGGGGGTTTAAAATAAAGCGGTTATCTTCAGCCAGAGCAGCAGGATGAGCTGGACTGTTCTCAGATTTACACAGCACCTTGCACGTCCTCAGGAAGTCCAACAAAACGTTTCAGGGGCTTTGTAGTGCAGGCACTGTCAGCGTCCTCGCAATTATCGCACCCAGCGCTACAGTCAGGACAGACAGACAGTAGCGGTGGAGTCGTCTCAGCAAGGACCGCTCTAATGAGGGTCAGTGCTGAGGGAGCGCTGCATTGCCGCGGGGTCAGCGCCGAGGGATCAGCCATTAAACCCAAGTCCTAGCCTCCATCTCGGGTCGATGCCACTCTGGGAGAAATGGAAACGGGGTGTTTAAAACGCTGGCCTAAGGCACCATCACAAAGTACAGTTGGACTGGGCCGGTATCAGATCGCTGCTGAGTGCGAACCGGTTGTCACATTTCTGAAGTGCCACAACCGCAATATGCCAGCGAGACTATAGGTGTAGGAGTGAGTTTATCATCATGCTGTACCACTCTCCCCTCCCCGCACCCCCCCCAACCCCGGTCCCGCAAACATCCATCAACAACAGCAGAGGGTTTATTTTAAACTTCTGTTCCGATCTCGAACACAAAGCTTCCATCAACAGAGCATCACAAGACACGGGGCTGCCACAAACAGCACATCATGGGAATGCTCAGTCAAACCCCTGGGGGACTTGGGTGGAACATTATTCTCCTATAAACAGCCAGGTGGAAGCTCTATACCCCACCTCCCCGTTCCCCAACGTCCCAAACAACAGGACAGTTACAGCCACACAGCGCAGAGACAGACCCTTCAGCCCAACCAGTCCATAATCCCAAACTAGTCCCACCTGCCTGCTCCTGGCCCATATCCCTCCAAACCTTTCCTATTCATGTCCTTATCCAAATGTTTTTTAAATGTTATAACTGTACCTGCATCCACCACTTCCTCAGGAAGTTCTTTCCACATGCGAACCACTGTGTAAAATCATTGCCCCCTGCCCCCACCCATGTCTTTTTTAACTACAGGCATAGGATGGGGTGCGTGGGTCTGGGAGGGATGCTCTTGGGAGGGTCGGTGTGAACTCGATGGGCCGAACACCCTGCTTCCGCATCGTAGGGATTCTATTCTAAATCTTTCTCCTCCCACCTTAAAAATACACCCCCTAGTCTTGAAGACACCTGCTATTCCCCCTATCCATGCCCCTCATTATTTTATAAACCTCTGTAAGGTCACCCCTCAGCCTCCTACGCTCCAGGGAAAATAGCCCTAGCTTATCCAACCTTTCTTTATAACTCAAACCCTCTACTCCTGGCAAGTCTCTTCTGAACCCTCTCCAGTTTAATAATATCCTTCCTATAACAGGGTGACCAGAACTGGACACAGTGCTCCAGAAGAGGCCTCACTAATGTCCTGTACAACCTCAACATGATGTCCCCAACTCCTTTACTCAAAGGTCTGAGCAATGAAGGCAAGCGTGCTAAACGCCTTCTTAACCCCCTCTGTCTACCTGTGACACGAACTTCAAACAATTATGTTCCTGAACCCCTTGGTGTCTCTGTTCTACAACACTACCCCAGGGCCCTACCATTAATTGTATACGTCCTGCTCTTGTTTGTTTTACCAAAACGCAACCCCTCGCATTTATCCAAGTTAAACTCCGTCTGCCGCTCCTCAACCCATTGGCTCCAATGATCAAGATCTCTTCTTATTCTTAGATAACCTTCTTCTCTGTCCACTGCACCACCAATTTATAGTTGCTCAACTCTTGAACCTGGTTCAACATTTCTCTCTTTCCAGCTCCTCACAGCAGGCAGAGTCTCTCAGGCTCCACACTGACCCTTACCCCACCCCCTCCCGTAAAAACCGAAACGTATACTGCGCCCTTTTCCACCTCCTGACACATCCCCGCAGCCAATGCAGTTCTGTATGGTTTAGTCAGGGAGGCTTCAGCCTAGTGGCATTATCGCTGAAACTCATCTGACATTTGATCGGGGCATCTGGGTGCAAACACGCAGATGGTAGAATTTGAATTCAATATTAAAAAACAAAATCTGGAATCATTTTCGATTGTTGGAAAATCCCATCTGGTTCACTCATGCCCTTTAGGTAAGGAAACTGCCATCCTTACCTGGTCTGGCCTACAGGTGACTCCAGATCCACAGCAATGTGGTTGAGTCTTAACTGCCCCCGGGGCAATTAGGGATGGGGCAATAAATGCTGGGCCTGGCCAGCGACGCCAAACGGAAGATATGGTAGGTGCTATTTGGTACACAACAGCTTTGCAATTTTGATATTGATTGGATTGTCTCTTTCCACGAAGACAGACTGGACATAAGCATTTGTACCCAGGGCACCTTCCCCATCCCGCACCCAGCCCTTCTCTTCCAATCACAGCCCTGGGATCCTACAGCCCACCTGAGGTTGGCAGAGAAGCATTTAAGTCTCTAACAGCACCACACGCCCCCCTCAGCGTTGAAGAGGAAGAGGAGGTGGGGACCAAATGACGGATGGGGGGTGGGGAGCCAACGTCGCTGTGAGTAACCATATCAGGTTGACCCCGGCAGAGTTGGTGAAGAGAGTTGGTTACCTGCGTAAATACAGACAAACGAGCCCTTGGCGATATCATCCAGGCAGCGAATGCCCCAGCCCTTGTTCTGGGTCTTGAAGAGCTGCAGCCTGACCTGTAGGCCGTGCTGCACCAATCTGTTGGTGCACATTCCGACGTTGCATTTGCACCGTTTGTTACACTCATAGATCCTGGGGGAGGCAGAGAGGCGTGGATTAATCTTGAATTCAGTCACAACCTTGTATACATTCGGGGCCCTGTTCCCTGCTGAACTAAAACCCACAGTTTGCAAACCGGATGGGGTGGGGTCTGCTCACCGACACCTGTCACTCAGTTTCAAACCGGGGGAAAGGATGGAACAGACCAGAAGCCGCTAACCTCGCGCCTCTCACCACTGATCACGCCAACCGTCCCGGAGATTCGCTCGTTTCCCACGGGCTCTCGGGCCATCTCTCCTCCATTTTGGGATGAAGACTCTCTCTCCTTGGGGAAGCAATGAAGTGAACACCCCTCCCATTCCCAGCGAGGCTGGTTACACTAAATTGTTCAAGGAAGGCAGGGGGAAACACTACTCCAGAAGTGGTCTCACCAAGGTCCTGTATGTCGGCACAGTGTGGTTTTCTCACTCTTGTATTCAAACACTTTTAAGAATAAAAGGCAAACAGAACTCTATACAGGCTGGGCCCCTCCCTAATTCCCAGAGGGGAGTTAAGAATCAACAGCCATCTGTGCTGGACCTGGAGTCACGTGTAGGCCCAAAATGGGCTGGGACAGCAGATTTCATTGCCCCACTAGTGACTCCCTCCCGAAGGAGGTTTTAACTACTATCCTACCACTAGGTTTTGTTTTGTAGGTGCGGGAGGAAAGACAGTCGTGCAGTGGGAAGAGACCCTGGCCGAGCAGCCCAGAACCCCAGGCAAGTGCCATGCAGACCCGAGTTCAAATCCCACCAGGCCCATGGGGAAATCTGAACTCAATACGAATCTGGAATGAGAAGCTGGCCGAACGGTGACTGGGTAAGCTCTGTCGATTGTCGTACAAATCCAGTGGGTTCACTAAAGTGCTGCAGGGAAAGGAAATCTGCCATCCTTACCTGGCCTGGCCTATACGTGACCCTTCAGAAGGGTCCTGACCCAAAACGTCAGCCTTCCTGCTCCTCTGATGCTGCTTGGCCTGCTGTGTTCCTCCAGCTCCACACCTTGTTATCTCAGACTCCAGCAATCGGCAGTTCCTACTATCCATAAATGGCTTTTAGCTGCTCTCTGGGCAATTAGAGTCCTACAGCTGCACAGCATGGAAACAGACCCTTTGGCCCAACCCGTCCGTGCTGACCCAGATATCCTAAATTAATCTAGTCCCATTTGCCAGCATCTGGCCCCTATCCCACTAAACCCTTCCTATCCTTGTCCCCATCCAGATGCCTTTTAAATGTTGTAACTGTACCAGCCCCCACCCACTTCCTCTGGCAGCTCGTTCCATACACGCACCACCCTCTGCGTGAAAAAGTTACCTCTCAGTTCCCTTTCCCCTCTCACCTTAAACCATGCCCCTCATGATTTTATAACATTTAGTTAATGCTGTCTGCAATGGGTGGTGGGGATGTTGCTCCCTCTGCCACTTACCCCGTGGGTAAACACTCGTCCAGCCGTTTGCTCTGATAGCCTGCGTTGTAGTTGATCTGGCCGCCTGGGCTACAGGCAGTAGCCTGCATGGTCAGTTGGAGACAAGCACATTTCGACCTGCAACAACACTGACATGTTACGGCCACGAGGGCAACACTGCTTCATTAAAGAAATACGCAAGTTCCCCACCAACCCTCGCTGCAGGAGTGAGTCCCCACTCCCAACAATCCCCGGCATCCCCGCAGGAGCAAGATCGCCCCCTTCCAACCCCCAACAATCCCCGCAGGAGCAAGATCGCAACTTCCCCTCCCCACCCCCAACAATCCCCGGCATCCCCGC
>NC_063377.1:6607046-6609958 GCF_021869965.1 Rhincodon typus
CAGTAGCTGTTCCTTGAACAAGCTCCACATTTCAATTGTGCCCAGCCCCTGCAGTTTCCTTCTCCATCCTATGCATCCTAAATCTTGCCTAATCGCCTCATAATTGCCTTTCCCCCAGCTATAACTCTTGCCCTGCGGTATATACCTATCCCTTTCCATCACTAAAGTAAACTATCACCAAAGTGCTCACCTACCTCCAAATTTAACACCTGGCCTGGTTCATTACCCAGTACCAAATCCAATGTGGCCTCGCCTCTTGTTGGCCTATCTACATACTGTGTCAGGAAACCCTCCTGCACACATTGGACAAAAGCTGACCCATCTATAAAGTACTCGAACTATAGCATTTCCAGTCAATATTTGGAAAGTTAAAGTCCCCATAACAACTACCCTGTTACTTTCGCTCCTATCCAGAATCATCTTTGCAATCTTTTCCTCTACATCTCTGGAACTTTTCGGAGGCCTATAGAAAACACTCAACAGGGTGACCTCTCCTTTCCTGTTTCTAACCTCAGCCCATACTACCTCATCAAACGTCCTTTCTGCCACCGTAATACTTTCCTTGACTAACGACGCCACACCTCCTCCTCTTTTACCAACTTCCCTGATCTTACTGAAACATCTAAACCCTGGAACCTGCAACAACCATTCCTGTCCCTGCTCTATCCATGTCTCCGAAATGGCCACATCGAAGTACCAGGTACCAACCCATGCTGCAAGTTCACCCACCTTATTCCGAATGCTCCTGGCATTGAAGTAGACACACTTCAAACCACCTTCCTGCCTGCCGGTACACTCCTGCGACCTTGGGACAATTTATCACGGCCAACCCACCCTAACCTGCACATCCCTGGGCACTAGGGGACAATTTAGCACGGCCAATCCACCCTAACCTGCACATCTTTGGACCATGGGAGGAAACCGGAGCACCCGGAGGAAGCCCATATAGACACAGAGGGGAGAATGACTGTGGGGTGTTGGCACAGTTGCCCCCGGGCTGGAATCGAACCCCTGGCACTGTGAGGCAGCTGTGCCAACCCAGTGCTTCCTCTCCGTCTCCCCCTCAGCATTCACGCAGCTTTGCGACCGCGCCGTTCCGGGAGGGCGTGCTGGGTCCGGTTGGGAAAAGCGAAAGGGCGGGGAGGGAAAACGGGAAAAGGGTCCCTTACCTGTCCTTGCACCCGTCAGTACAGTCGCAACCCACCAGGAAGTCGGCGTGGGTGTTGATGTAGACCCCTTCGCCGGGGATGCGCTCCTTGCTGTACGCCACGTGCGGCGGCGGCGTGGAGTCAATCTCGTTGACGCAGGAGAGCGGCACGTCCTCCTTGCCGTGGGTGATGTCCCGGATGTAGTAGAAGGGCTTCTGGGGCTGGAACTTGCGGTCGACCAGCACGTAGGGGTCGAAGCAGAACATCTCCAGGTAGAGGAAGTCAGCGCAGGTGGCCGACAGATACTGCTCCACCTCCGCCATGTTGCGCAGCGACAGCCCGCATGGCCCCTTGTACACCACGTGGAAGGACATCTTGCGGTTGATCTTGCGCCGTGCGGTCATGCGGCGGAAGTCGTACAGCAGGGGCACCAGCATGGGGTTGCGGCCGCGGTACTGCCCGCGGCTCGCGGCCTGGGGCCGCGCCAGGCAGCTGGGCTGGCACACATGCGCCACGTAGAACAGCTTCTCGCTCGGCGCCTTGTATGGCGCCTCCACCGGCATCGGCTCGTCCAGGAGCTCGTACGGCAGCTGGGGGGGGCCGGCGCCGGATTCCAGGGCACCGGAGGGCACCGCCCCCACCCTGGAAGGAAGCACAGGAAAACCAAAGTCGGTCTCTCCGCGGCTCGCAGACCGCCCTCCCCGATCGGCGAAGGTCGGCGGGGGGAGGGTGGGGAAGAGAAGGAGGCAGCACCTCCCGCAACTGGAAATCGTGGCGGCAGCATGGTCCCTGGGGAGGGGGTGGGGACGTGGTATGGGGAAGGTGGGGGGCTCGCACATGGAACCAGAAATCAAACACAAACACAGAGAGGGGTCACTTTTAGTCAACGCTTTGAAAGGAGATGGATGGAGGGCACGAGACGGGCAGGGTGATAACGGGGAGGGGGAGCACGGGACAGGCGGGCTGATAGCGGGAGGGGAGGGGGAGCACGGGACGGGCGGGCTGATAGCGGGGTGGGGGAGGGGGCGCACAGGGCAGGAGAAGCGAGGGTGTGGGTGCAGGTGTTCGGGGAAGCGGGAAGGGGTGCAGTGTTTTGGTCTCCTGGCATCAGAAGGCAGAGCAGTGGGAATCAGGGCTAATGCAGTAGGCTACTAATCGAGAAGTGCAGTAATAGGGAGGCGGTGTAGGGGGCGACGGAGATAGGGAGGGGGGTGTAGAGGGCTGGAGGATGAGGTGGTGCTGACGGAGTGCACCACGATGAAACATTCCCATATGAATGAACATGGAATTAGAATTGGACCCAGTTTTTGAGTGTGACCCCCATTCCTCCGGCTTGTGTCCCAGCTCCTCCGTCTGTAAGGTGCTCGGAATGGGAAAGGCACACACACTGTTGCAGCTTTAGCTGCGAGCCTCGCCGGGTGGACTCAGCATCTTACACACCGCTCTGTGAAGCCACCCAGAGCGTACCATCCTCACGCACCTGTACTGCTGGCTCCCTGGTGCCGGCTTGCCAGCTGAAGGGGCGTCACCCGCGGCCGGGGTCTCTGGGGCAGGGGCGGCGGAGTCTGTTGCTCGGCCGGGAAGGGCTGACGGCCGAAACGCGGTGCTTTTCTTTGCCACCTGCTTCCTCGAAAGCGCCAAGCTTCCTGGACTTCAGCGGGGAGGGAGGTAGAGGGCGTGAAAGAGAGAGAGAGAGAGAGAGAGAGAGAGAGAGAGAGAGAGAGAGTGAGAGAGAGTGAGAGAGAGTGAGAGAGAGTGAGAGAG
>NC_063377.1:6609968-6619886 GCF_021869965.1 Rhincodon typus
GAGAGAGAGTGAGAGAGAGTGAGAGAGAGTGAGAGAGAGTGAGAGAGAGTGAGAGAGAGTGAGAGAGAGAGACACACACACACAAAGTGAGTGTTGCAAGGCTAGGTGACTCCATTGCTGCCTCTAATTCCGTTTGATCATAGATTACACTCCCTGAAGCTGTTGCTAGGAATATACACAAAATCCCAGACAATTCTGCCAAAGCCTGGTTGGGTGAGTGTTGGTGGGTGGCGTGCTGACCCCTATGTGAACAGCTCCTGTCCCCCACCACTGATCAGAGCCGGTCGCTCTCCAATGGAGTTAGCTGGCGAAGGTCAAGCCGGGCAAGACTGTGCCATCCTGTCACTGGTAATCTCCGCTCCGTGCGCAGAGACCTTCCTTTCTCCCCCCCGCGAAGGACAGGGCCCTACCCTGAAACACCGCACGCCTGAATGACCCACACGGTCAGCCCAACTGGTAACCTTAAACCGCATTCCAGCACGTCCCCCCAGCACAGTCAGGATTCTCTAACAAACGGTGCCAGTCCTGAATCTAATCAGTAAACGGACATCGTCAGCTAACTGCTCCTCCTGTATCCTAACAGTCAGACCTCTCCAGGCTGTGTCGAGCACCTTTCCCATTCGGAATTCCACTTTCCGACTCTGCAGTCTGGATGAGCGCCAAATGAAAAGCATCGCCGCACATAACAGACAGCAACATCAGGTTGCCGCGTTACTGAGCCGTTACTTTTCTGCGTGGAACTTACTCGGTTTTATCGCCGGGAGACTGGGGTCGATGAGATGGAGGCAGAGACTGTTGCTGGTTGGATGGACGCGAGAGCTGAGGGCTGTGAGTTGTGTTCGCAGTCAGGTCCTGTGTGTATTGTACCACGGGGCCCTTGGTCCGAACAGCACCTGGCCAAGAGAAACGGAAATTCAACACCGACTCGGCAAAGTTAATCTGCTTCACGCACCAGCTCCCGAGATCCCTGACCCCTCTACCCCTCTCCCCCCAACCCCCCAGCACAGTGGAACAAATCAGGAGCCAACCGCAGAACTGCAGGCACCAGAACCAGCAGGTCGCAGGTTCGGATCCCACACCCGAGATACAGGCCACTACTTCCCAGTGAGAGAGCACCGAGGGAATGCTGCACTGTCGGAGGGTCAGCATCGATAGGGCGTCGCACTATCGGAGGGTCAGCGTTGAGAGGGTGTCGTGCCAGAGGCGCTGCCGTTCTCAGTGAGACGTCAGAGGATGCACTATACCCAACACTGCGCAGCGCACCCTCGGCCCTGACCCCTCCCACACTGCGCAGCGCACCCTCGGCCCTGACCCCTCCCACACTGCGCAGCGCACCCTCGGCCCTGCGCGCACCCCACCTCGACCAGTGCAGCACTCCCTTAGCCCTGACCCTTCCCCCCCACAGTGTAGCACTCCCTCGGCCCTGAACCCCCCACTATGGTGCAGCGATCCCTCAGTCCCCATGCCAACCCTCCCCCGACTGAATAGCGTTGCCTCGGGGCCAACACAGAGAACTCCCTCAGGTAGGATGGGCCTAAAAGCAGGTCCAGGGTGGGGAGGGGCAAGCTCCCAGTGATGCCCTGCAACTAATATTTCTCCAAATCAACATCAACGTTAACGAAAGGAAGAAACAAAACTGATCTGGTTCGTTATCGCGGCGCTGCCTGTGGGAGCTCGCTCCGCACTAAACAGCCGCTGCGGTTTCTACGTTACGACGGCGAACGGGTTTCTAAAAGCGAAATGTGCCTCATGGGGTGTGAAACGGCCAGAGGGCATTCTGGGGCAGGTGCCCGGCGCAGACCCCCTCTGCCCACCACCACCACCCCCATTCCCCCCTTCAACCCGCTGTGGTCAGCTCGGCGAGCACTGCCCACTCACCAACGTTAGGCCGGGTCCGCTGCTGCCCACTCTGGCCACCCTGCCGGAAGGCCGTGGTCATCTTCAGGTTGAACATGGGCTCCAGGCGGGTGGAACCGCGGTAAATCCACTCACAACGCTTGTCGTCCTTCAGCAAAAGGGAGAACAAACAGAAGCAGAACAAAACACACTCGCCCACGGACAACGGTGTGGGGAGGCAGGGCTGGGAATGCGGGAATGCAGCGAGGGTGGGCAACAGAGCCACGTAAGGGGCTCCAGGAGTCGAGCGTGACTCCACAAGTGGTACTGGGAGGCTAAACGTCACAGAATCCTCCGAAGGCGCCCCGCTCCCTCGGCCCCGACCCTCTGACGGCGCCCCGCTCCCTCGGCCCCGACCCTCCGACGGCGCCGGCCTTCCATTGTCTGGAATAAGGGGAGACGGGAATTTTTAATTAAAAGCAATTAAATCATTCTTTCACGTGACGTGAGCATTGGAGACCATGCCTAGGATTTGTCTGGGGGCTCTGTATTGCTGGCGACGTTTCTACTGTCCCCGTTACCCTAGAGAGAGTGGGAGTGCATGTGAGGGGGTGGGGGAAGAACGCTGTGCTGGGGGTTGGGGGGGAACAGAGTCTCCAAACTGAAGGGCCATACTTTCGAGGAGAGAAATTTTGAAACACTCCGTCATACAGAGGTGTGGGGGGTGCAGAAGGTTAGACCTCTCCTCCGTCACCAGTGATCGATTGGGAAGTTTAAAATTCGAGACCGGCAAGGTTTCTGTTCCCCCCCCAACGCTGAGTATATTGAGGGATGCAGGGCGTAGATGGCCTAACGGAAGTCAGGTCGCAGATTGGCCATGTTCTGCTAGAAACAGCAGTAGCCCCTCTGAGGGGCTGAAGGGCCTCCTGCTGTTCCTAAGCGCCATATTCAGCCGAGGCTCCATCTGTGCTCTCTCAGAAGTGCGTTTGAGATCCTGCAGCAACACAACCACTTGAAGGCCAAGAGTAAAGTTGGAGGTGGGGTGGGGGGGTCACCACAAGGTCGGGGTGGCAAGGGGAAAAAAAAAGGCCGAGAAAGCGAATCCACGATAACCCCAGCCAGTGCGGTAATCGAACCAGAGACGCAATGCACAGCCAGCCCACGCCATTAAAGCAGCAGACGGCGCTAAACAAATGCAACGCACTTCCCTGATGTCTTTTTTTTAAAAAACGCGTCTCTTCTCAAAGGACGACACGCATGGGTGCTCGCGGGGAGTGGGAGAAGGAACCCCGCAGTTAGTTCTGACCCAATATTTGTTTTGACCCATTGGGGAATAGAGCAGGGTGAGCCGGCAACTGATCAGAAAGGGTGAAAATTAACCTGAAAGGTTGTGGGGGGGGCAGAGAATGTCAAACAGAAAGGAGCTGGCTGCCTCAGGTTGGGTTGGCACGCTGGGAGGACGAGATCAGACGTGCCTCCAACCCTCTGTGGAATTCCCTCAGCCCTCCCTGGGATTAATTGGGAAGGAGGAAGGGGGAATGCCAGGCAGGGTCCCCTCTGGGGAACCTCCACACGCCTTCAGCCCAAAGGGAAGGGGCCGAGGGCAACCGCAGGTGGTGGCATGGACTGGGAACACGGTGCCATTTCATATTGGCGACTGCCAGATAGTCGAGATTCAACACAACGGGCTGAACCAGGGGAGATGGCACAAGATGTCAGGCCAGCCTCTCGCTGCTAGGTTCCTGGCCCACTCAAGGGGCTGAATGTTCACCCTCCTGTACGCACGGACAGTACCGCAGGACCTTAATCCAACAGGAGTTCAATTTGGATGAATGCAAAAGGCGCTGCATTTTGGTAAAGCAAACCAGGGCAGGATTTATAAGGTGCTGGGAAGTGCTGGCAAACAGAGAGGCCTAGGGGCGCAGGTTCACCGCTTGTTAAAAGGCATGTGAACAGGAAGGGTTTAGAGGGAAATGGGACTAGGCCAGATTGGGATAGCTGGACGAGTTGGGCTGAAGGGTCTGTTTCCGTGCTGTCGGACTCTATGACGAGGCAAGCGCAGGACTCCACCAGCCACCAGGCACTTACCAGGAAGAGGATCTTCACCAGGCTACCGTCCACCTCCTCTACCCGAGACTTCCACCAGGTGCCCTCCCACTCGGTCTTGATCTGCTGGCCGTTCTTGAGCAGCACCATGGGCCTGTTGGGGTAGGCGGTGATGTACTCCTCGATAAAATCCCTGCAGGAGACGTCCTCGATATCCTCCCAGGTTTTGGCCACTTCAAAGAGTGTGGCGTGGGGAGAATAAAAGGCGTCAGCCATTACCAGATGTCTGTTAACCCACCCAACAACGGGAACACTTTTGCGCGCCTGTCCAGCCCGCTCACCGTTTCAAAAACCTCCCTGAACTCTCCTTCTGGGTGCCTTCTCTCCAACAGAGAGCAGCCCCGACTCCTTCCCATGTGAAGTTGCTCGTTTGGGAAGGGATACCAAAAGTTCTAGATTATTACTCAAAGACAGAAAAGCTGCAACGCAAAGGGACTTGGGGGTATTTGTACGCGAGACACAGGGGCAGCTGGAAGGCTAACGGACTGTTGGACTTTCTTTCAAGGGGGGGGCGGGGTTGGAGTGTAAGAGTAGGGAAAGTCTTACTCTAACTGGACGAGGAGCTGGTGGGACCACATCTGGAGCAGTTCTGGTCCCCTTATTGAAGGAAGGGCAGCATTTCATTGGAGGCAGTTACAGAGATGGTTCACTGGGACGATCCCTGGTCTGGGGAGGATTGTTTTCGGAGCAAAAGGTTAAACAGATTGGGACTCTACTCACTGGAGTTTAGCAGAATGAGAGGCGATCTCATTGAAACGATCTCATCAGACCCTTAAGGGGCGAGACAGGGTCAATGCTGAGAGGATGTTCCGCCCTCACAGGAGAGCCTAGAGCCAGAGTTTCAGAATAAAGGGACACAGATTTAAGACAGAGATGAGGAGGAACTTCTCTCAGAGGGTTGAGTGTCTTTGGACCTCCTTGCCACAGAGAGCTATGGGGGTGGAGTCCTTTATTTAAGGTCCTATATTTAAGGCTGAGATTCTGGATCAGTCAGGGAATGAAGGGAAGGACAGGGAAGTGGATGCAAGGAACGCTGGATCAGCCATGGTCCTATTAAAATGGCACAGCAGGCTCCAGATTGCCTACTCCTGTTCAGACTAAAGAAGTTGGGAATTTTGAAACACTTCCCAAACCCTAACCACTGCTTGGGCAATAATTTTTTAAAAAAAAGGAAGCTTTTCCACATGTTGCTTCTGATCCTATGGTCAATCATACCGAGGCCCCACTCTGTGGCTCCTGTCTGTTTCTACGACTGGCAAGTTTTACCCCAACTACTCTGTGTTAGGGCCTCTCCGATACACCCAACTCCTCGATCACTTCTCCTCTAGGCCCCCTCCTCTCCCAGGCCAATCCACCCTGACCTGCACATCCCTGGGCACCACGGGACAATTTAGCACGGCAAACCCACCCTAACCCGCACATCCCTGGGCACCACGGGACAATTTAGCACGGCCAATCCACCCTAACCTGCACATCCCTGGGCACTACGGGACAATTTAGCACGGCCAATCCACCCTAACCCGCACATCCCTGGGCACTACGGGGCAATTTAGCATGGCAAACCCACCCTAACCTGCTAATCCCTGGGCACTTGGGGACAATTTAGCACGGCCAATCTACCCTAACCTGCACATCTTTGGACTGTGGGAGGAAACCGGAGCACCCGGAGGAAACCCACAGAGACACCGGGTCGGTGGGGGGGGTGGTGGTGGGGAACGTGCAGATTTTGCATAGTCGCCCAAAGCTGGAATCACTGCGGCACTCTGAGGCAGCAGTGCTAACCACTGTGCCACCCTGTGGGTCTGGGAGGATTGTTCTTCGGAGGGTCAGTAATGGGCCCGATGGGCCAAATGGCCTGCTTCCACACTGTAGAGATGCTGCGATTAGAAAAACAGTGCCATCACCACACCCCATCTTCCCTGTTAGCCATTTTCCCGACCCGTCTTCAGCTCCAGGTGTACGTGTTTCAACTCCCCCCACCCCATCTCCCCTGACCACCACCCCCCATGCTCCTGCAACAGCGCTCCCCCCCCAACTATCCCAACTCCCGTGCCTCAGGAAGGAAACTTACACGGCCTGCAGATGGGGTACAGTTCTGACAGGTTGACATAGGAAGCATAGCCGTCATCGAAGAAAATAAGGAACCTACGGAGAGATGTGAAAATTAGACACGGACGTGATGTTTCATCCAAACTACAGGGAGGTTAAAGGTGATAACCCCACCCAACCCTCACCGAATCGAGGGTGCCAGTTTAATGTTTTTTTTTAAAATACAGACGAGTTGGCAGACCAAGGGGCCAGGTGCACAGAGAGCTACTGAGAGAGCGCGAGCCGAGAGCGCCAGCCGAGGGCAGAGAGAGAGAGAACGCTAGGTGAACTGGACGTGTTGAGTCAGGAAGCAGGGGGCAATGTAAACATCGGTCTCAAGCCAGACACTGGGAGCAATTTGTTCAATTTTCCTCTCTTCGTACTGTTCCGTTTCCACGCAGAGATCAAAAGCATTCACTGTCACATGTGTGCAATATCAGTCCACTGGTTGCAACTTTGTTGTTATCACCTTGTGGCCATTTCTGATGAGGGTAGCATTTATTGTCCCCCACCCGCATTGTGAAGGTGGAGGTGAGCCGCCATCTTAAACCGCCGGTGCTACCCCTCCCTCCCAACCCCACCGTTGCAGTGTAGGGACACAGTGCTGTTAGGGAGAGGGTGCCAAGATTTTGACTCAGCCACGTGAAAGGGACAGCCAATATATACAATCATAGAGATGGAAACAGAGCCTTCAGTTCAACTCATCCGTGCTGACCCAGATATCCTAAATTAATCTAGACCCATTTGCCAGCATTTGGCCCCTATCCCTCTAAACCCTTCCTATCCACGTCCCCATCCAGATGCCTTTTAAATGTTGTCATTGTACCAGCCTCCACCACTTCCTTTGGCAGCTCGGTCCATACTCACACCACCCTCTGCGTGAAAAAGTTGCCCCTTAGGTCCTTTTTAAATCTTTCCCCTCTCACCTTAAACCTATGCCCCTCTAGTTTTGGACTACCCTACCCCTGGGGGAAAAGACCTTGTCTATTCACCCTATCCATGCTCCTCATGATTTTATAAACCTCTGCAAGGTCACCCCTCAGCCTCCAACACTCCAGGGAAATTAACCGCAGTCTCTCAGATCCTCCAATATTCTTGTCAATCTTTACTGAACTCCTGAGAGAGTCACAACATATTTCCTGTAGGAAGATGCCCAGAACCGAACGCTGTAGTCCAAAAGTAGCCTAACCAACGTCTTGTACGGCCGTAAAATAATATCCTGCATGCCATACTCGATATGTTTTCCAACTCAGGACAGTGGGTGGCTCACGGGGGATCTTGCAGGGGGGTGGCACTCCCTCGCGTACGCATGGAGACTCGCCATACCTGTGCAGCGGCCAGAGACGGTGGGGAAGGTGGTGGTGTTTCTGCGAGGGGGTGGGGGGGGGGGGGTGGTTTTGCTATCCCTCATTCTCCTCCTCAAACTCAAGGGGGTCGAGGTCGTGTTCTAGGCAGGCAGTGCCAGGGGAGTGTTGGCAGCGCATCTGGCAGATGGCACACACCTCGCTGGTGGTGAGTGAAGACGTGACGCCAAACCAAAGGGGACTGCTGCTGCTCGAAGGCGTTGCTAACGCAGGACAAAAAAGGAGAGAAGCAAACGCCGCGCTGCATCTGATTAGCAGGCACAGGGCACCACAGCGCCAGATCACGGGGAGCGTCCCTTGGCGGCAAGTCCCGGCAGATTGCCAGCTGCTTCTGCTTTTTTTAAATCTTTTTAAAAGCGCAGTGAGCCACTTGTGACAGAGCGCTGAACCAACGCAGCCGGGATGTAAACAAGGCACGCTGAGGGACCAGCACAGGGAGGGAAATAAATAAACCATCGAGTCAGACCACTCGATTACGCGGCTTATGTAGCCAATGGATATGGCGCGTCCAGGGAAAGTCTGACACGGTCCCTCTTGCGGGGTGACTTTCTGTCATCGCGCCCTCAGCGGTTTTCTCCCAAGCTGGTGGTTAGCACCTGACGTTTCATGGAGGAGACCAAAAAGCAACCCACTAAACGCCACCATCTCTGGACAACTCGTACGCCCTCCTGTTGAGAGAGCAGACTACAGGAACTGAGCCTGGGCAGATCCCATGCCACGTTCTCCGTGGGGGAAGCCGGGGAAGGGGCCTGCCCTGGCTGTAGTCACACAGCACGGAAACAGGCCCTTCGGTTCAACCAGTCTATGCCAACCGTAATCCCAAACTAATGTGGTCCCACCTGCCTGCCTGCTCCTCCCTCCAAACCTTTCCTATTCATGTACCTTCTTTGTGTAACTGTCCCTGCATCCACCACTCTCTCTGGAAGTTCACTCCACACACGAACCACTCTCCGTGTTTTAAAACAAAAGTCACCCCTCGACTCCTTTTAAAATCTTTCTCCTCTCACCTTAATAAAAAAGTGCCCACCTAAGGGAAAAGATCCTTGCTATTCACCTTATCTATGCCCCTCACGATTTTATAAACCTTGGTAAGATCACCACCACGCCCTCAATCTCCTACACGCCCCAGTCTATTTTTATATCTCACCCTCCATTCCTGGCAACTTCCTGGTAAATCTTTTTCTGAACCCCCACCAGTTTAATAATATCCTTCCTATAACAGGGCGACCGAACTGGGCACAGTGCTCCAGAAGAGGCCTCACCAATGTCCTGTACAACCTCAACACCATGACCTAACTCCTACAGCATCGAGTCAATGTTGTGAACAAAAGTGCTTCCAGTCCCATCGTCTCTCTGATTTTATGACAGCGACTACCACTTTGAACACGAGCCCTTTGGCTTCAGGAAGCGCATGGTGAGATGGCACGCAGAGGGGTGTTGGTGAAAGGCACTAGAGAAATGCACATTGGTCTTCCCGCACGGCCTACAGTTTGTAACGGAGCTGCAGGCTTATCAGCATACGGTACTCTGTTCCAGAGGAACACAACGAGGCAATTCAACCCTTGAAGCCTGCTTTTCCACAGAAGGGCTGACAGTGGCTTCAGTTTTGTGCCATTATGCCGTACTGCCCCAACCCCAGCAAAACCCAGGATTCCCACTGTCGATTGATCAATAAAACTGGAGGAAGGCAATCCCAAAAGATTGATGATGCTCTGGCAAGCACAACATCAGCAAATCTCTGCCTTAATACAAGAGGCCCTCATTCTGAGATGCAGTGCCCTCGGTCTATACCACTGACAGTACGTATTGGAGCCCAGTCCCCGAGTTCGATATACTTCCTGTATCTTCACCAAATCCTGCACAGTCACTACACAGGCCCCTACTGCACTCTACTGTTACAAAGCTCATGTGCACCTGGTGAGGCTTCATTCAGGAATGACAGACCTCAGGCTCTGGAAGTCACCTCCTCTAGCAACAACCCCACCCTCCCACCCCATCTCCGTCACCTCCTCCCTCGGCCCCGCTCCCCCCCGTCTCCACCACCTCCTCCCTCACCCCGTCTCCACCACCTCCCCCCGGATCCCCTCCCACCTCGTCTCCGTCACTTCCTCCCCCCGGATCCGCTCCCCCCTCTTCGTCACCCGTCTCTCACCTCCTCCCCTGCTGGATCCGCTCCCCCATCTCCGTCACCTCCTCCTTCGGGGCATTACCTACGTACCGACCCCCACCCACAACCCCACTCCCCCAAACAATTTCTCCGACCCAATGGCGCTACCTTCCACACCAGCGCTTCCCCTGTGCCACCACTGAGGGCTGGCATTGAGGATGGCGGACGTGCGTGTACCACCCCCAGCTCCTCCTCGTTCTAAGCCCCGCACCGTCATCCCCGATAGGGCTCCCCCACAACGGTCATTGCCTTCCCACTTCACCCACCCTCTCTGTATAAAAACGTCCAGCCACTGCTAGCTCCAGTGAAAGACACTTTGGGGTCTCTCCTCTCTGGGGCGGTAGGGGGTGGGGGGGG
>NC_063377.1:6619986-6625031 GCF_021869965.1 Rhincodon typus
GGGGGGGGCATTTTCTGCCACAGCGGGAGGCTTAGGATGGCCTATCGCTGGACTGTTAATCCAGAGACCCAGGCTCGAATCCTGCCCCGGGATCTGAACTCAATAAAGAATCCAGAGTCTGATGGTCACCGTGATTCCATTGTCCTCTGTCATCAAAAACCCAACCTGGTTTACTCCTGTCCTTCCGGGAGGCTGCCGATCCTCACCTGGGCTGGCCTACGCGTGACTCCAGACCCACCAGCAACGTGGCAGCCTCTTGGAGATTCGGAATCCCCATGGCGCATGGAAGCAGGCCATTCTGCCCATCGCGTCCACACCGACACTCCGAAGAGCGTCCCACCCAGCCTCTCCTTATAACACAACTTCTCCAGTCCTTGTAAATCTCTGGGGTGGCTCGTGTGTGGAACGAGCTGCCAGAGGAAGTGGTGGGGGCTGGTACAGTTACAATATTTAAAAGGCATCTGGATGGGGACATGGATAGGAAGGGTTTAGAGGGATAGGGGGCCAAATGCTGGCAAATGGGACTAGATTAATTTAGGATACCTGGGACTAGTTTAGTGTGGAAAACTTGGCTGGCATGGAGGAGTTGCACCGAAGGATCTGTTTCTGTGATGTATGACCATGACCTTACAGAACTTTATGAAATCATGAGGGGCCTGGGTAAAGTGAACAGCAAGGGGTCTTTTCCCTCGGCTGGGGTAGTTCAAAACAAAAGGGGCATATTTTTAAGGTTACAGGACATTTAAAAAGGACATGAGGGGCAACGCTTTTCTGTTTACACAGAGTGGTCTGTGTGTGGAATAAACTTTCAGAGGAAGTGGTGGATGTGGGTACAGTTACAACGTTTAGAAGCTATTTGGATAAGTACATGGATAGGAAAGGTTTGGAGGGATATGGGCCAGGAGCAGGCAGGTGGGACTAGTTTAGTTTGGGATTACGATCGGCATGCACTGGTTGGGCAGAAGGATCTGTTTCCGTGCTGTGTGACTCCGCGGCCAGCCAACAGAGCCACAACGATTGGGTCGACTCTTCAGCAACACTCTGGTACTGGCCCTCCGAGTGGCTCGTGGGGAAATCGGGGACTTTGGGAGGCGGCGGGGGGAGGTGTTGGCACATATGTTGCTGGCAATGCCCGAGGTGGTGGCGAGGAGGAGGAGGATCAGGAACGGTCGAGAGATGCCCACCCCCGCCTGCCCCCCTACCGCGTCTTGTTCTTGTTGTTGGGGGTTTCTGCCACGATGCCAGCGTACAGCCACACCGAGTTGCCGTCCTTGTACTTGGCGACCACTCTGCTCCCCACCATCAGGCGGTCAGCGGCAGGGTGGTAGTCGTAGGCAATGTGGTTCCCCGACAGCAGGCTCTTGCCCTTGTTGTCGAATTTCACTTTGTACTTATTGGCGCTGCCTGGTTTGGAGGCAAAAACAAAACACACAGAAGGCCGTCAGACAACACACCAGCAAGTAAATCCTTAGCGTCATACAGCACAGAAACAGACCCTTCGGCCCAACCAGTCCGTGCCGACCCTTATCCCAAACTAAACTAGTCCCACCTGCCTGCTCCTGGCCCATATCCCTCCAAACATTTCTCATTCATGTACTTATCCAAATGTCTTTTAAACGCTGTAACTGTATCCGCATCCACCACTTCCTCAGGAACTTTATTCCATACACGAACTACTGTGTAAAAAAAAAACAAAAATTGCCCCTCATGTCTTTTTAAAATTTCTCTCCTCTCACAATAAAGATGTGCCCCTAGTCTTGAACTCCCCACCCGACGGAGAAAACAACTACTGTTAACCCTACCTATACTCCTCACTTTTTTAGAAACTTCTATCAAGTCGCCTCTCAACCCCCTACACTCCAGCGAGAAAAAGTCCCAGCCTCTCCTTATAACTCAAACCTTCCATTCCCAGCAACATCCTGGTAAATCTCTCCCGAACCCTCCCCAGTTTAATAATAACCTTCCTATAACTAGGTGACCAGAACGGGACACAGTGCTCCAGAAGAGGCCTCACCAACGTCCTGTACAACCTCAACATGACCCAGCAACTCCTATACTTGAATCAGAGATAGTAGGAACTGCAGATGCTGGTGAATCCGAGACAACAAGGTGCAGGGCTGGATGAACACAGCAGGCCACGCAGCATCATAGGAGCAGAGAGGCAGACGTTTCGGGCCTAGACCCTTCATCAGAAAAGGGGGAGGGGAAGGGGGTTCTGAAATAAATAGGGAGAGAGTGGGAGGTGAGCAATGAAAGCAAGTGTGCCAAACGCCTTCTAAACCACCCTGTCTACTGCGGCACACCGTGGCTCAGTGGTTAGCACTGCTGCCTCACAGCGCCAGGGACCTGGGTTCGATCCCACCCTCGGGCGTCTGTCTGCGTGGAGTTTGCACATTCTCCCCGTGTCTGCGTGGGTTTCCTCCGGGTGCTCCGGTTTCCTCCCACAGTCCAAAGATGTGCAGGTTAGGGTGGATTAGCCGTGCTAAATTGCCCCGTAGTGTTCAGTGACGTGCAGGTTAGGGTGGATTGGCCGTGCTAAATTGCCCCGTATTGTTCAGTGACGTGCAGGTTAGGGTGGATTGGCCGTGCTAAATTGCCCTGTAGTGTTCAGGGATGTGTAGATTAGGTGGGTTTATAGGGGAATCTGTTTGGGTGGGATAGTCTGTGGGTCGGTGTGGACTTGTTGGGCCGAAGGGCCTGTTTCCACACTAGAGATGCTATGATTCTACCTGTGATGCAAACTTCAAAGAATTTGTACCTGAATCCCTAGGTCCCTCTGTTCTACAAGACTACCCCAGGGCCCTACTGTTAACTGAATAAGCCCTGCCCTTGTTTGTTTTATCAAAATGCAACACCTCGCATTTATCCAGATTGAACTGCCATTTTTACGTCTATACCTTTCAGTTTTATTTCTATGCGTTCAATCAAGACTGTGAAATGATCACCAGCGTGAATTCTCTGGCTCAGTAAGTTTTGCAGCTTTGTTTTGTCACGTTTGTCTTTCTTTGGGGGAAACGTGACTGAGCCCCAAATTAAGCAAGCATTAATTGCAGGGAAGTTGACTTCAGGCTTTTGGCGTGAAAATTGAAATGCAACTCTTTCCCCAGTAAACACGGTAACGCTTGCCTGGTGGACAAGGTTCAGCACCACATGATGCCAAGGAGAGTCACAGAGGGCTTACGGCATGGACACAGGCCCTTCGGCCCAACTTGTCCATGCCGCCTAGTTTTCACAATTAAACTAGTCCTGTTTGCCTGCGCTTGGTCCATGTCTCTCCATTCATATCCCATCCACCTACCTGTCCTAAGCGTTTTGTAAATGCAAACTGTAGTCACCTCTACCGTCCCAGATGCTCACCACCCTCTGTGTGAAGAAAATTGCCTTTCTGGACCCTTTTGTATCTCTCCCCTCTCACCTTAAACCTATGCCCTCTAGTTTTAGACTCCCCGAGCATATGGGCCGGGGCAGGGTGGGGGTGGGGGGTGCGGTACTGTCAGCTGCTTAGCTTTTCCACACCTCTCATGATTTTATAGACCTCTGTAAGGTCACTCCTCAGTCTCCAGGGGGAAGAGGACCCAGCCTCTCCTTATATCTCCAACCTTCCAGTCCAGGTAGCAGTGTAATAAATCTTTTCGGCATCCTTTCTAGTTTAATAATATCCTTTCTATTAGAAGGGTGACCAGAACTGCATGCTGTACTCCAAGTGTGGCCTCACCAATGTCTTGCAACAAGACGTCCCATCTCCTATACCCAATGCTCTAATGCTAGCATTCCAAAAGCCTTCTTCATTGCCCTGTCTACCTGTGCCTCCACTTCCAAGGAGCTGTGAACCTGCACCCCTCGATCTCTTTGTTCTACAACACTCCCCAGGGCTCTACCATTGATGGTCTAAGTCCTGCCCTGGTTGGTCTGACCAAAAATGCAACACCTTACATTTATCTGCATTAAACTCCATCCGATCAAGATATCGTTGTACTCTCAGGGAACCTTCTTCGCTGTCCACTAAACCAACAACTTTGGTGTCACCTGCATCCAAGTTGTTTTATATAAATGGGAAACGACAGCGGACCCACCCCTGTCCAACACCGCTGGGTACAGGCCCTCCAGTCTGAACAACAACCCTCCACCACCACCCACTCTCTTCTACAGTTTTGTATCCAGTTGGCTAGCTCCCCCTGGATCCTGAGAGATTTAACCTTACTCAACAAGCTACCATGCGGTACCTTGTCCAAGGCCCCCACATAGACAATGCCCAAATAGACACTGCCCTCTTCCACTTTCTTGGTTACGCCTTCAAAAGCTTTATCAAAAGCATGCGACACGATTTCCCCATGCACAAAGCCATGCTGACTATCCCAAACCAATCCTTGCCTCTCCAAATGCCTGGAGCTGCTCCCTCTCAGAATTGCCTCGAACCACTTAGCCACCACGGACGCTGGGCTCACTAGCCTGTAGTTCCCAGGCATTTCCCTGCAACCTTTCTTAAATTATGGCTCAATATTAGCCACCTTCCCATCTTTGGGCACTTCACGATGATACAAATTGCCGATGATACAAATATCTCCACTTGGGGGTCCTGTAATTTCTCCCTCGCCTCCCACAAAGTCCTGGGATACATTTCATCGACCTTTGCGTAACAGAAGGGGGTCATGACACCACCTGATGCCAGGGGAAGATGGCACTTACGTTTGTGGGTGGCGAATGCTTGATGGGGGCCCAGCAATGCGAAGCCTCCGCACCAACGTTAGCCAAAGCGGATGCCGACAACAGAACTTTGGATTAAAATAAAAACCGTGTGGCTTGTAAAATATAACCCCACTTTCTCAACCTGCCCATTTCACCCGGATGCCACCTACCTGTGGTCACAATGGCAATCAGCATCCCTTTGTGCCATGTTTTGGTTCTCTTCTTGCCTAGGATCCGCATGCCCTTGAAGAGGTCTCCGTCCTTCACCACCTCGCCGTCCTCCACGACGGAGCTGCCTGCTTGTGGTGGGTTGGCGGTTGGGGGCTGTGGCACGGGGAGACGGGCTGGGCGTGGGTGGG
>NC_063377.1:6625531-6630425 GCF_021869965.1 Rhincodon typus
ATGAGCGGCAGAGAGAGTGTGTATGAGCGGCAGAGAGAGTGTGTATGTGTTTGAGTGGGAGAGAGGGGGCGAGGGAGGGGGGCTGAAGGGGGGGGGGGGAAGACGTGCGAAGGTGGGGAAATACGACTGGGGGGGCATAGACTTAAGTTGAAAGGGGATAGATTTAAAAGCTGAAACTTTTTCACACAGAGGGTGGTGCGTGTATGGAATGAGCTGCCAGAGGAAGTGGTGGGGGCTGGTACATTTACAACATTTAAAAGGCATCTGGATGGGTAGATTAAGGGTTTAAGAGGTATGTGCTGGCAAATGGGACTAGATTAATTTAGGATATCAGGTCGGCATGGACGAGTTGGACCGAAGGGTCTGTTGTACAGCTGTATGTTGGAGGGGGAGGCTGGAGGTGGAAGTGGAAGAGAGGGATATTACAGCCAAAGTCAGGCAGAGAGTTGTGTGTGTGTGTGTGTGTGAGGGAGAGAGAGAGAGAGAGAGAGAGAGAATGATTATGCCAGCCCTCTCCCACAACACTGCTGCCCCTCACTGTGTGCCCTGATCCCAACCTAACTCAGCATTTCGCACCAATTCCCGTCCTTCCTACTGACTCAGCACATTTACAATCCAGGAAGTCAATTCAGAGCGAGGTTTGGAGGGGGGTGCATATCAGTGAAAAACTAAACTCTAATTCGAACAGTACCTCCAGGAAGTGGGGAGAGGGGGGAACGAAAATTGGCAATTGACCTGGAACGAACCTGAAGATTGAATCTTCAACATTCCAGGCCACATGAAATATAGCACTCACCCCCCAACTCTCCTCACTCGGGCCTTGAGAGAGTGTTAAAATTACAGGGGTGCGGAGAAAGAACTCTATAACCCGCCCGTGGATCCAAAACGTGTGACCTTTGTGTGTCTCAAAACGAAAGTCGATAACTTTTTGTTTTTAAAGAAAGAAAGAAAAATCCCAGATAATGGGGCAGGGAACCTGACAAATTAATAGATACATTTGGGGAAGGGGTAATGTATCCAGACAGGAACTGGGTTTCTGTAACAACTATCTAAATATGTTGACTGTAACATTGTCACACACACACACACAAAATAAACCACAGTGTTTCCAGACTATTCCTCCCCACCACCCCACTTCTCCTGCTCACACCCTCCGACCTCAATCTTCTTTCTGAGTCGCTTCAGAGAGCCCCCTATTTTTTTGACAAGAGCTGCAAGACAGAAAAGATCATTAACAAGGCAACAACAGAGAGAGAGAGAGAGAGAAAAACACCTTACCTTCTCTGATTTGGAAACGAAATGCAATTCCTTAACACTTAATTCACCTCCCGAGAAGGAAACGATTGAAGGTATGGGGGGGTTGGGGAACACAAGAGAAAGGAAGGAAGGAGAGAGAGAGAGATAGAAGAAGCTGGGTGTTATGGGGTTAGGAGGTGGGAGAATTCTTTCTGATTAAGGAAGGATCTCCTAGGCTTTTGCTAAACACTCCTTTTCTCTTTCTCGCTCTCTTCCACTGCTGTTGAAAGCAATGCCTTTTTCCCCCCTCCCCCTGTTTGTAGGTCCGGCTCCTCTCGCTATTTTTGTCCCTTTTGCACTCTGGCCTGTTTCCTTCGGAACCGATTGAAACTCCCAGCCTCGAAAAAACACACAGAAACTGACGCGATAGTATCAGCAGAGAGAGAGAGAGAAACAGACAGACAGGGCCCAGCATTAACGCCAGCGCCCTCTCCGGACTCTGTTCGGGTGTTACACAGATTTCTGAAACTCAAATATATCTCTCATTAGAAACTCGGCAGGTCTGTGGAAAGAGAAAGAGCCGTGGTGGGGGTTCACAGAATGCTGGAGAAACTCAGCAGATCTGTACATTATCTGTGGAGAGACGTGGAGATCGGAAACAGACCCTTTGGTCCAACTCGTCCACATCCAAAATTATTGTGGTCCAATTTGACAACATCTTGGCCCATAAACCCTTCCTATTCACAGAGTCATACAGCAATGAAACAGACCCTTCAATCCAAGTCGAACTCATCCATGCAGCCTAAATTAATCTGGTCCCATTTGGCCCCTATCCTTCTAATCCCTTTCTATCCATGTCCCCATCCAGATGCCTCTTAAATGTTGTAATTGTACCAGCCTCCACCACTTCCTCTGGCAGCTTGTTCCATACACACACCACCCTCTGCGTGAAATGTTTGCCCCTTGGGCCCATTTTAAATCTTTCCCCTCTCACCTATCACACAATCTCTACGGTGTGTGCACAGGCCATTTAACCCAGACAAACCCACCACATCTACATAACCATGCACTTCCTGTGGCTAACCCACCTAACCTACACATCTGTGGGCACTACGGGCAATTTTGCGTGGGCACTACGGGCAATTTTGCATGGCCACTCCACCCGAACCTGCACATCTTTGTGGGAAGAAACCAGAGTACCTAGAGGGACACACACACACAGTCACCCAAGGGTAGAATCAAACCCAGGTTTGTGATGCAGCAGTGCTAACCACTGAGCCATCACATCACCTTTCAGGGTTACCTTCAGAACTAAACAAAGGGGTAAAGTTGCCAAAATCATACCAGCCCATCAGGCTGCTCTCTCATTGCAGACAGAGAGAGAGGATCAGAAATACCATGAGTCCAATCCCGATCCCTCCTCCTTTTCTTGGGCAAAATCCACCTTCCTACTAAATTTTGAATTAAAGCAAAATACTGCGGATGCTGGAAATCTGAAATCAAAACAGACCTTGCTGGAGAAACTGTGTCCAGTAATGACTCTTTGGTAAAATGTGTTTATTCTAAAGAAGGGTCGCTGGACCTGAAACACTAACCCCGTCTCTCTGTGCAGACACTGAGTATTTCCAATATGTTCCATTCGTGAACATTAGGAACAGGATAAAGCCACTCCCATTCCCAAAGCCCGTTCTGCTATTGGATAAAAGTTATGGCTCATCTTTGTTCGTTATTTTCATTTATCTTTATCTCAGATCATCCACCATCCACAGAATGTTGTGTTTCTTTTATGTGTGTGTGTGGCAGAGAGAGAGAGTGTGAGAGTGAGTGTGTGAGGCAGAGAGTGTGTGTGAGAGAGAGAGAGGCAGAGAGAGTGTGTGTGTGAGACAGAAAGAGGCAGAGAGTGTGTGTGTGAGAGAGAGAGAGAGGCAGAGAGAGTGTGTGGAGTGTGTGTGTGTGAGAGAGAGAGAGGCAGAGAGTATGTGGAGTGTGTGAGAGAGAGAGAGAGAGAGGCAGAGAGTGTGTGTGTGTGAGAGAGAGAGGTAGAGACAGTGTGTGTGTGAGAGGGAGAGAGGCAGAGAGAGTGTGTGTGTGAGAGAGAGAGAGGCAGAGAGAGTGTGTGTGTGTGAGAGAGAGAGGCAGTGTGTGTGTGTGAGTGAGAGAGAGAGAGGCAGAGAGAGTGTGTGGAGTGTGTGTGAGTGAGAGAGAGAGGCAGAGAGTGTGTGTGTGTGTGTGTGAGTATGTATGAATGAATGAATGAGTGAGTGTGTGTGCGCGAGTAGGTGTGCGCGTGCATAAGTGTGTGACCGTATGAGGTGGGTACTGGGTTCCCTCCATCACTGGTGGAGCTGATTGCTGTGACACTTGCTTTACTGAACTATAAGTCTTGCTTGACTGTGTGCACAGTTGAAGGGGCCACTCATTTCATCATATCTGTGCTAGCCCAGCAAAAGAGCCAGTCCCCACATGCCACCCCTCTGTCCTAAATGTGCAATGTAGGTGTCAGGGTGATATCAGTGGGCCAGTAATCCCGGAGATCCAGGCTAACGCTCTGGGGGTCACGGGATTGATTCCCGCCCTGCACCCCCTCGGTCGAATTTAAGTTTGATTTATCCAATTCGGAATCGGGAGCTAGTCTCGGGGATGGTGACCATGACGACCATCATTGATTGTGGTATAAACCCCCATCAGGGGTTCTCTAATTGGTGGGTGGGGGGGTGGAATCTGCTGTCCCTTATCAAGGCTGGGCCTACTCGTGACTCCAGACCCCCACACACAGCGACAGGGTCGACTCTTAACACCCTTCTGAAAAGAAACGAAACAGAAGTTCAGTTCAAGGGGCAATTAGGGATGGGGAGGACAAATGCCAGGCCATACACATGTCTGATAAAAAAAATGTTAAATATGACAGAAAACGCAGTGAGCTGGTGTTTCATTTTAAGGCACACAAGTTTGTATGTTTGACGTTTTGATTCAAATAGTCCCTTAATGATACACGGATGGAGTGGCATGGTGGCTCAGTGGTTAGCGCTGCTGCCTCACAGCACCAGGGATCTGGCTTTGATTTCAGACTCAGGTGGCATTCCATGTGGAGGTTCCACGTTCTTCCCCCGCTGCTCCGTATCTGCGTGGGTTCCTTCCGGGTGCTCCGGTTTCCTCCCACAGTCCAAAGGTGTGCAGGTTAGGGTGGATTGACTGTGCTAAATTGTCCCGTAGTGCCCAGGGATGTGCAGGTTAGGGGGGATTGGCCGTGCTAAATTGTCCTGTAGTGCCCAGGGATGTGCGGGTTAGGGCAGATTGGCTGTGCTAAATTGTCCTGTAGTGCCCAGGGATGTGCGGGTTAGGGCGGATTGGCCGTGCTAAATTGTCCCGTAGTGCCCAGGGATGTGCGGGTTAGGGTGGATTGGCCGTGCTAAATTGTCCCGTAGTGCCCAGGGATGTGCGGGTTAGGGTGGATTGACCGTGCTAGATTGTCCCGTAGTACCCAGGGATGTGCGGGTTAGGGTGGATTGACTGTGCTAAATTGTCCCATAGTGCCCAGGAATGGGCAGGTTAGGGTGGATTGGCCGTGCTAAATTGTCCCATAGTGCCCAGGGATGTGCGGGTTAGGGTGGATTGGCCGTGCTAAATTGTCCTGTAGTGCCCAGGGATGTGCGGGTTA
>NC_063377.1:6630435-6634040 GCF_021869965.1 Rhincodon typus
GATGTGCGGGTTAGGGTGAATTGGCCGTGCTAAATTGTCCTGTAGTGTCCACGGAGTGGCGGGACTGGGTGGGATGCTGTTTGGAGGGTCTATGTTATTCGATGGGCCAAATGGCCTGCTTTCACACTGTAGGAATTCTATATACTTCAGACTCCAGGCAGAGGGACAAGAAAAACATGACCAGAATACAATCTGAAATTGGTAGGGAGGGTTCTGCCTCTCCCTTGCCTTTGGGTAGTGATGCCCAGACCTGCAAACTTCTCTGGGAAAACGCATTCCTCTTCATGGCTTGATTTCTTTCAAATGCACCCCACCCCAAATCCATGGGTGATCAGCTCTGGGACTGCACTGCCAGTGAACCACACATTTCCCGGCTGAGGACCTGCTCCACAGGTTACATCACAGCGTTTGAGCCAGAGGGTGCTGTTGGAGAGTCAGCGCCGAGGGAGCGGGCGCTGTCGGAGAATCAGTGCCGAGGGAGCGGGCAATATCGGAGGGTCAGCGCTGAGGGAGCGGGCGCTGTCGGAGAGTCAGTGCCGAGGGAGCGGGCAATATCGGAGGGTCAGCGCTGAGGGAGCGGGCGCTGTCGGAGGGTCAGCGCTGAGGGAACAGGCAATATCGGAGGGTGGATGGTGTGGATGATGCCTGACAGTTTCCTGAATAGAGACGCTTTCCCCTCTAAGTAAACTGCTGGTTATGATAGAACAATTACAGATTTTCAGGCAGCTTTGGAGGTTTGAAGAACAATGTCTCAGGAGTGTTTGCAAAATCATTTGGGTCCTTTCAGAATGGCATGGTGGCTCAGTGGTTAGCACTACTGCCTCAGGGCACGAAGGACCCGGGTTCGATTCCAGTCTTGGGTGACAGTCTGTGCAGAATTTGCAGGTTCTCCCCGTGTCTGCGTGGGTTTCCTCTGGGTTTCTTCCCATAGTCCAAAGATGTGCAGGTTAGGGTGGATTGGCCGTGATAAATTGTCCCGTAGTGCCCAGGGATGTGCGGGTTAGGGTGGATTGGCCGTGGGAATTGCAGCGTTACAGGGATAAACTGTATGTGGCTGGTTCCCTGTGCCCCCTATAGTCGGCGATGTACCCAGAAATATGTTCCTGTCAGTCACATTCACAGCCAGGAAATGCCAGAACTTTCAGTCATGCAGCAGTAACAGGTAAAGCAGTGATAGAGATACAGAACACAAAGGCCCCTGTAATGGTCACAGCATCAATAGGAATCAGCACAAATAACAGAATCCCCAGTTCCAATCATTGCCCTATCGGTGTCATTCATACTGTACACCGATTCCCAAAACCCTCGAATAGATTCCAGTCTGTAGCTCCCTCCCGGGGGGGTATCTGTTATTCTGTATATAAACCACCCCGAACCCCTCGATGAGATTCCAGTCTGTAAGTCCCTTGCATTGATCCATGCTTTGGATGGTAACTAGTACATGTTACACTTGTTCCCATCGATGGCAGAGTTGTTTTAACCCGATGTCTTCCACCCATTCCCCCGCCCTGCACCCCCACCCCCCCACACACCAGGCTAATGATCGCTTGGCTGAATGGAGCAGAAGTTGGCTGGGGTTGTACTTGGCCTGCTCTCTGCGTACCGGACAGTGCCGGTCGATTTTCCCACGTCACTATAGTTGTACTGTACCATCATGCGCGAGGGTTAGTTCTGAAGCAGCGCCCTTCCCTCCTGCTGCCGGAATGCTGTCATGACCCACAGCTTATGAGTTCTCCAGTTCCTTCACACCTTTCTTGATGCCATGTGGAGAAATCGAATTGGCTGAAGACGCTGGGGACCACTGGAGGAAGCCGAGATGGATCGGCACTTCTGGCTGAAGATTGCTGCGAAAGCTTCAGCCTGATCCTTTGCACTGATGGGCTGGGCTCTTCCATCATTGAGGACGGGGATATTTGTGGAGTCTCCTCCTCCAGTGAGTTGTTTAATTGTTCACCGTTATTCCCGACTAGATGTGGCAAGGCTGCAGAGCTCAGATCCAATCCATTGGTTGCGGGATTGTTAAGGTCTGTGTGTCACTCGCTGTTTGGCACGCAAGTTATCCTGTTTGGTAGCTTCGCCAGGCTGATATCTCATTTGTAGGTGTGCCAGGTCCTGCTCCTGGCATGCCCTGCTGCACTTGCCACTCGCCACTCAACCAGGGGTACAGCAGGGCAACAGACCCTTCGGTCCAACCAGACTGTGCAACCATAATCCCAAACTAAACCAGTCCCACCTGCCTGTTCCTGGCCCATATCCCTCCAAACCTTTCCCATTCACGTACTTGTCCAAATGTCTTTTAAACGTTGTAACTGTATCCGCATCCACCACTTCCTCTGGAAGCTCATTCCACACATGAACCACTGTGTGTAAAAAAAAAAAATTGCCCCTCGTGTCGTTTTTAAATCTTTCTCCTCTCACCTTAAAAACGTGCCTCCTAGTCTTGAAATGCCCCCACCCTAGGGAAAAGACACCTGCCATTCACCTTATCTATATCCCTCATGATTTTATAAACTTCTATAAGGTCACCTTTCAACCTCCTACGCTCCAATGCAAATAAATTCCCAGCCTCTCCCTCCGACTCAAACCCTCCATTCCTGGTAAATCTCTTCTGAACCCTCCCCCAGCTCGATAATATCCTTCCTTCAAGAAGGGAAGGTTGATCCCCTGGCTTGATGGTCATGATAGAGTGGGGAGTTGAAGCTGCTGATTATGTTGGATTTTGATGTTGCTGAGAGACCAAGATTAGAAAGTAAAGGCTCAAATTTGTCCCATGTTCCAGAATTCCGATCACTGCTCCATCAGGGCCTGTTTCTTTCGCTGCCTGGGTCTTCAACCTTTTGAATGCTCTCTCCCTCTCTGTCTCTCCTTTAAGACACTCCTTAAAAGCCAACCCCACCCTCGGACCGAGATTTCAGTCAACCCCGTCCTTCGTATCACCTCGCGTGGCCCAGTGTCAAATCCCATTTGACAGAGCACCCTGAAACGTCTTTGAAGGTGCTACATAAATGCAGTTTGCCTTCGACATGCCCTGCCATTCGCACTGCCGCACTTTTGCTGAGGGGGAACGGGGAAACAATGCTTTGACACATTTTATGGCGGGGGGTGGGGGAGAGAAATGTCAGAATTTATAATCCCATACGGCTTGTAAATATGGGAGGTGGGGGCTCGAGGGGAAGGCACCACCCTGTCTTCTAAGTCTGGGCTTGCTCTCTTCGTCCACTTTGTTCCTTTTCCATCCCCCCCTCAACTTCCCTCTTTTCTCAGTTTTGTTAGTTTTCGCTCCAACTCACCCAATGAAGAGGGCTCTTCGATGTGATGGCAGCTTCGATGGGCTCTGGAGTGGCGTGGCATCTTTAGGGGTAGCACAGTTACAGAGTCGACCAGCCTGTGAGACTTGGAGTGGCACTTCCTCGCAGAGTGGGCACCTGGCAGTAGCATGGCATGGGCTGGTGTATCCCAGAGAGGGACTGTAGCAGCACAGAAAGAAAAGTTAGACTCTCTTTAAATTATCATAGAATCCCTACAGTGTGGAAACAGACCCTTCGGCCCAACAAGTCCACATCGACCCTTGGAACATCCCACCCAGACCCATTCCCCAATAACCC
>NC_063377.1:6634140-6641443 GCF_021869965.1 Rhincodon typus
CATCCCACCCAGACCCATTCCCCAATAACCCACCTAATCTACACATCCCTGGGCACTAGGGGACAATTTAGCACGGCCAATCCACCCTAACCTGCACGTCCCTGGGCACTACGGGACAATTTAGCACGGCCAATCCACCCTAACCTGCACGTTCCTGGGCACTACGGGACAATTTAGCACGGCCAATCCACCCTAACCTGCACATCTTTGGACTCTGGGAGGAAACCGGAGCACCCGGAGGAAATCCACGCAGACACGGGGAGAATGTGCAAACTCCATACAGACAGTCGCCCAAGGGTAGGGTCGAACCCGGGTCCCTGGCGCCGTGAGGCAGCGGTGCTAACCACTGAGACACCGGGCCGCCAAGTTTCCTTTCCCTATTTTAAGCTAATGTGAAGGGCACTGTATTTTATTTGAATATATTTGACAATAAATGATTCAATTCAATTCAATGCAAAAATTGCCAGTGACCCAAGGATCATGGAGCAGGATTCTTTATTCGACAGGCATCAGATCTGATTTGAATTGATTTATTATTGTCACTTGTACCTAGGCACAGTGAAAAGTTGTGTTTTGCAAGCAGCACAGGCAGATCATACCATACAAAGATCATCGGGTGACAGATCAGGGTGAGGAATATAATGTAGCAGTTGCAGAGAAGGTGCACAAACAGCAAGATCAACATTTGAATTTTGAGAGGTCCATTCAGAAGTCTGATAACAGCAGGGAAAAAGCCGTCCTTGAATCTGTTAGTATGTGTGTTTAAGCTTTTGTACCTTCTGCCTGACGGAAGAGATTACAAGGCGATGGCCTAGTGGTGTTATTGCTAGACTATTAATCCAGAGACCGAGGTGACGTTCTGGGGATCCAGGTTCGAATCCCACCACGGCAGATGGTGGAGTTTGAATTCAATGAAAAAAAATCTGGAATTAAGAATCTACTGATGACCGTGAATCTGTTGCTGAATGTCGGAAAATCCCATCTGGTTCACTAATGTCCTTCAGGGAAGGGAATCTGCCCTCCTTACCTGGTCTGGCCTACATGTGACTCCAGACCTACAGCAATGTGGTTGACTCTCAGTTGCCCTCTGAAATGGCCTAGCAAGCCAATCTGTTGTACCAATCGCTACAAAGTCTCAGAGAAATAGAACCGGATGGATCCCCTGGCATGGACCTGGGCACTGGAAAGGACAATGGGAGAAACAGCCCTGTTGACCCTGCAAAGTCCTCCTCACTAACATCTGGGGGTTAGTGCCAACATTGGGAGAGCTGTCTCACAGACTAGTTAAGCAACAGCCAGACATAGTCATACTCACAGAATCATACCTTACAGACAATGCCCCAGACACCACATCACCATCACCATCACCATCCCTAGATATGTCCTGTCCCCCCGGCAGGACAGACACAGCAGAGGGGGTGGCACAGTGGGATACAGTCAGGAGGGGGTTGCTCTAGGAGTCCTCAACGTTGACCCCGGACCCCATGAAGTCTCATGGCTTCAGGTTAAACATGGGCAAGGAAACCTCCTGCTGATTACCACATACTGTCCCCCCTCAGCTGATGAATCAGTACTCCCTCCATGTTGAGCAACACTTAGAGGAAGCACTGAGGATGGCAAGGGCACAAAATGTACTCTGGGTGGGGGATTTCAATGTCCACCACCAAGAATGGCTCAGCAGCAGTAATACTGATCGAGCTGGTCAGGTCCTAAAGAACACAGCTGCTAGACTGGGTCTGCGGCAGGTGGTGAGGGAACCAACAAGAGGGAAAAACATACTTGACCTCATCCTTACCAATCTGCCAGCTGTAGAGGCATCTGTCCATGACAGTATCGGTAAGAGCGACCATCACACGGTCCTTGTGGAGGCAAAGTCCCACCTTCACATTGAGAATAACCTCAAGCGTGTTGTGTGGCACTATCACCGTGCTAAATGGGACAGACTTCGCACAGATCTAGCAACTCAAGACTGGGCATCCATGGGGCACTGTGGGCCATCAACAACAGCAGAATTGTACTCCAACACAATCTGTAGCCTCATGGCCCGGCATATCCCCCACTCAACCCTTACCATCAAGCCAGGGAATCAACCCTGGTTCAATGGACAGTGCAGGAGGGCATGCCAGGAGCAGCACCAGGCATACCTGAAGATGAGGTGCCAACCTGGTGAAACCACCAAACAGGACTACTTGTACGCCAAACAGCGAAAGCAGCAAGTGATAGACAGAGCTAAGCGATCCCACAATCTATGGCTCAGATCTAAGCTCTGTAGTCCTGCCACATCCAGTTGTGAATGGTGGTGGACAATTAAACAACTCACTGGAGGAGGATGCTCCACAAATATCCCCGTCCTCAATGACAGAAGAGCCCAGCCCATCAGTGCAAAAGATAAGGCTGAAGTTTTCGCAGCAATCTTCAGCCAGAAGTGTCAAGTGGATGATCCATCTCGGCCTCCTGCAGTGGTCTCCAGCGTTACAGATACTAGTCTTCAGCCGATTCGATTCACTCCACGTGATATCAAGAAACGGTTGGAGACACTGGATACTATAAAGGCTACGGGCCCTGACAACATTCCGGCAATTGTACTGAAGACTTGTGCTCCAGAACTTGCCGCTCCCCTAGCCAAGCTGTTCCAGTACAGTTACAACACTGGTATCTACCCGGCAATGTGGAAAATTGCCCAACTATGTCCTGTACACAAAAAGCAGGACAAATCCAACTCAGCCAATTACCGCCCCATCAGTCTCAATCATCAGTAAAGTGATGGAAGGTGTCAGTAACAGGGCTATCACACAGCACCTGCTCAGCAATAACCTGCTCAGTGATGCCCAGTTTGGTTTCTGCCAGGGCCACTCAGCTCCTGACCTCATTACAGCCTTTGTTCAAACATGGACAAAAGAGCTGAATCTCAGAGGTGAGGTGAGAGTGACAGCCCTTGACATCAAGGCTGCATTCGACTGAGTGTGGCATCAAGAAGCCCTGGCAAAACTGGAATCAATGGGTATCAGGGGGCAAACACTTCAGTGGTTGGAGTCTTACGTGACACATAGGAAGATGGTCATGGTTGTTGGAGGTCAGTCATCTCAGCTCCAGGACATCGCTGCAGGAGTTCCTCAGGGTAGTGTCCTAGGCCCAACCACCTTCAGCTGCTTCATCAATGGCCCTCCCTCCAACACAAGGTCAGAAGTGGGATGTTCGCTGATGATTGCACAATGTTCAGCACCATTCATTACTCCTCAGCTACTGAAGCAGTCCACGTTCAAATGCAACAAGATTTGGACAATATCCAGGCTTGGGCTGACAAGTGGCAAGTAACATTCACGCCATACAAATGCCAGGCTATGACCATCACCAATAAGAGACAACTGTCCCTTGACATTCAATGGTGTTACCATCACTGAATCCCCCACTATCACTGATCAGAAACTCAACTGGACTCACCATATAAACACAGTGGCTACAAGAGCAGGCCAGAAGTTAGGAATACTGCGGTGAGGAACACACTTCCTGACTCCCCAAAGTCTGTCAACCTTCTACAAGGCACAAGTCAGGAGTGTGATGGAATACTCCACACTTGCCTGGATGAATGCAGCCCCAACAACACTCAAGAAGCTCAACATCATCTGGGATATACCAGCCCGCTTGATTGGCACTACATCCACAAATATCCACTCCCTCCACCATGGACACTCAGTAGCAGCAGTGTGTACTGTCTGCAAGATGCATTGTCAAAATTCACCAAAGATCCTCAGACAGCAACTTCCAAATCCATGACCACTTCCATCTAGAAGGACAAGGGCAGCAGATATATGGGATAACCACCACCTCCAAGTTCCCCTCCAAGCCACTCATCATCTTGACTCGGAAATATATCGCCGTTCCTTCACTGTCGTTGGGTCAAAAAGCTGGAATTACCTCCCTAAGGGCATTGTGTGTCTACCTACAGCAGGAGGACTGCAGCGGTTCAAGAAGGCAGCTCGCCACCACCTTCTCAAGGGGCAACTAGGGACTGGCAATAAATGCTGGCACAGCCAGCGATGCCCACATCCCACAAAATGAATAAATTTAAAAAAAACACCAGGGTGGGAGGCGTCTTTGATGATGTTGGTTGCAGTTATCATTACAAACATGAGGCTAAGCCAGAAAATTGGCGTAGTTTGAAGAATTAAGCACGTGCTTGAGGTTTGGTTGAGGAAATCCATTTTTGGTTCGACTGCTCCAGCTGCCCTGCTCGGTGCCCAGACTCACCGTCGCCACTTGGAGCTAGAGGTCCCAATTACATGAAGAAAGGCCATTTCTGTGTGATCAGTGCCTGGGAACAGATGGTCTAGCCGAGCGAGGTCAGAGTGTTCGCTGCACTGAAAATAGCTGGGTGTGGACCATCTGCAGATTGATGCAGATGGCCATTCGGTCCCTCCATGCTTCTACCCCACTCCACAGCAGGGTGGCCCATTGTCACTGGCCTGTCCACGTCTCTGCCCACCCATTGGTGGAAAGTCCTATTATTCAGAGCTGGATGGGCGGCTCTGCAAATTTCCCCAACGCCGATTGGCCGGGTCAGCAGTCGATCAGGAAGAATTGTCAATCAGTACTGATGGGCTTAGAGATGATTGGACGAGCGAACGTCAGTTACGAATGGGTGGTATCATCCGCAGTGACTGTTTCCCTTCCATCTTCCCATTGGAAGAGGAGGACGTCGATCAACGGGCTGGTGTATGCGAAAGTCCAGTGGCGTTCTCCGTCTGGGAAGAAAACCGCACGATTGGCTGCTTCCAAGTCGATCGCGGCTGACAAGGTGGGACCAAATGCGATTGGTCGAGACTCCATCAGTCCGTTACCCATATTGGTGGGTCCTCATCGCATTGGACAAGACCACCGTCGATCAGGAAGACAGAGGGCGGGACCCCATTTGAATCATCCAGATATCCGTCAACCAGACGCAGCGGGGGTGGGACCTCATTCAATTGGACCGGATTCCCGTCACTCGCGGATCGTGGGGGGGCGGGACCGACACCTATTGGCCGCGGTAGCGGTCAATCCGTGTGGCCGGCAGCGCCATTGGCCAATCCCCGTTCAAGGTGGGTTGCAGCCCGGCGTGTTTGGGCGACGCATCAGAAACCGTCTTTTCAAAACATCCTTTCACCAGGGGGCCTGGGAAAGGGCAGAAAGATGATGCGTTTCAATTAAAACCATGTAGCCTTCCCACCGCAATCTGCGAAGTCACGTAGAGCGAGCGAGCGAGAGAGAGTCGGTAAAAGAAATTTAGAGAAGCCGCGGCCTAGTGATTAGGCGCCGGGCCAGGCCTCACGGCTGCAGGAGAAGGTGAGATGCTCGGATTGTTTTCTTACTGTTTTTCTCCTGCAGGTTGGTGCGAAGGTTCGCTCGTCGTCCTCTTCCGACTCCACGTTCCCGCACCGCCGCCGCGTGTTTCTGCCCCCACGGAGCCTTTAATCTTCCCTTTTTTTTCTTTCATTTTTTTTTTCAAAATTGCCTCGGGGAGCCGGCCACCGGAGCAGTGCGGCTGCGCGGGAGGGCCGGGCGCTGCTACACCGCGCATGCGTACGCGCTTTGATCCCGCGGAGCATGCTGGGGATTGTAGTTCCTGGCTCCCGCTTCTCCCTCTTGTCTCTCTTTTTATCCTCTCTCTGTCATCTCTTTTTTTCCCCTCTTCCCCCAAATCCCCCTTTCCCTTGTCCCGAAATCCACCCCCTTTGCCCCGAATCCTCCCTTTGCCCAAATGCCCCCCTCTCTCTTGTGGCTGGAGGAAGCAGCGCTATGTAATATTGTTGCCTGTGAATAACCCAGTTACTGAGAAAAAGGTTGGGATGTATAAGAATCATAGAATCCCTACAGTGTGGAAGCAGGCCATTCAGCCCACCCCTCCAAAGAGCATCCCACCCAGACCCATTCCCCCAGCCCTGCATTTCCCATGTCTAACCCACCTCACCTAAACATCCCCAGGCACTATGGGCAATTTAGCACGGCCAATCCACCCTAACCTGCGCATCTTTGGACTGTGGAAGGAAGCCGGAGCACCCAGCGGAAACGAAACCCATGCCAACACGGGGAGAATGTGCAAACCCCGCACAGACGGTCGCCCGACACTGGAATCGAACCCGGGTCCCTGGCACCATGAGGCAGCAGTGCTAACCACTGAGCCACCGTGCCACCCATGTGAGCACTACGCCACTGGGTGGTCTCGAACCACCAATCTTAGTTTCATGCTAGGCCATTTCAGATAGGATCCTCCTGTTATTATGGTGCCCTCACTAGTTTTTGGGCCTGACTAAACAGATTCTGCCCTTGGAAATGTTGAAATAGGAGCTTGAGTGGTTATATCTGACCCAGCGAGCCTGTTCATTTGTCCCTTCCTACTCCCCTTGACGCTTGTCGTCTTGAAGAAACTGTTTTTTTCCTTAAATACATTCAGTGACTCCGCTGTCTCAAATTGTAGAAAATTCTGCCACACTATCGGTGAAGAAATTTCTTGTCCCTGTCTGAAAGGAGCAGCACAGTGCCGCAGTGGTTAGCACTGCTGCCTTGCGGTGCAAGGGACCTGGGTTCGATTCCACCCTCGTGCGACTGTCTGTGTGGAATTCACACATTCTACCCCTATGTCTCTGTGGTTTTCCTCTGGGTGCTGTGGTTTCCTCCCACAATCCAAAGATGTGAAGTCTAGGGTGGATCAGCCATGCTAAATTGTTCTGTAGCACCCAGGGATGTGCAGGTTAGGGTGGATTGGCCATGCTAAATTGTTAGCACGGGAAGTGGTTTAGCCATGGGAAGTGCAGGGTTACAGGGATAGGGTTGGGGGCGTGTGGAGGAGGTGGGGGTGCGGGTGGCATGCTCTCGAGGGGCTTGTTGTGTACTTGATGGGCTAAATGGCCTGCTTCCACGCTGTAGGGATTCTGTGAAAGGGGCTACCCTATAACCATGGACCCTTAATCTGACCTGATATCTGCACAGTACAGGCGGCTTCCCCCACGTGGCGTTTTAACCCTGATGCAATTGGGTAAATCCATTCCCAGGTTTTATTGTGTTGTCAACACGCACTCTCCTGCCCTCCAGAACAGCAATGACATCCGCCGAGACCATGGACCTGGCGGTAGAAGAGCTGGGCCTCTCGATGGACGAGATCCGCGAATGGATTGACCAGGAGCTGGAGAAGGTGGACTTCCTAAAGCAACGCCGAGCTGCCCTGCAGGAACTGGAGAGCTGGGTGGAGAAGAAGGAGGCCGAGGTGGCTCATGTCGATGGGCTCTTCGAGGATGCGTCCAGGTAACCAGGTCTCCTCAGCTCTCCA
>NC_063377.1:6641543-6644890 GCF_021869965.1 Rhincodon typus
CCGTCTTGCCCGCCCGCCGGCGCGCTCTGCCCGTCTTGCCCGCCCGCCGGCGCGCTCTGCCCGTCTTGCCCGCCCGCTCGCCCTGCCCGTCTCGCTCTGTGTGTTATGTTCGCCCCCTTGCCCCCCTCTGTCCTTCACTGCGCGCCCGTGTCCTTCCGCTATTTCTGTCTCACGTGCGATCTCTTCACCCCTTTCCTCGAGCTTGTGTGTCCTCTCCCTACACAACACCCCCCAGTCCCCTGCATGCAGTGCCTTGCCTTTCCGAGACAGGGCAGCTGTTGGAATTGGCGCTGTGTGCCGTGGGCTGGGGCCTGCTCTCTTTGGTTCGTTTCGGTTCTGATTTGGCACCCCCTCCACGCCGCCGTGCCCTCGTGTGCCTGCAGGTCAGTGGACATGTGCGAGTCGATGGTGAAGGATCTGTACAACAACCTGGGCCTGCAGTACGAGGAGACGGCCGCAGAGGGGTCAAACGAGAAGGATGGTGCTAAACTGTCGGAAGTGATTGAGATCCTGGACGACGATGAGGAAGATGATGATGACGTGATGGCTGTGGAACCTGGTAGGGGGCGGGTCACAGAGTTATAACAGCGCGGAAACAGACCCTTCGGCTCACCCAGTCCCTGCCAACCCTAATCCCCAACTAAACTAGTCCCACCTGCCTGCTCCTGGCCCATATCTCTTTCCTATTCATGTATATGTTTTGATTGTACCCACATCCGCCGCTTCCTCTGGCAGTTCATTCCACACACAAACCACTCTGTGTAACAAAAAACAAGTTGCCCCCCCACCTCCCCATGTTTCCTTTCACCTTAAAAATGTGCCCCCTGGTGTTGAACCGCTGCACCCTGTGGAAAAGACACTTGCTGTTCACATTATCCATGCCCCTCATGATTTTATAAACCTCTATTCCCCCCTCAGCCTCCTATACTCTGGTGAAAAATTCCCAGCCTGTTCTTCTAACTCAAACCTTTCATTCCCAGCCACATCCTGGGAAACCTCTTGTGAGCCTAATGATATCCTTCCTCTAACAGGGTGACTCAAGGACAGTGTACAGGAACTCTCCCGCTACCCTCCGCGCCTCTGCCTCAACTCCCCTACTTTTCCTGATCTACCTTTGGTTGTAAGCAAACTACTGCAGATGCTGGAAATCTGGAACTAATAGAGTCATACAGCACGGAACCAGACCATTCGGCACAACCCGTCCGTGCTGACCCAGATATCCTAAATTAATCCAGTCCCATTTGCCGGCTTTTGGTCCATATCCCTCTAAACCCTTCCTATCCATGTCCCCATCCAGATGCCTTTTAAATGTTGTTATTGTACCAGCCTCCTCCTCTACCAGGAGATGGGGGAGATTTTTAATGAATATTTCTCCTCGCTGTCTACTGAGGAGAGAATCATGGATGCTAAGGAAATAAGGGAAACAAGTGGCAATGCTTTGGACCGCATATTACCAGCGAGGAGGTGTATACAGCCTTAGATCACATTAAGGTGGATAAATCCTCTGGGCCTGATCAAGTCCATCCTTGGACGTTGTGGGAGGATAGGGAAGAAATTGCAGAGATTTTGCTTCATATTCAGTCACTGGTGAAGTTCCAGAAGACTGGAGGGTGGCTAATGTTTTGTTCCATTGTTTAAGAAAGGTAGCAAAGTGAGCCTGACATCAGTGGGAGGCAAGTTACTGGAGAGCATACTGAGGGAGAAGGTCAACCAACGTTTGGACAGTCAAGGTCTGATTGGAGTTGGTCAGCATGGATTTGTGTGCGGGAAGTCATGTCTGACAAATCTTTTTAGAGTTTTTTTAAAGAGGTAACCAAGAGGATTGATGAGGTTAGAGCAATGAATGTTGTCCGTATGGACTTTAGTAAGGCCTTTGACAAGGTCCCACACAGCAGGCAAGTCATGAAGGTTAGGATGCATGGGATCCAGGGAAAACTGGCTAATTGGATTTAAATTTGGCTCGATGGTAGGAAGCAGAGGGTGATGGTTGAAGGTTGTTTCTCAGACTGGAGGCCTGTGACTAGTGGTGTACCACAGGGGTCGGTGCTGGGACCTTTGTTATTTACATAAATGATGTGGATGTGAATGTACAAGGCATGGTTAGTAAGTTTGCAGATGATACAAAATTAGGAGGTATCGTTGATAGCGAGGAAGGTTATCAAAAATTACAAAGGGATCTTGATCAGACGGGGAAGTGGGCTGAGGATTGGCAAATGCAATTTAATACAGATAGGTGTGAGGTGTTGCACTTTGGAAAGTCAAACCAAGGTAGGGACTTGTACAGTAAATGATAAGGTCCTGAGGAGTGTTGTGGAACAGAGGGACCTAGGAGTACAAGTATATAGCTCGTTGAAAGCAGCATCATGGGTAGACAGGGTGGTGAAGAAGGTGTTTAGCATGCTGGCCTTCATTGAGGCTTTGAGTATAGGAGTTGGGACGTTATGCTACAGTTGTACAAGTCACTGCTGAGGCCACACTTGGAGTATTGTGTACAGTTGTGGGCAGGCTGTTATAGGAAAGGCATAGTTAAACTGGAAAGTGTGCAAAGATTTATGAAGATGTTGCCAGGACTAGTAGGCCTGAGTTAAAGGGAGAGGTTGGCCAGGATAGGACTTTATTCCTTGGAACGTAGGAGAATGAGGCGTGACCTTATTGAGGTGTATAAAATCATGAGGGGCATAGATAGGATGATTCCATATAGTCTTTTTCCTAGGGATGGGGAATTGAAAACCAGAGGGAATAGGTTTAAGGTGAGGGAGGAAAGATTTAAGAAGGACCTGAGGGGCAACTTCTTCACACAGACAGTGGTGTGTATATGGGATGGGCTGCCAGAGAAAGTGGTTGAGACAGGTGCAATAGCAACATTTAAAAACCATTTCGATAGGTACATGGATGGGAAGGGTTGAGAGGGACATAGACCAAATGCAGGAAATTGGAAATAGCTGAGTGGGCACCGTGGTCAGCGTGGGCCAGTTTGGGCCAAAGGGCCTGTTTCCACGTTGTACTACTCTATGACTACCTCTGGCAGCTTGTTCCATACATGCACCACCCTCTGTGTGAAAATGTTATCCCTCAGGCCCCTTTTAAATCTGGCCCCTCTCGCCTTAAACCTATGTCCCTCTGGTTTTGGACTCCCCCGCCCAAGGAAAAATATCTTGGCTATTCACCCTATCCATGCCCCTCATGATTTTATAAACTTCTATAAGGTCACCCCCTCAGCCACCAGCACTCCAGTGAAAACTGCCCCAGCACGTCCCTATAACTGAAACTCTTCAACCCTGGCATCACCTTGTAAATCTTTTCTGAACCCTTTCAAGTTTCACAACATCCTTCCTATAGCAGAGAGA
>NC_063377.1:6644990-6646716 GCF_021869965.1 Rhincodon typus
GGGGGCCAGGGGTGGGGAGTGCAGGGGGGGTTTGGGAGGTGCTGCCGGGAAAACTGCTTGTGATCTAAGCCAACCTCTGCTTTTCTAAAAATGAACGTGAATCTTTTTTCCGTCATGGTCGCCGGGATCCCGAAGCTGTGCCGACCTCCGCCTTTGGTGTTTATTTCCTAACAAAGCTGGCGCTTGGTGCCATTTACCGACCTAACAAACTCTCTCTCTTTGACAGCGGAAACGGGACGAGCCGCGCCACCAGCATCCACCACGTCGACCGTGACCGCCCTGGGCAAGATCACCCGTGAGCCATCCCTGGTGAGTTTATCCCGGCAACGCTGCTTCTCCCACAATCCCCTTGGAGCGCCCGGCCTGGCCGATGGCCCTCCCTGCCCCGCTGCCAAGCCAGTGAAGCGGCATGGTCATGCAGGTCGCAAGAGGGGGCTCATCGCCCCCTGAAGCAGCACTTGTAAAAGGTACTGATAGGCGCGAGGAATCTATCAGGATGAAAGCGAGAATGCCGAGTTTCACCTGGTCTCAACAGCATGCAGTACCAGCACAGAAAAGCTCCCCGCCAAGCCCAGGGGCGGATGGCCAATCAGCATCTTTGTTCCTAAATTGACGTGACCGTGTGAAATTTGGCATTCTTGCACAGGTCCTGATGAGTGAAAGAGGAATAGGTCTTGGCAACGTAGGCCTCTTCCTGCCAACCCCGAAAAGGATTGAGGCAGAGGGGGTGACCTTATCGAGGTTTATAAAACCGTGAGGGGTATGGATAGGGGGAATAGCCAAGGTGTGGGGGGGAGTCCAAAACTAGAGGGGAAAGATTTAAGAGGGACCTGAGGGGCAACTTTTCCCCGCAGAGGGTGGTGCGTGTATGGAACGAGCTGCCAGAGGAACTGGTGGAAGCTGGTACAGTTACAACATTTAAAAGGCATCTGGATGGGGACATGAACAAGAAGGGTTTATGGGGCAAATGCTGGCAAATGGGACTGGAGTAATTTAGGTTATCTGGGTCGGCATGGACGGGTTGGGCCGAAGGGTCTGTTTCCGTGTCAAATTCAGTTTGTCAACAGAATGCTTGGCTGTGGAAGGCTGAGTGTTGTTGGGTAGGCCGAGGGACTGCTGCGAGGGCGCGAAATTTTGCGAAAGGTCACTGCCAGGGTTTGTTCTGTGGTGTGCTCGGGGCCGGGCCGGGACGGGATGGGAGGGGTCTCGCGTTCTGTTTTCAATACCCCCACCTTTCTGCTCTGTCGTCTTCCCTCCACCGATAGCTGCGAGACGCCATGGCCGCGATGCGCAAGTCTGCCCGGGACGTTCAGAAGTTTGTGGAGGCCGTTTCCAGGAAGCCTCCACCTGCCTCCGTGGGTCTGCTCCGGGCTGCGAACACGGGAGCAGGTCGGTTTACCGTAACCCCCACCCAGCCCTCCTCCTCCTCCTGTCTCCGCAAGCTGCGTCACGGCCTGGGCACAGCTTCTGTTGTTTGTCAAGTGTCACTCGTTGTCACGTAAGACGCGCAAAACAGTCCTGCTGTTAGCTAACACGTGAGATCGATGAAAACAATGGTTATTCCCAGTGACTTGCTGCTTGAGGGAGAATGATTAGCTCCAGCACGGTGCAGAGAGCGCTCTCCTCTCTCCCGTCCTCTTCCGCTGTTGGCCGCCCTCCCTTTTGCACCCACTTGCGAGACATCTGACAGTGCAGCGCTGACCCTCCGGTGCCTGCGCCGGCCCCC
>NC_063377.1:6647216-6648997 GCF_021869965.1 Rhincodon typus
AGCTCTCTGCAGGGGGCCTGATTACAGAACCCTCTCACTCACGGAACGCGAGTGAGTTATATCCACTAAGCTGCGAGGCAAGGCCTTGCCACACGAATGTGACGAGAGGAAACACCCAGGAAAAGCTGTGGAAGTTCTGGGTGATGACCCAAGGAGGCTAGATTTTAACAGAATTTATTAAAGTCTGAAGTCACAAAATATTTAGAACTGGTCTCCCCGAAGGCTGAGAGTGGAAGAAAAGACTCATGGGGAAAGGTGACTGGTGTAGCAGCTCACAAATTACTGCAGTGTAGGCCATTCAGCCCATCATAGAGAGCCTCTCCCTTTGCAATTGTCGAACAGAAATGAGGTTTTCTTTGTCTATTTGGCTGTGAGCAGGGCGGATGAGCTAACTGCCCAGGGCATTGTTGTACGGGACGCTGTCTGAGTGGCGGGTGGGGACAAATGAGGAGTGGAGTGTTAGTCAGGGACATATCGGGCAGGGGCGGGAACCCTGACCATTGCATTGCCTGCCTGGTGCCAGGTTTTGGGATATCAGCTGAGGCCCGGGGAGGAACTCGCTGTGGGAGGGAGAGTATCCAGTTGCATGGTCCGCAGCAGCAAAAGGACAGAGGAACAGGTTCTGCACATCCTGGCAAGAAACCAGGTGCCGATTAAAAAGCAGAACTTCAAATGTAAAAACTAAAACAGTAATTGCGAGAAAAGCTTCAGCAGGTCTGGCAGCATCTGCGGAGAGAGCTAGCGTTTCACGTTCTGAAGAAGGGTCACTGGACCTGAAATGTTAACTCTGATTTATGTTAACTCACTCACTCACACACACACGCACGCACACAGACACATACACACTCAAACACACACAATCACACAACACTTACACACACACACACTCACTTGCTCACACACACACACACACTTGCTCATACACACATATTCACACTCTCTCTTACACATACACACACACACAGTCACTTGCTCACACACACACACAGACACACACACACTCACTTGCTCACACACACACTCTCTCACACACATACACACAACCTTACCACTACCTCCAATTGCAGCAAGGGGAAACTTATAGTTTTAGCTTTCCGCACTTGCTCAAAGCTGGGTGTGGAAGCTCTTATTCCTCTCTCTGTTATGGCCAAAAGCTGTGATTCTCTTCCTGCTGCTAGAACCGTGTGTGAGAGAATCTGTTTTACTGAATTTGTCTTTGCCAAGGGTGTGTTTATGTATTGGGACAATGGCTATTTAGTAGTTAAATAATCTATTATTCCGTTAAGTTTTTCCAATCGAGTTAAGTTATTCCAATTCTTTCCTTTGCTGTGTGTTAACTATAGTGTATTAATAAAGTGTGTTTTGCTTCAAGGCTGGTAGTTTGGCCAATTGAATTGCGCCCGGGACACAACACTTGCCTTTTAAAAATTTAGGGTCCAGGCTGCGCTATTTTAAGGGGGTTTGGTCTGGTCCATGACACTACAGATCAAGAAAGAAAACAGTACAGAAATCAGAACTGGGAACAGTACAGATTTAATCCCCTCCCAAATTTGGAAGAATGAGAGGGAATCACATTGAAATGTATCGGATTCAGACAGGGTTGGATGAGCTTGATGGCAACAGACTGTTCCCTCGAGCCAGGCTGGAGGGTCTACAACTGGGAGGGGGCAGGACAATTTCAGGGTAAGGGGTTGGGGGGGCGTAGGGATTCAGGGTCAGCCATTTCAGACCAAAGTGATGAGAAGTTTCTTTGCATGGAGGGGCTGGGCGTTTTCAGAATT
>NC_063377.1:6649007-6650292 GCF_021869965.1 Rhincodon typus
CAGTGACCATCCCTCAGCGCTGACCCTCCGACAGCGCCTGCTCCCTCAGCATTGACCCACTGACAGTATGCACTCCCTCAGCGCTGACACTGCCAATGTTAGCTTGGATTGCTGGGCTCCATCTGAACTCATAGCCTTCAGAGTTAGAGATGTGTGAAAGTGACTAACAACTGGATCTCATTTTACTACCACAAGGTAAATGATAATTACTTTGTTATTTGTGTATTTGGTAATTATTGATTAATAATTGTTAGGTCATTAATTCATAATAAATGCTGAGTAATTCTGAATTATTTGTTCAGTAGCAGTAAAACCTCCCTATTTCTGATTGTTCCTTTTCAATTGCTCAATATTTGATTAACACTTACCAGGTTATTACTGACTTTTCCTTATTACTTCCTCAGTATTTTATAAATTGGTTAACACTTACTAGAATTATTACTGAGCATGCCTTACTAATTTCTTAATATTTGGTAAATTGGTTAATCGTTACTAGGTTGTTATAGAATATTCCTTTTCAATTTCTCAGTTATTTGTTAAATTGGCCAATAATTTCCAGTGTTATTACTAAATATTTCCTATTAATTCCTCAGCATTGGTTTAATTGATTAAAATTATCAAGTTACTCATGAGTTTGTCATTAATTCTTCAGCACTGGTTAAGACTTAACAGTTAAGACTTAAGACATTACTGAGGACTCCTTATTGATCTTTCTTCTAACTAAATTAATAAATATCCTATTATTAAGAGCTGATTATTAATTCTTGTAGTTCGTCAGTATTGGTTAGATTAGTTAATAGTTACCAGACATTCACTGAGAGTTTGTTACTAATTCCTCAATGTTGGTTAAATTGGATGAAATTATCAGATTATGACAGAGTTCCTTATTAGTTCCTCAGTGTTGGTTAAATTAGTTAATAGATACCAGACTTTCAATGAGAATTTATTAATTCCTCAGTATTGGTTAAATTGGGTGAAATTTCCAGATTGTAATAGAGTTCTTTATTAATTCCTCAGTAAAATTGGTTAAACAGGTTAATTACCAGATTTTAACAGAATTCCTTATTAATTCCTCAGCATTGGTTAAACTACTTAATTACCAGATTATGACTGAGTGTTCTCTATTAATTTCTCAGTATTGGTTAAACTGGTTAATTACCAGATTACAGCTGACAGTTCCTAATAATTCCTCAGTATTGGTTAAGCTGGTTAATTACCAGATTACAGCTGACAGTTCCTAATAATTCCTCAGTATTGGTTAAGCTGGTTAATTACCAGATCGTGA
>NC_063377.1:6655292-6690671 GCF_021869965.1 Rhincodon typus
AGACCCTTCATCCTTTTCTGATGAAGGGTCTAGGCCCGAAACGTCAGCCTCTCTGCTCCTATGATGCTGCTTGGCCTGCTGTGTTCATCCAGCCCTGCACCTTGTTGTCTCGGATTCTCCAGCATCTGCAGTTCCTACTATCTCTGACTGATATATGTTGCTGCTTAGAAGGCTCACTCCCTCTTTCAGTGTTGGTTCCAAGGATGGATCAGAGAAAATCAATGTGCAATACATTAAAAAATATGTCCACCGATTAGCCATCAATATTAAAAAAAAAGAATCTAAACATACGAGGTAATTTATTTAAGTCTGAGATAGGGAGAAATATCTCAGCCAGAGAATGCAAACCTGTGGAACTCAATACAAACAGCAGGCTGTAGGAAAGGTTTGTCAGATATTGCCCAGTATGGAGGATTTTAACTATGAAAAAAGATTGGATAGACTGGGATAACAAGGTGTAGAGCTGGATGAACACAGCAGGCCAAGCAGCATCAGAGGAGCAGGAAGGCTGACGTTTCGGGTCTAGACCCTTCTTCAGAAATCGGGGAGGGGAAGGGGATTCTGAAATAAATAGGGAGAGAGTGGGAGGCGGATAGAAGATGGATAGAGGAGAAGATAGGTGGAGAGGAGACAGACAGGTCAAAGAGGCGGGGATGGGGCCAGTAAAGGTGAGTGTAGGTGGGGAGTTAGGGAGGGGATAGGTCAGTCCAGGGAGGACGGACAGGTCAAGGAGGTGGGATGAGGTTAGCAGGTAGGAGATGGGGGTGCAGCTTGAGGTGGGAGGAGTGGATAGGTGGGAGGAAGGACAGGTTAGGGAGGCGGGAACGAGCTGGGCTGGTTTTGGGATGCGGTCGGGGGAGGGGAGATTTTGAAGCTTGTGAAGTCCACATTGATACCATTGGGCTGCAGGGTTCCCAAGTGAAATATGAGGCGCTGTTCCTGCAACCTTCGAGTGGCATCGTTGTGGCAGTGCAGGAGGCCCAGGATGGACATGTTGTCCAATGAGTGAAAGGGGGAGTTGAAATGGTTCGCGACTGGGAGGTGCAGTTGTTTGTTGCGAACCAAGCGTAGGTGTTCTGCAAAGTGGTCCCCAAGCCTCCACTTGGTTTCCCCAATGTAGAGGAGGCCACATCAGGAATAGCAGATACAGTATACCAGATGTGCAGGTGAACATCTGTTTGATGTGGAAGGTCTTCTTGGGGCCTGGGATGGGGGTGAGGGGGGAGGTGTAGGGTCAGGTGTAGCACTTCCTGCGGTTGCAGGGAAAAGTGCCGGGTGTGGTGGGGCTGGAGGGGAGTGTGGAGCGGACAAGGGAGTCCCAGAGAGAGCGGTCCCTCTGGAAAGCAGATAAGGATGGGGAGGGAAAAATGTCTTTGGTAGTGAGGTCGGATTGCAGATGGCGGAAGTGTCGGAGGATGATGCATTGGATTCGGAGGTTGGTGGGGTGGTACGTGAGGACGAGGGGGATTCTTTTTTGGTTGTTATTGCGGGGACGTGGTGTGAGGGATGAGTTGCGGGAAATGCGGGAGACACGATCGAGGGCATTCTTGACCACTGAGTGGGGGAAGTTGCGTTCCTTGAAAAACGAGGACATCTGAGATGTACGGGAGTGGACTGACTCATCCTGGGAACAGGTGTGGCGGAGGCGAAGGAATTGGGAATAGGGGATGGCGTTTTTGCAGGAAGGTGGGTGGGAGGAGGTGTATTCTAGGTAGCTGTGGGAGTCGGTGGGCTTGAAATGGATATCGGTTTCTAGGGGTTGCCCGAGGTGGAAACAGAGAGGTCCAGGAAGGAGAGAGAGGTATTAGAGATGGTCCAGGTGAACTTCAGGTTGGGTTGGAAGGTGTTGGTGAATTGGATGAACTGTTCGAGCTCCTCATGGGTGCATGAGGCAGCACCGATACAGTCATCAATGTAATGGAAGAAGAGGTGGGGTTTAGGGCCAGTGTAGCTACGGAAGAGGGATTGTTCCACGTAACCTACAAAGAGGCAGGCATAGCTTGGGCCCATGCGGGTACCCATGGCCACCCCTTTTGTCTGTAGGAAGTGGGAGGAATTGAAAGAGAAGTTGTTGAGGGTGAGATCGAGTTCAGCTAATTGGATGAGGGTGTCAGTGGAGGGGGACTGGTCGGGCCTGCGGGACAGGAAGAAGCGGAGGGCCTTTAGGCCATCTGTATGGGGAATGCAGGTGTATAGGGACTGGACGTCCACGGTAAAGATGAGGTGTTGGGGACCGGGGAATTGGAAGTTCTGGAGGAGGTGGAGGGCGTGGGTGGTGTCATGGACGTAGGTAGGGAATTCCTGGACCAAAGGGGGAGAAAATGGAGTCAAAATAGGTGGGGCAGGAGCAGGCGGAGACAATGGGTCAACCAGGGTAGTCAGGTTTGTGGATTTTGGGAAGGAGATAGAAGCGGGCGGTGCGGGGTTGGGGAACGATGAGGTTGGAGGCTGTGGGTGGGAGGTCACGAGGTGATGAGGTTGTGGATGGTTTGGGAGATGATGGTTTGGTGCTCGGGGGTGGGGTCATGATCAAGGGGGCGGTAGGAGGTGGTGTCGGAGAGTTGGCGCCTGGCCTCGGCGATTTAGAGGTCAATGCGCCATACTACAACTGCGCCTCCCTTGTCCGCGGGTTTTATGGTGAGGTTGGGATTGGAGCAGAAGGCTGCACGTTCTGCGGGGGAGAGGTTGAGGCGATTGATGTCTCGACGGCAGTTGGAGATGAAGAGGTCGAGGGAGGGGACGAGGCCTTGAGGTGGTGTCCAGGAGGAGGGGGTGTGTTGCAGGCGGGAGAAGGGGTCAGTAGGGGGAGGGTTAGGCTCACAGTTAAAGAAGTAAGCGCAGAGGCAGAGGCGGCAGAAAAACTGTTCAACATCCAAGTGTGAGTGGTATTCGTTGATGTGTGGGTGGAGGGGGACAAAGGTGAGCACTTTACTGAGGACTGACCATTCGTCCTCAGTAAGGGGGAGGTCTGGGGGGATGGTGAAGACTCGGCAGGGCTGGGTGCTACTGTCTCCTCTGGAGCTGCTGGCTGTGGAGGCGATGGGTGGAGCGACGTTGGTGTCGGTGGTGGGCCATGCGGCGTCGGCTGTAGTGGGCGTAGTTGCGTCCAAAAACAGAGCCAAATGGTCTTCTACTGTCCCTATTCTCCTACATAACTGGAAGTCATTACAGCGTACACATCATTTGCTTCTTCTAAGGACAGCTGAACAAAATGGTTGCGTGTTGTGCAAGCCGTTAATATCATGCCACTGCCTGCACACTCTGTGTCCCATTTCATTCAACATCTCATGTACACCTGGTGGTGCAGCACCTCCCTGCGCCCACATTTACAGGCTCACGTCTACGGAATGGGGGTAAAGCCCACGATTCTCTGAATCTAAGACCACCATGCTACACCCTGGGGCAGAAGAGTATGCTTCGAAATTCACAAAATGGGAAACACAAGGAGGATTTCACTTCTTTATTAATACACGATGGAAAGATTAACAATGTTAATCTGAATAAATAAAAATGAAATTAAAAACATGTGCAGGTAATAAGGGGAGACAATACAAAAGGTTCAGGAGGAAACAGAAGTTCATTTTGTTCCTAACAAGAGCAATATCCAAATGGTCAACTTTGAACTCTTGATGTGAAACTTTAAATGATGCCATGTTCTCAGCCCAAACGAAGACTCAGACAGCTAGCCCCGTACCATGAACATACACTTGCAGAATTGTCCAAAATATTAAGAGACTGTGTGCTTGAGGGGGGGATTCGGCGAGGGGCTTATCCTGTAATTACAGGGGTGTCACAGCCAAATATACGCAAGGACAGATTGACAGGAATGGCCCAGGCTCAGCAGGGGACCAATGTGACAGAGGCCATTGACCTGACTTCAGAGATGGTTGCCCAGCCTGCCTGTCGCATATGACACCTCACACTGCACACCCCCACATCCAAAACTGAGCTGCACACTTCCTTTGTACTCATTAGTCTGCGGGTGTCACAGGTCAAAGGTCAAGGTGGAGGATTTGCCAGAATTCAAAGTGCCAGGAGCTACAAAAGTGTTGGGGATGGGGATGGGGATGGGTTGCATAGATCAGGTTGGGGGAGGCACCAGCCTAGTGGTAATGTCACTGAAAGAGTAATCCTGGGGGCTACAGAATTAAATCCCACTGAGGCAGATGAAAAAATATGATTTCCCCCTTCCAACGCTATTTTGATTTAGTTCCCGTCCTTCTCTCCCTAAACACCCACCTTTCACATTTTTCAAGTAAACATTGCCCTCATCAGGCTTTATAAAAACCTAAAGAACTGCGGACGCTCTGAATCAGAAACAAAAACAGAAACTGCATGTGGAAATTCCAAGCTACCATCGCTGGACCCGAAACGATAACTCTGATTTCTCTCCACAGATGCTGCCAGACCTGTTGAGCTTTTCCAGCAACTTCTGTTTTTGTTCCTCATCAGGCATTGTTAAAGTTTCACCAGCCACAGGGGTACTTTCCTGATGGTGGAAAGTATAAACTTTTAGCACAATGGTGTCTTTTTACTGTACACACACACACACAACAGGTGATGCAGAGAAAACATAACCACTGCTGCCTTTGGGGGCAGGCGTAGTGTGGGGGAATTCTTAAAAAAAAAATCGGAGATTGAGAGATTCTCCTCTTTCAAGGGTCTGGCTCTGAGCTAGGACAGACCATTTACTGAGGAGTTATTTAGACCCTGTTTGCAGTCACAAAGAGAAGGAAAAAAGGATCACGTTGGCTTTTCCCTGGTACGTAGATGAATAGGCGATGTGATTGAGGTGCCAATAAAAAAGGTGAAGAAAGGATTTGGCAGGCCGAAAGGGGGAAACTTGCTCGGCTGGAGTCCAGAACAAGGGGCGGTGGCGGCTTTTTAAGGGGGTAATGTCATGACAACTTGCTCACACAAAAAAATAACGGAGTTGAGTGGACATCTGGCTCACTCTAAAAATACTGCAGATGCTGGAGATCAATTGAAAAAAAATGGCAAGACCAAGATGAATAGATCTTTTAAGGTTTTAATTTTATGACTGATGTATTTATTTTGTTGGGGGAAGGGTTGAAAGGATATGGAACCAAGGTGGGTAAATGGGAGCGACTGGCAATTTGGAGAGTAGAATGGCTGAGGAGCTGAATCACCTCTTCCCTGGTGACACATCTCTCACTAATGACCCCACGATTAAATCAGAGACAGAAAACCAACTTTCATTGCCATAGGAAGGATATTATTAAAATTGGACAGGGTTCTGAAAAGATTTACCACATTTCCCCCGAAGCATAGGAGGTTGAGGGATGACCTTATAGAGGTCTATAAAATCATGAGGGGCAAGGGTAAGGTGAATAGCAGGTCTTTTTCCTAGGGTTTTTCAAGACTGGGGGGGCATATTTTTAATTTTTTCTCCTCTCACCTTCACAAGGACACGAGGGGCAACTTTTTTTTTTAAACACAGAGGATGGTTCGTCTGTGGAATGAACTTCCAGAGGAAGTGGTGGATGACGGCACAGTTACAATGTTTAAAAAGACATTTGGATAAGTAAATGAATAGGAAAGGTTTGGGGGATATGGACCAAACGCAGGTAAATGGGACTTAGTTTGGTTTGGGAACATGGCGTGGACTGGTTGGACCAAAGGGTCTGTCTCCATGCTGTATAACTCTAACTATACATCCTTCACATCAAGTTGCTGTTCATAATTGCTGCCACCACCCCCAAAATTCCTTAGTCTTTTCCTTTTTAAACAGAAAGGTGTGAGTGAGCCAGTTTGTTTGTTTTCTTTTAGAAAATAGCACACCGACAGATTTCATGGTCGCTTTAACCATAACATCTATTTTGCTGACAAATTTTTGAGCTCTAAACACTGCGAAGGGCTCAAATATTCATGAAATCCCTACAGTGTGAAAACAGGCCATTCAGCCCATCGAGTCCACACTGACCCCTCTGAAGAGCTTCTCACCCAGACACACCCCCTTATCCTATCCCTGTAACCCTGCAGTTCCCATGGCTAACCCACCTAACCTGCATACCTCTGGACATTACAGGGCAATTTAGCACGGCCAATGCACCCTAACCTGCACATCCCTGGGCACTACGGGACAACTTAGCATGGCCGATCCACCCTAACCTGCATACCTTTGGACTGTGGGAGGAAATCGGAGCACCCAAAGGAAATGCACGCAGACACGGGGACAATTTGCAAACTCCACACAGACAGTTGCCCGAAGGTGGAATCGAACCCTGGTCCCTGGTGCTGTGAGGCAGCAGTGCTAACCACTGAGCCACTGTGCTGCCCACTGTAGGCCATGGCCTAGAGGTAAACAGAGGGGCTGCTCCCCCCTGCAACAGGAATAGGTTTGAGGGGTAATAGGAGCATGCACTTCTGGAAAAAAACAGATGGGGCAGGGTGAGGGGAGACTGAATTACAATGGCAGCTCTCTCCTTAGATGTCAAAAATTCTACCAATTAAACAGGTTCATAGATCATCCAATCCAGCTTTCCCATGTCACCTTGCTCCAGGCAACAGCTGTGCCTGCACCATTTTCTCAAACACACAGATTTTCTCTCAGTCAAGGATATGCAGCAAGCTTGGCTGGGCAGAAAATATTGTACAGAGGTCAGTGGGCCAGCATAAAAGGGTCTCGATGTTGGCTAGTTTTCCACATGTGAGAGAAATGGAGGCGGGGGAGAGAGTGAGAGAGAGAGAGGGAGAGAGGGAGAAAGGGAAACGGGGAGAGAGAGAACGTGAGAAAGAGACACAGACAGAGAGAAAGAGACACAGAGGGGCATATGCATACACAGGCATCAGTTCCTTCTTTGCTGCTGCAACCCCTTAACTATATCTTTTTACATATTTTCATAGAAATATTTAAACTGTCCATTTCCTAACCCAACCCCCCAAAAACTGATTTGACATATTTACAAACGAGGAAACGGTGAGAGACACAGTGTTTCCTTCGAGACAGATGATTAACATGATTGCTCCTGAACTAGTCATGAGTTTGATACAAATCTATGTTACAGCATGAAAAAAATACAGACACATGTGCACCAGATCAGTCTGAAAAACCGCATCAGGTTCCAATAAATGAAAACCTTCGAGTCTGGCGCAGAGGTTACAACAGATTACAAGTTCTTTTTTAAAAAGAGAAACTATTTAGAAAGTCCCGTCGCGTGAGAAATTTAAAAAATAAAACTGACAATCACTCCTCCTCAATAGCTCGAGACCCTTGCAGCTCTAAAGGGTCATGCACTCACATGGGGTCAGGGATCGGGCAAAATTCAGGGATCCCTTAAAACCCCAGTATTGCATTTTTTTTTGTCAGAGAGAAAAAAATAATATAGTTTATACCAATTCTGCTCTCTTGGGATCCTGAGATGGGAAATCCACCTGTAGCTGCCAATGGTCCACAATATCTCTTGACCTCCAAAGGTGAGACAGACAGGGGCACGTTGGCTGGTCCATCTTTTACAACCACAGGGGAATTCACGCTGCATATTGACCGGGCCACTGAGAAGGGTGGAAGTGCCTGTATTTTGTCAGAGAGAGGGGTTTTTCTTTGGAGGGGGGGGGGTGTAAGAGCACATTAAAGCCCCGAGGTGACAGTCACTACCCACCACCAGATGAGACGGATTTTGTCAGTGAAGGTTAATGGGGGAGGCTTCTCCCCAAACACAGGGCCCAGGCCAGATGTCCCTGCCTGCTCAACCTAAAACAAACCAAGAGAAAGGTCAACTCCCTCTTGTGTAGTGTCCGAGAGCTCAGGGGTCCTGCAAAGTAATACTGAGCTTTAAAAATTCTTTCTCACCCCGTTGAGAAGGTGGGGAGGGGGTAAGCTGTGCGGTGTGCTACCACTTGGGAGGGAGAGAGTGCCAGAGTTTTCATCCAGCGACAATGAAGCAATCTCCAACACAGTTCCAAGGCAGGATGATGCATGAGGCTCAGAGGGAAATTGTGCCTACAGTGGATCCCCATGCTTGGGAAGGGGAGGGAGGGTTCAAACCTGGGGGTCTGGAAGGTGCTGTTGAAGGTGACTTAGCAGCAATGCACCTTGATGGGCGTGCGCACACACTGCGTCAGCGGGCAGCATGGCATCTTGTACTCCGATGGAAGGAAAAGTACCCGATCACTGTCGGGTGACCACTCCCCGTCAGGGTGACAAGGGTGAGAGAACGCACGACTCAAGCTCTTACAGTTTCACAAGCAGTCTCCTTTGCAGGAGCCGAGACAAGGCCAGGTGGTAGGGTCACCGGCCTGGCCCACAGCAGGAGTCATCCAGCGCATGTGGTGAATAGCACAGACCAGGCAGACATTCCAAAAAATAAAATGGAGGTGATCTTGCTTTCCTACTCTTAATCAAACACCCAACCCCACCAAAAATAAAATAAAAAGCTTCAAAACACTATCGAAGCAGAAGAATAAGCTGGAGCACTGATGCCTAGATCAGCACAAGTGCTCCAAAGCGTCACACCTAAAGCTTCAAATACAGGCATAGAGCAAGTACCAAGCACTGCTTTGAGCATAGGGATACACAAATGCACCATGCCCCCACCTCCAGTGGAATTCTGACCAAGCTGCAGCACTGGACACCAAAGATGAAGATTACCCAAATTCAGAAATTCTGAGGGTGGAGTTCAGGGGACAGGACGGCTGTCTCTCTGCTGGTGGAATGTCCTTCACTTTCTCTGCTCAGCTCCGTCTGGGTGGGTTGTGGAAATAACACGGCCGCGGCACAGTTTACAAATGAAATGCTCACGGGGGTTTGGCGTGGTGGGGAGGGGAAGGGGTGATGTGATGGGGGAAGACTGGACATGACTCGGTAATGCCTTCCTTTTCTGTTACTCAGAGAACGATGGGAATATTGGGAGCTCCGAGAATTCATCGCTGTTGTAACTGGTTCCCTGCTCCTCGTAGATTGACAGCATGTCCTAAATGGGTTAAGCAAAAAACAGGGGGGAAATGTTACACATTGCTCATTCATGCACTCAAACCCTTCCGCATTTATGTACCCACCACTTCCCCTCACTGAATGAGCAACAGAGGAGCAAGCGGCCATTCTGCCCCTTAAGTCTATTCTGCGCCATTCAATCAGATTACCACCCCCTCCTCCAATAGCTGCACCATACAACCACAGACATCCTGGTAGGCAGCCTTCCAAAGTCTCCCACCTTTGACAAACACCAGGGAAGGAGAAGGACCTGTATTTCCATAGCACCGGGAGAGCCCAAAGCACTCTACAAGCGAAGCTATTGCTTCGGAGACATGGCAGCCGATTTGCGTACAGCTAAAGACACGACACCCCTTGTCGCTGCGCCCTCCCCCTCTACCCTAAACTCAGCTGTGGCTGGAAAAATCTCCCGTGCATTTTGACAGCACACAGGGATAGATTATATTCAGTTATAACAATGGCTCTGATGATATGGTTGGCAGCGGCCAAGCTGGGCACATTGTAGACAGACACAGTCTCAGCACACCGGTGTCCATTTGGCCCACTGCAGCCGTACCAGCTCTTAAATTCCAGGGAGGAAACCGCAACTTGGGAGGTAATGTCACTGAGCTGGTGACAGAGGCCCTCAGGTTAATGTTCTGGGGTTGGGGGAAACACAAGTTCAAATCCCACCACGGCCCTTGGTGGAATTTAAATTCAACGAATCAAACCAGAACTGGAAGCTGGTCTCGGGGGATGGTGACACCAACAAGTGTCATCAATTGTGGTAAAAAAAACCCTATCGGTGGCGTGGGTGGGGAGCATCACTAACAGGGGAAAGAAATTTGCCATCTTGACCCAGTCCGAGCTACACGTGACTCCAGACCAATCCAATTCAGGTTAAATCAAGTCAATTGCATAGAGACAGGCTGTTTGGCCCAACAGATTGACTCTTCACTGCCCTCTGAATTGGCCCCAAGCCAGACTTTATTCACGGGGCAATTAAGGGACAGGGAGGCAACAATGGTAGCCCTCAGCAGCAACGTCCACATCCACTAAAAGAACTTCATCCCACAACCACTTTTCTAATCAATCCACAGCCTCTACAAATCTCATCAGCAACTATTTATCAGAGGTCCACACTCCCACAGTCCCCTGCAAGCTCCTGTTGAATCTGCTCCCACCACCCTTTCAGGCAGCACCCCACCCCTCCCGACCCCACCCCACCCCATTCTTGTGGAAGAGAGCGCCTCTGCTGGTGACTGGCGGGAATGTTTTCTCCCTCAGTCAAACCACGCATCCAGCCGCAAACCTCGATTCAATCTCCCTGCTACACGCGGCAAGGGTTGCTCACCGGAAACACCTCAGGCTGGCTCTGTTGCGTGTGCTGTTCACTGGAGGCCTGCGAATGATGCTGACCCTGCCACTGAGGCCACACAGACCCTCCGTCCGCGGGCCGACTCTGGAACTGCGAACCAGTCTGTCCGGCTTCAGCTTCCGCAAGTTTGGGGGTGGGGGGGTAGGAATAAAGTTTGCTTTTTATTAAAGAGGAGGAGGCATTTCAATTCACACAGCAGAATTTAAAAAAAAAGGCAGTCACCGCGCACACACAGACACACAGTCTCCAGAGGACTGTAGGGCTCATTAGAGACAGACAATTGACAATGAGTTAACAGCACGTACCAACATAATGGAAGGGTAAAAGAAATCCCAAACTAATCGGCCCACTCCATAGTCAAATCATGTTGACTGCACAGAAATGGGCCATTCCGCCCAATGGGTCCATGCTGGCCTTAATGCTCTACTCCAGCCTTCTCCCTCCAGCCTCTTTATTCCACACCATCCACATAGTGTGAACTGGGGAGGCACAGACAGAGACAGGCATGAACACACCAGGGAGATGGGTAAGGACAAAGATGCAAAGCTTTCCGTCTCAAACTCATCAGGTCAGAATGCAAGAATGCGAAATACGAAAGCAGTCCGGGCTAATCCACGCTTTCTGGTCAGGAGAGAGAAATGTACAGACAGCCATCGGCATTCAGGAAGAATTCAGCCTCTGTCTGCAACTCGGAACCATAGACTGGAGCAAGAGCGGGTTGGCTACCTACCGAAAGCAGAGGTTCGATTCACGAGCGACGGGTAGGCAGTGCCTCCCGCCGTTGACGTGGCCACCGGGCTGGCAAGGGGGCTGAAGGAAGCGGTGTTGGCCGTGAAACTCCGGCTGGCTGCCATGCCAAACTGGGGTGACTGTGTCTTTGCCCCCTGGGCTGCCATCTGCTCAAAGGACACACAACAGAGGAAGTTAGGGGGAAAGCAAGGACTAGGACGGTCACACGCCACACAGCGTCGTCACGGGAAACTCCGCTGCCAGCTCACGTCATACAGTCACACAGCACGGAAACAGACCCTTCAGTCCAACCAGTTCATGCTGATCATAATCCCAAACTAAAACTAGTCCCACTTGCCTGTTCCTGGCACACATCTCTCCAAACCTTTCCTATTCATGTACTTATCCAAATGTCTTTTAAATGTTGTAATTGTACCCACATCCACCACTTCCTCTGAAAGTTCAATCCACACACAAACCACTCTGTAAAAAAACTTGCCTCTCATATCTTTTCTAAAATCTTTCTCCTCTCACCTTAAAAACATTCCCCCTAGTTTTGAACTCCACTCCCCCGCCCCCTCCCCCTCCCCCGACCCTAGGGAAAAGACCCTCGTCATCCAGCTTATCTACACTCCTCATGATTTTATAAACTTCTATAAAAGGTCACCCTGAACCTCCTAAACTCCAGTGAAACAAGTGCCAGCCTTTCCAGCCTAAGTTTTATAACTTAAGCCCTCCATTCCCAGCAACATCCTGGTGAATCTTTGCTGAACCCTCTCTGTTTAATAATATCCTCCCTTTGGCAGGGCAACCAGAACTGGATACAGTGCTTCAGAAGAGGCCTCACCAACATCCTGTACAACCTCAGCACAACGTCCCAACTCCTATTCTGAAAGGTCTGAGCAACAAAGGCAGCCATGCTAAATGCCTTTTTAATCACCCTGTCTACCTGTGATGCAAACTTCAAAAAATTATGTTCCTGTACGCCTAGGTATTTCTGCTGTACAACACTACTCGTTAATTATACAAGTCCTGTCCTTGTTTGTATAACAAAAATGCAATACATTTATCCAAATTAAACTCTATCTGCCACTCCTCAGTCTATTGACCCAATCGATCAAGATGTCTTTGTAATCTTAGATAACCTCCTTCACTGTTCACTTATGTCTGTGTCTCCTTACTGGCTAATTCAGAAGCAAAACTACTGCAAATGATACAGCACCAGGCTCTAAACAGAACAGATCTGTTTCAGTGGCTCAGTGGTTAGCACTGCTGCCTCACAGCAGCAGGGACCCAGGTTCGATTCCAGCCTTGGGCGACGTGTCGGTGTGGAGTTGGTACGTTCTCCCTGTGTCTAAGTGGGTTTCCTTCTGGTGCTCTGGCTTCCTCCCACGATCCAAAGATATGCAGGTCAGGTGGATTAGCCATGATTAAAACCCATTATTGCGACTGGTTGGGATGCCCTTCAGAGGATTGGTGCAGACTTGACCGGCCGAATAGCCTCTGACTGTAAGGATTCTACGATATCTCGATTCTAGGCCCTTCCCTCGGGCACCAACACCAAGTGAAGGCCTCTGACTTTGTTAATGCAGAATTCCTTGTCAGCATTCACCAGTGTGATGAATTACTGCCCGCTAGCCTGGATGGATATGGCTCCAACACTCGAGAAGCTCTGCACCGTCCAGGACAAAGCAGCCCACTCCGCTGGAACTGCATTCAACATCCATTCCCTCCATCACTGACACTGCAGCAGGCATGTACTATCCACAAGAATGCACTGCCATGCCAAGACTGCTTTGGCAGCACCTGCCAACTCCTGGACCTGTACCCTCAAGAGGGGCAAGGGCAGCAAATACACCATCCCCTGCAAGTTCCCATCCGAGCCAAACACTACCTAGACTTGGAAATAAATCAGCTGTTCCTCGATTGTTGCTGAGGAAAAATCCAGGAAGTCCTGCACAGTTGTTAGGAACGGTACATCTACAACTCATACAGTTCAAGGGAGTGACACACCGCCATGTTCTCTAGGGAAGAGGCAACACTTGCCAGTCTAACTAGCCATGCCCACAGAGTCATCGAGATGTATAGCACAGACCCTTTGGTCCAACTCGTCCATGCCAACCAGATATTCTGTATTAATCCAGTCCCATTTGGCCCATATCCCTCTCAAACCTTCCTATCTATGTACCTGTCCAAAAGCCCTATAAATGCCTTGTGATTGCACCAGCCTCCGCCACTTTCTCTGGCAGCTCGCTCCATACATGCACCACCCTCTGCATGAAAAAATTGCCCCTCAGGTCCCTTTTAAATCTTCCTCCCCTTCTCACCTTAAACCCGTGCCCTCTAGTTTTGGACTTCCCCCATCCTGGGCTATTCACCCTATCCATGTCCCTCATGATTTTATAAATCTCTGTAAGGTCGCCCCCTCAGCCTCCAATGCTCCAAGGAAAACAGTCCTGGCCTATTCAGCCTCTCCCGCACCTTCAAACAAACTTGCAATTGATCCTTTTGGGATTACTTTCCGCGATCCCAAAAGAACATGGCCTGTGATTCAAACACAAGTTGTCGGGGCAGTGGGGGGGAGCGGGAAAGCAAGCCAGAAGCTCAATGGGAAATTTTAGAGAAAAAAAAGGCATCCTAACCTGTGCTGGGAACGGTGGCCGGCTTCCGCTCCAGGCATTTCCAGTAACCTGACCGTTGGCTGATTGCCGTGAGATCTGAGCTAAGATCTGCCCTGCCGACGCTGGCTGCTGGACAATGTTCACAGGAGGAACCATGGCGGAGCTGGCATGGCAGAAAAAAGTGGTCAGAAGCAGGGCGAGACACCACAGCACCGCGCCGCGCGAGGCAAAACGCGACTTTGGCCACGTGCCCCGCGTTTTAGGATGGACGAGAGGATACGGAGGGTCGGACAGCGGAGGGACACAAATACAAAATCAGCAAAAAGCACCAGAGATGTTCACATGGAAAATGTCACGCAATCAGCGGTTAAGATTTGTCAGCAGGGTGGTTCATACGGATTCAACACAGTCGCCATCACAAGGGAAAGGCAGATGAAGGAGCGAGACAAGATGCATTGCCCTTTGAAGGGGATAGTACACACGATGGCCTGAATGGCCTTCTGCAATATTGCAAGGTCAGCTGGCGTTTCAACACGTTGCATTAGCATCTTTTAAAGGATCCTGTTCCACAGGATTCTCCATTTGTCGGACTCCTGGGATTTTCTAAAGTAGGGTGTGCGGAGGAGGGTGGGTGGGGGCACTTGTCTCCAAATGCTGTCTGGATCAAGTCAAGGATGTGGCTGCCATTGGGATTTGTTGCTGAGTCAAACAGAGCAGTGATATCAGAACAGAGCACAGCACGCAGGACAGGCCAGGTCTGATCTGATGAGGGAAAACACTTATTGAGGACAACACTGGGCGGCACAGTGGTTAGCACTGGCCTCACTGTTGCCAGGGACCCCAGTTTGATTCCAGCTTTGGATGACTGTCCATCTGTGCATTTTCCCCGTGTCTATATGGGTGCTCCGGTTTCCTCCCACAGTCCAAAGATGTGCAGGTTAGGGTGGATTGGCCATGCTAAATTGTCCACAGTATCCAGGAATGTGTAGGCTAGGGGGATTAGCCATAGAAATGCAAGGTTGCAGGGTGAGTCTGGATAGGATGCTCTTTGGAGGGTCGGTGTGGACTCGCTGCACCATATGGCCTGGTTCCACACTGTAGAAATTCTACAATTCTGTGACAGCATGTTCCATCTGGAGCACCACAAGGTACTTCTATCTATCGCAGAACGCAACAGGTACCTGAAGTTCTGTGCCGGTCGTGTTGACGGGAAGGAGGTGCCCTGCTGGAAGATCTGCTGAGTCCCGGTACCTGGCGTCGAGGGAATCACCTTACTCTGGTCGGCTGCATCAAGGCAAGGAAACAATCGTCAAAAACACGCAACGATTGAGCGACTACAGCAGAAAGGAAACAAGCACTTTGCCGGCCATCTGACTTCCTGAGGCACTCCACAGAGGGGAATAAAAAGAGGGAAGCAATGACTTAGTGGTATCATCACTAGACTATTAATCCAGAAACTCAGCAAACGTTCTGGGGATCCGGGTTCAAATCCCGCCAAGGCAGATGGTGGAACTTGAATTCAATAAAGAATCCGGAATTAAGAATCTAATGACAACCGTGAATGCATTGCCAGTTGTTGGAAAAATCCATCTGGTTCACTAATGCCCTTTAGGGAAGGAAACTGCCAACCTTACCTGGTCTGGCCTACATGTGACTCCAGACCCGCAGCAATGTGGTTGACTCTTGGACTGCCTTATGAGTTAATGCTGGCCGAGCCAGAGACACCCACATCTCGAGGGTGAATGAAAAGAAATTGGCTGTGTCAAGGCAGTGCAACAGCCAATTTGCAGACAGGAAACTCCTGCAAGGAGCGGTGCAAAAACGACCACAGACCATCCGACATGGGTCAAAGGACAAATATCTGTCCCAAGTGCATTGGCGAGAACAACCCATGCCCACTCCACCGTTCTTTCAAATGCAGGCGGTTTAACAATCACCAGAGGGTCAGGCCTGGTTTAATGCCTCACTCCCAAAGCCGCACCAATACACCTCCCGCAACGACAACGCCCCCTGTTCTAAAAATTTAATGGGACAAAAAGAAAAGGCCACTGAACAGCTTGCTTGCCTGTGGGAAGGGCCGAGTAGATTTCGGTGTAGCGCGGTTCGGTTTCCTGACTGTACAGGGGTTCTGCTTTGCTGATCGGTTTTGTGTGTTCCGATGCTGCAGCGACCTAGAGCACCAATGGACGGAGAATCAGATTAAATCACGGCCGGCTCAAAGTGATACCAGCGTGGTCGACACACCTACCTGCTAACAAGAGGGAGGGAGATGTCAATAGGGACGGGTCGGACACAGATGGATGGGCCTTTATCATGCCAACCCTCCCAGATGTCCCTCTTGTGTATCTGCCGTAGAGGGAAATGGGGAAATCAACACACGTCCTGCTCTCCCCACCTCCACCCCTCCCTACCAGCTTTTCTCCATCGACTGCCAAGAACATTCAGAGAGAGAGAGAGCGAGACAGCGAGAATGTGTGAACAGAAAGGGAAGGATGCTTTGTGAGGTTGGGGGGAAAAAGACATTATAGGAAACTGCATTCAGGGAAGTGCTCGCTACGGGGACTGGCACAGATGTGATGGGCTGAATGGGGCCTTCCTGAGCCATTACAATTCCGTGACGAGAGTTACAGCCAGCTACCCAGGTCAAAGGGGAGAGAACAGTTCAGAGACTGACCCAACGCTAGCGTGGGCCGCGCTCCGATGTGCCTGGTTTACCCTACCACCTCACGCAAATCAGGAAGGGAGGGAGCACTTGCTACCAGCGTGCACCAGGAAGGTGGGAGAGCCGGAAAATAAGCAGTCTGAGATAGCCAGGGTTTAATCACGGCATGGCACATTTAAGATTTACATCGGTATTCACTTACCTGAGAATGGTCATAGGCAAGGTCTTCTTGCCCAGTGATGGCAGGAAGTTGCTGCAGATGCCTGTGGGAACAAGTTCATGTCCGTCACACAACGCTTACTTCAATAAAGGACAGAACTGCATACGTGGAGGACATTCATGAGAACACCAGAACCTCCCAGTTGGTATTGAGCTGGGGAAGGAAAGCTAGGGTGCACAATGTGGGAGACAATGGGTCTCACTTCAGGATTAAATCCCCTCACTGCAATAAGCTTCCTGCACACATTCCCTGTCCACTGAAGTGATCAAACACTGTCAGGGCAGGGACAGCACAGGGTTAGATTCAGAGTGAAACTCCCTCTACACTGTCCCCCACATCAAATATTCTCAGGACAGAGACCACAAGGGGATTAGATACAGAGTAAAGCTCTCTCTACACTGTCAGGGCACAGTGATTGCACAGGGTTAGATACAGAGTAAACTTTTTCAAGTGTACTCTCCATTATAGGAGAGACAGCAGCCATTTTACTCAAAGGAAGCTCAGCAAACAGAAACATGAGGACCCAGACCACCAGGATGATCCCTGGTATGGAGGGACTATCTTATGAGCAAAGGTTAACCAGTCTGGGATTCTACTCACTGGAGTTAAAAATGAGAAATGATCTCATTGAAAGAGAGAGGATTCCTAAGGGGCCTGGCAGGGTAAATGCTGAGAGGGTGCTTCCCCTCGTGGAGACCAAAGGGCACAGTCTCAGAATAAAGAGATACCAATTTAAGGCTAAGATGAGGAGGAACTTCTTCCTTCAGGGTTGAGAATCTTTGGAACTCTTTGCACAGACAACTGTGGGGACAGAGTCCTTACATGTATTTAAGACCGAGATAGATTTTTGATCAGTTAGGGAATCAAGGGAAAGGGCAGGCAAATGGACATGAGGAACCAAAAGAACTGCAGATGCTGGAGATCAGAAACAAGAACAGAAATTACTGGAAAAGCTCAGCAGGTCTGGCTGCATCTGTGAAGAGGAATCAGAGTTAAGATTTTCAGTCCAGTGACCGTTCCTCAGAACAGATGAGGAACAGTCACTCGACCCGAAATGTTAACGGATTTCGCCCCGCAGATGCTGCCAGACCTGCTGGGCTTTTCCAGCAAATTCTGGACATGAGGAACGTTTGATCAGCCATAATCCTACTGAATGGTGGCACAGGCTCAAGGGGCTGAACAGCTTACTACTGTTCCTGTTTCATGTGTTTTTTGAAGCACTGTTGGTTGAGGAATAGTGACCCCAGGGAGAATTACTGCTTTCCACTCTCAAGTGCCCACCACTTTTCAAAACAGCGGGCATGGGATGTAAGTTCAGCAAAGGAGGCAGAAGATCTGAACCAATTCTAATCTACTTTTAGTTCAACCCCAATTGCTGAATTAGTTCCTCTGTCAGCGCACAGTGACTTCTAAATGCTTCCACTCCTTAGTATTGAAGAATAAGATTAGCCAGACTGCCTTCTTCTGAATAATGCCCCAACCTCACCTCCCAGCAGGCAGAGACATAGGTCAGAAAAGACCTGATCAGCAATATACTGGTAATACAGAGGGCCAGACCGAGGACACATGTTCAAATCCCACCTAGGCCCCAGGGGAATTTTAATTCCGCGGATGAAATCTGGAATTGCAAGCTTATCTCCGAGATGGTGACAACCATCGACTGCTGGGGGAAAAAAAAACTCATTTGGTCCACTACTGGGGGAAAGGAAATATGGTGCCCTTGGCCTGGTTTAAGCCTACACGTGATTCTAGACCCCAAAGCAATGGGCTCGACTCAATCACCCTCTGAAACGGCACTCGCAAGGCACTCAGGTCAAAGGGCAATTAGGGATGGGCAAAAAAAAAAATTGCCAGCCTTGAAAACCGACTCCACCCACAGCTCACGGATGGATAGATCACAAGGACAAGCTGTCCGGGCTGAAATACCGACTCCTGGAGCAGCAGATGTCAATGCTTTCACACGTGATATTTAGCACCCAAGTGGAGAATTCTCTTGGCCTTCAGAGGTTAAGCAGCAGGACGTACTTGACATTGGTGTTGGTGCAGACGATATACTCAATGTCGTCAGAGTATGGGTTCTGGAAGGAGAAGCTGCTCGTCCTGATCACCGCCCACTCTCGGCTCTTGGTCTGGAACCGGAACATGACTGACAGCACCTGGCCCTTCAGCGAGACCACCTGCAAGCCGTAAAGGGGAGATAGCCCGGTCAGTCAGAGGCACTGACGCGGTCTGCAAGGAGGTCACCCTACTATAGACAGGACATTATTAAACTAGAAAGAAGGCAGGAAAGGTTTACCAGGATGCTACCTGGACTGGAGGGTTTGAGTCATAAAGAGGAGGCTGGGACTTTATTCCCCTGGAGGGTAGGAGACGGTAGGTTGGCCTTATAAAGGTTTATAAAATCATGGGAGGCATAGATAAGGTAGACAGCCAACAGCTTTTCCCCAGGATAAAGGAGTCAAATCAGAGGCTTAAGGTGAGAGCGGAGAGATACAATAGGGTCCAGTGGGGATGATTTTTTTCCTCACACAGAGGGTGGTGAGTGTCTGGAACGGGCTGCCAGAGGTAGTGGAGAAGGCTAGTACAATTTTTTCATTTAAGAAACACTTAGATACACGGACGGGATTCACATGCAGGGATATAGGCCAACACAGGCAAATTGGGACTAGATCAATTGTGAAAACTGGGGAGCATGGACAAGTTGGGCTGATGGGCCTGTTTCCATGCTATAAACCTCAACGACTCTAAGTTTGTCAAAACCATTGGCCTGGAAGCACCAGCAGGAGACACTTCCTCAACTGCTCGAAGGCTCTGTGCATGCCCACTGACCCGTGGGCCGATGGGCTTCTTGTTCTGGAAACTGTCACCACGCGCAGATCTTGGAAGGAAAACCTGCAGAGAACACAGCCGGCAGGAGACCAAGCAAATGTTGGTAGGGCTCTGAGAGTCGATGCTCACGAATGCCGCCACATGCCACCCATCAAAAGAGCCATCAAAGGGGCAGCTCTGCAAACACTGGCAGAGTCTCAGGGGCAAGTGAGAGACAGAGAGAATGAGTGATTAGCACTGCTGCCGCATGGCACCAGGGACCCAGGTTAAATTCCACCCTCAGGATACAGTCTGCACATTCTCCCCGTGTCTGTGTGGGTTTCCTCTGGGTCATCCGGTTTCCTCCCAGAGTCCAAAGATGTGCAGGTTAGGGTGGAAATTGTCCCTCAGTATCCAGGGATGTGCAGGCTAGGCAGGTTAGCCATGGCATGTGCAGGGTTACAGGGATAGGGTGGGTCTGGGTGGAATGCTCTGAGGGTTGGTGCAGACTCGATGGGCTGAATGGCCTCTGTCTGCATTAAAGAGATTCTATGATATCGGACAGGCACTCTAGTGTAATAAACTCTCAGGGGCAAGAGGGAGCACGTGCGTGAGGGGGAAAATAAGGCTGACTGATCGCTATACATTGGCCAGCACAGACCCGAAGGGACACACAGCCTCTTTCTGCATCATAATAATACTTGTTCTCATACAGACACATGCCTGAACCGTTTGAAACCAGAGGGAGACATTACCTGCTGAAAACTGTCTCGTAGAAGTCCCTTATCCTCTGGGTGGGCAAAATCCACAATATCTTTTCCCAGCAACTCCTTTTAAATACAGGAATGGAAACAGAGACAGATAAGTATTTTTGTTCAACAAGACTGCCGGGTGATCACAAAATGGAAATGGCAGCAACAGTTGGGCTCCGATTCCTCCTGGCATAACAGAGTGAACCATGAGTTCCTGTCCCACCACTGCCAAGCCCAGTGTGCCAGCCTGGAGGGCAGACATTGCAGATGGCAGGTGGAGGCTTCTCCCTGGTGCCCTAGGGCCAAGCTTTATTCTTCTGTCAACATTGAGAAAGAAGAGGGGGGTAAAAAAGAAAAATCCACCCTGGGTCATCGCAACATTGCGGTTTGCGGGATCCTCCTATGCCCAAACTGGCTGCCATTTGATTTGATGTAATATTGTCACATGAACCGCGATACAGTGAAAAGTGTGTTTTGAATGCAGTACATGCAGATCATACCACACAGACTGCGTAAGGGTAATATAGAACCAAGTGATGTTACAGCGCAGAGGACGTGCACAAACAGCAAAATGAACATTTAAATTGAGAATTTGAGAGGCCTATTCACAAGACTAAAAACAGCAGGGTAGAAGCTGCTCTTGGATCTGTTGGTATGTGTGTTTAAGCTTTTGTATCTTCTGCCCGACAGGAAGAGTTCAGAAGAGAGTATAACCAGGATCGGAGGGGTCTTTGGTGATATTGGCTGCCTTTCTGAGGCAGTGCTAAGTATAGATGGAGTCAATGGATGGATGGTTGGCTTGTGTGATGGACTGGGCTGTGTTCACAACTCTCTACAGTTTCTCATGCTTTTGAGCAAAGCAGTTGCCGTACAAAGCCGTGATGTATCCAGAGTGAAAAATTGGGAAGAGTCTTTACTGACACACAGTGACTACACTTTAAGTTGTACTTCACTGGCTGCCAGACACCTGCAAGGTGCTACAGGAATGCACATCCATCCTTTCTTGCCGCCTCTCAGAAGCAGCCGCAGGGGATGGTGGGGGCAGGGAGCACTGTTGGCATCAGTAGGCCAGTTTACCGTCTTCACCGGGAGTGCCCCTCCCTCCACCTGCCCTGCCCGACCTCTCAACCAAGGGGCAAGAGACTGCCCAACGACAACCAGCTCAACAGCATGTGCTACTGGTCGTCAAGGACCTACCTGAGACTGGTACCCGATAGTGCCCAGGCACCGGCAATCGACAAAGGTGAAGACGCCATTGGGGTTGTGCCTGGAGAGGAACTCAATGGGCACACTGTTGCTCTTCATGTCCAAACAGTTGGGCGAACTTGTCACCTTGCCGACATGACAGGAAGCAGAGGTACAAAAAGCAGGATTAGACATACTCCGCATACACACTGCCCATCAATAATTACTTTACACACAAGTGCCAAAAGGCCCAAAATCCTGGAAACCAACGCAACCCCACTGTCATCAGTGCAGAGGTGGCGCTATGGGAAGGTTGGTACTGAGGGACATGTTGCATTGAACTCTCACTATATCCCGCTTTCCAATGTTGATCCCCAAACCTACACTCCCAAGTACATTTTTTTAAAAATTCACTCACGGGATGACAGTGTCACTGGCCAAGCCAGCATTTATTGCATATCCCTAATTGCCCAGAGGGCAGTTAAAAGTCAACCACATTGCTGTGGGTCTGAAGTCACATGGCCAGACCAGGTAAGGATGGCAGTTTTTAGTGAACCGGATGGGTTTTTCCGACAATCAGCAATGGAGTCACGGTTATCATTAGACTCTTCGTTCCAGGTTGCTATTGAATTAAAATTCCACTATCTTCTGCGGCGGGATTTGAACCCGGGTCCCCAGAACACTACCTAGGATTCTGGATTAACAGTCCAGCGATAATATCACTAGGATATCACCTCCCCCCAGTTTATGGGATCTTGCTGCACGTAAAATAGCCGCCATCTTTCCCACAGCAGCAATTGGAGCACCCAAAAGGAACAGGAAGTGCTACCGAACCGAGAACAATTGTTTCTTTTCCGTGAAACATCAACGACATCCCTCAATAGGAACTCAATCCTCAATCACTGACGCCCACCATTCAGTCACTGGGCTGGGCCCCGTGAAATTCTCCCAGAGTAATTTCACAGTGGATCATCAATGCTCCAACAAGAGCACCTCTCGTTCACAATGCCACCTCCCTGCCCACTTCAATGTTTAGCATTGATTGCTTCAAATGACATCGTCACCCCATCACTCAAACTCCCCCAACCCCAGCAGTTGCCTCGATAAGGAGAGCATAACAGGTTCCAGGTACCACACGTAAGTGAGGATGGAAGTGTATTGGAAACAAAATGTACAAGACATTGGTGAGGGCCTCTTCTGGAAAACCATGTCCAGTTCTGGTCGGCCAGTTATGGGAAGGATATCATTAAGTTGCAGAGGGTTCAGAACAATTTTACAAGGATGTTGCAAGGTATGGAAGGTTTGAGTTACAAAGAAAGGTTGGATAGACTGGGACTTTTCTCACTGAAACGTGAACGGTTGAGAAGCGACCTTATAGAAGTTTATAAAATCATGAGGGACGTCGACAGGGTTAATGGCAGTTGCCTTTTCCCTAAGATGGGGGCTTCAAGACTAGGGGACATATTTTTAAAAGGTAAGAGAGGACAGAGATTTAAAAAAGACACAAGGGTGATTTTTTTTTTGAAAAACACAGTGGTTTGTGTGTGGAATGAACTTCTTGAGGAAGTGATACACGTGGGTACAGTTAAAAGACCTTTGGAGGGATATAGGCCAGAAGCTGGAAGGTGGGACTAGTTTAGTTTGGGATTATGTTCAGCATGGACTGGTTGGGCCGAAGGGTCTGTTTCCATGCTGTATGACTCTGCTGATTTCTGCAAGGAAGGGTTTGTCTTCAGACAGGCTGGGCTTGTTGGGCCTGTACCCATTGGCATTTCAATGAATAAGATATGATCCTTTTGGAACATTACAAGATCCTTTGGACAGAGAGCGACAGGGTCGATGCTGAGAGGGCAATTCCCCCTCGTGAGGGAATCTAGAACCACGGGGCACAGGTTTAAATTTTTTTTTTATCCACTCGGAGTTACTGGCAGGGCTAGAATTTATTGTTCCTACATAGCTGCCCTGGAGAAGGTGGTGGTCGAGAGCTGCCTTCTTGAACCGCTGCTATTTGATAGGTGCAGGGACTGCAGGAGTTCCAGGATTTTGATCCAGCGACACTGAAGGAATGGCCGCTATCTTTCCAAGTCAGGATGGTGAGCGGCTTGGAGGGGACCTCGCAGGGAATGGTCATCCATATCTGCTGCCATTGTCTATCTAGAAAGAAGAGGTTGTCAGTTTGGAAGGTGCTGTCTAAGGAGCCTTGGTCAGTCACTGCAGTGCATCTTGTTGACGTTACACATTGCTGTGACTGAGCGTCAATGGTGGGGGGAGTGGATGCTTGTGGATGTGGTGCCAATCAAGCGGGCTGCCTTGCCCTAGATAGTCTCAAGCTCCTTGAGTGCAGTTGGAGCAACACACTAGTGGGAAGCACTCCATCACACTCCTAATTTTTGCCTTGTTGATGGTGGACAGGATTTGGGAGGAGTCAGGAGGGGAGTTACTCGCTGCAGCATTCCTAGTCTCTGAATGACTCTTATCGCCACTATGTTTAAGAATAAAGGGGTCTCCCGGTTAGCAAGGAGAGGAGAAATTTAATTTGCCAGTTGAGACACTGTGGAATTCTCTTCCCTGAAGGCTGAATCAAATAGGTTCTTGACTACTAAATGAGTCTAAGGGAGGTTTGACAGGAAAGACAGTTGTCACAATCAAACCAGCCGTGATCTTATTGAATGGTAGAGCAGGGTCGAGGAGACAAATGACCTACTCCAGCTCCCTGCACGTTTGCGAGGAACACTGTTTAGGAAAGATGTTGTTAAACGTGAAAAGGTTCAGAGAATATTTACAAGAATCTTACAAGGCCTTGCAGAGTTTGAGCTATAGGGAGAGGCTGAATAGGCTGCGCTATTTTCCCAGGAGCGTCAGAGACCGAGGGGTGACCTTATAGAGGTTTATAAAATCATGAGGGCCGTGGATAAGGTGAATAGGCAAGGTCGTTTCCCTTATGTACGGGAGTCCAAAACTAGGTTTAAGGTGACAACGGAAATATTTAAAGGGGACGTGAGGAGCAACCTTTTCACACAGACAGTGGTGCATATATGGGACAAGCTGCAAGAAATGGTGGAGGCTAGTACAATTTAAAAGGCATCTGGATGGGTACACGAATAGGAAGAGTTTAGAGGGATATGGACCACACGCTGGCAAATGGGTCCAGATCAATTTAGGATGTCAGTTCAAATGAATGTGTTGGACCAAAAGGTCTGTTTCTGCGCCATACAGCTCTGTAGTACTGGCAGACATTGCCCTCAGCCACTTTCAACAGAGGTCCAAGGCCAGCTCTGGTCTTACCTGCAGACGTCCGATAGCTACCAGGCAAAACTTGTTCCCTTGACCGTCTGGTTCATCATCAGGAAGCGTCACACCTGAGAAACGACAACAACAGTCATGTTCAAAATCCACTTTCTCCACCCGTTCCCCACTACAACCTGCTCCCAAACCACCCCCTTCCCCCACCTCACTCTCCCGTAATCTGCTCCCTTGGTGCCAAATGGAACATCCACACAAGCCAAACGTAAACTCACCTGCGGGAGGCCAGGCTTTTATGTAACCTGTGCAGTGCACGACCACATACTGAGTCTCTCCTTCCTTGACTGGACCTAGTCCGTTTCTGGGAACAGGATGAAAGACAGGAGTGTGAGGAAATGAGGATGGTAGAAAATCCCCCACCAAAAAAAACCAAACAGCTTCAGGGTGGCACATCCAACACCTCTAAGATGAGGATACAGCTGGCAATTCCACCTCCATGGAAGGGATGAAGGCTCTCTCAAATCCTTTAGGGTGAGCCGGGGTGGCAGAGGTGACGACTTAAAACATAAGTCCTTATGGGAACGTTACCCTTCCCATAAACTGCCCCTCGAGGTAGTGATGGCAAGCCATCATCTAGAACTGCTGCTGTAGGGACACCCAGAACGCGGTCAGGGAAAAAGCTCCAGGATTTTGGCCCCAGCGACACTTACAAGTCAGGACAGTGAGTGGCTCGGAGGGGAACATGCAGGGGGTGGCATATCCGTGTAGCTGCACCCTTGCCCTTTTATGGGGTTGGAGGTCATGGGCTCCAAAAGTTCTGTCTAAGGAGCCTTGGCGAGTCGCCACAGTTCATTTTGTAGATGGTACACACTGCTGTGACTGAGCTTCGGTGGTGGAGGGAAAACTGGCTGGCAAAATGTCCAAAACCTGATGGTCTCTACCCTTAAAAGAAGGAGCTGGACATATTTGTTGGAATCACAAATTCTATAAATTCTGGGAAAGATCCCTGTGAATTGAAAAACTACAAATATAGCAGTGTGGCTGAAGGAAGGAGAGAGACAGAAAGTGGGAAATTCTAGGTCAGTTGGTTTAACGTTGGGAAAATTGCTGGAATCCAAAGATACCTAGAAGGTCATGGGATATCCAGGCAGAGTCAACACAGTTTAGTGAAAGGAATGTACTGTTTGATTAATTTATCAGGGTTCTACTGAAGATTGAACAAGCTGAGTGGATAAGGGGGAAATCAGTGGATGGAGTATATTTAGGTTCACAAAAGGCATTTAATGTGGCACCATATAAAAAAGTTACTGCTCCAGCCAAGAGTTCATGGTGCTTAGAATGCCATACTACAGTGGAGAGATGACTAAACTAACCACGAAGGAACCAGTGCTGGGACTTCCAACAATTTAGGATCAGTATTCATGACTGCAATCAGATCAGACAGAATCTAGTTCAATGGCAGAACGGGCTTGATAGATCAAGTGGCCTCTTCCTTTTGCTATATCTCTTAATTCTTTCATTATGAAAAAAAAAGAGGTTCTGCTCAACTCGTGTTCAATCTTAGTTCAGCCAGACTTGAGGTTAAAAATTCTGCACAAGACTAATTAATCATTCCAATCGGGAATTGGAAAGCAATCTCTTTATCTGGAAAGCACAAGGAGAATGGGGTACTCCCTCCCACCCACGGATTGTGATGAATTGAAAAGCGGGGAACTGGATAAACACGAGGGAAAAAGGAACAGAAGGAGATGGTGATGGGGTGAGATGAAGTGGGGGTAAAAGGGGCAGGAGGCTTGCGTGGCGTAGAAGCATAGGCACGGAGCACAGGGGATCAATCTGCTGCTGCCAGGATCACCTGTATCTGTTCCTCAGGAAGCTGAGTCTGCTTATGGATGCTGGATCTTCTGTCGCATTCCCACACCTTGAAAACAGGAAATTGTTAGAAAGCAAACTCAGGAGGAGCCTAAAAAAGTTCTCTCTTGCCTGAAAAACTCAACTCTACCCTGCCCATCAAATCCCACAATGCCTTTCCCCAGCCAGAAATGTAACTCTACAATATACTGCCTTCCACAACCTCAAGACTCCTCAAATTGTCTGTGACGATACTCTGGCTTTAAGAGATGTATTTTGTCCTGGGTTTTTTTTGGAACAGAGTTTTAAGGCAGAGGTACCAAGCTGTCTACTCAGAGCCAGTACAGTAAACAGTTTGAGAGGCCTTGAGATTTTTTTTTAAATGAGGTTGAACAATAGAAGCAGCTTGAATGGGTGGAGCAAGTTCCCACAGAACCAAGCCTTTTAGTTTTTCAGTCATGTTGTTGCTGGATCTTGAGGCTGGGTTTGGAAGCTGAAGTACATCTCTCCCTGCTACTCACTCTTTCAGAGTTTTCTCTTGATGTTTCTCCTCCTGCTGCTACAATTGCATGTGAGACAATTTACTGAATTTGCCATTTGCCAAGGGGGCGTTTATGGGATGTTACTATATTGGAACAGTTAATTAATAACACAGTTGGTTCTGCTGTAATATGATAGTTGCATTCCTGGACAACATCACGTTATAGAAAATTGCGCTACAGAATTAACAGGGCCTAAGGGAAAAGCAGGGTTAGAGGCAAGCCACCAAAAAATATCACTCAGAAGCCTAACACAAAGGACACCACAGTTTGAATAAATGTTTAATTCATATCCAATAATGAAATAAAAGTAAATTTAACACCTTACCTTGAAAAGGTGTCAAAATGACTTCAGAGATAGTAGGAACTGCAGATGCTGGAGAATCTGAGATAACAAAGTGTAGAGGCTGGATGAACACAGCAGGCCAAGCAGCATCAGAGGAGCAGGAAGGCTGACGTTTCAGGCCTAGACCCTTCTTCAGAAATGATGGTTTTGAGGTTGCTCTGTTGTTAATGCAGGGGCTGAGGCCCATCATCATCATCACTTTCAGGTGCAGTTGTGGTTGCAGGGTTAGGCCGAAAAATACTTCATCCAGAAGTGGATGCTTGTGGTTCACTGTCTTCTGACTGTTTCTTGGGGGTTGGCTTAAAAAAGACATCTAGTTTTTGCTGCTTTGCCCTTTGTCTTCTTTCATGAAGAAGCTGTTCATAGGGTGCCAAATAAGATCTTATTCCACGAACTGCTGCCCTGCTGCGTTCTGCATTGCAATCGTTGTCCTCTAAGGGCTGCAACCACTTCTCAATTTCCCTCACGATCATGTGATGCTGGCCCGGAGACTCTTTCGGCACTAACAATGCGCATGCTCAGGACAAAGCCCGCAAAACGATCATGTGACGTCGACATGTACTCCTCTGCGCACTGATGGAATTGCGTAGTAGCAAACGCAAGTTTGCATTTTAGAAATAGTGTTACCCTACTTGTCTGTCACGTTATAGCCAATTCACGTTGCCGGAACACGTTTTATAGCGGAATGACTGTAGTTGCTATTTAATAGTTAAATAATCTACTATACTATTAAGTTTTCCAATAGACTTAAGTTTTTCCCAATTTCTTTTTTCTTTTATTTTAACTATAGTGTACGAATAAAGTGTGTGTTTGCTTGAAATATGGTAGTTTGACCAATCGAATTACATCCAGAATGCAACACTTTACACTTACCTTGAAAATAAGAGAAGTTCAGGGTCTAGACTCTGTTCTGAATATTTTGACAGGGTTTGGTCTGGTCCATAACACGTCAAATAAACACTTTCTGAAAGGTGGACACTGTTGTAATGGAGGAAACATGGCAGCCAGCCAATTTACGCACATCAAACTCCCACTAATAGCAATCTGGGCCTAAAATCAAGCAACTCATCAACCACATTACCAGCATACAAGTCAAGGCCAGGATTTTTGCCCCAAAAAAAAGTCAGGGTCAAAAATGCCAATTTATTTGTTTATATTATGAAGATACATTATTTCCAGAAAAGTAAACATCACTTCAGAATATCATTTAGTGGACATATACTCATACCTTGGACTTTCAGGGTTTAAAAAAAAATTAAAATCTCTGTCAAAGTCTGCATGTGGTAAACACACTAGAAAATCTTTTCACAACTTAGTCTCTAAAAGAGGTTTTGAAATCTACATCTGTCTCCAGACAAGGGGAATTCTGCTAGCTATAACTGATCCACAAAGCCTCCCGAGGGTCAACAGCCTGTGTGTAAAGTGACTTTGGCTGTAGATCACTTTTGGACAATCTGAGAATAACCTTTTTTTCCTGACATTATGTGCTATCTAGTCATAGTACTTTTAGGATGACACTTAAGTTTTTGCATTTTCTTTCTCTCAGAGACTGATGCACATCAGTTTTTCAAGAGAACAGCTGCATTTACTTGCATAGTTTATACCCTTTACTAATTATCTTTGCATGTTTACTTTAGTAAGAATAAGAAAACTAGCTGACTTGTCTCTGGCACTGAGTCATACCTCCCTTCTTAAATTCAACCCTTGTGACAGTCAGTGGAGGAGTGGGGCACAGAAGGGAATACGCACACCCCTCCTAACTCAGACAAAACAATATTTGTTACGGACCAGACCAGATCCCTTCTCAAAATATTTTAAGAAGACTAGACGTTAACTTTTTCCTCGTTTTAAGGGCAAATATGAAGTGCCACGTTCCAGATGTGATGCAACTGGTCAAACTACTCGACATTAAGCCAAACACAATTCATACACTGGAGTTAAAATACAACCAAAGAAAGAGGAATTTAGAATAACCTAACTATAGGAAAATTTAACCGACTAACAGATACAGTACCTATTACAAATGAACTGTTCCAATATGGTAACAGCCCATAAATACACCCCTTGGCAAAAAGACAAATTCAAATAAACAGATTTGTCTCACAATGAACCCAGCAGTAGAGCGAAACCCCAGGTGTAACCAAGCAGGAGAAAAAAAGACAGCTGTAGCTTCTTCAACCCCACAACAGCAACTGCTCAAAGCAAAATATAACTAAAAGAAAACTAGAAATCCTGGTCTGTGAGAGCTGGCCACACCCATCCAAGCAGCTTCTATTGTTCCCAAAAAATCCCAAGGCCTTGCAAGCTATTTACTCAAGTAGTTTTGGTAGACTGCTCGGCACCTCAACATTACAACCTCTCTTCAAATAAAGGACAAAATGACCCCAAAGCCACAGCATCATCACATGCAGCATCGTCTTTCACAAGAAAACACCATTCTTCCCACCTAGACACATCCAGCCCTTCCCAACGTATTCACACAGATCAACAAAGAAAATGACTGAAATGACTACACTTGCAACGGCAGCAAAACCATTAAAAGCATATTGTACAAATAGGATGGGCACTCAGGGGGTCAAATACATCTATGTAAATCACCTCACTCTGCAGATGAAAGACCTCCGCGAACCCATGCACATTCTCATCGAGGACTGCTGTCCTTCTTTCTTTACAGTCCCGGTCTTCAAGTCCAAAATCCGACCTAGCCAAAATAGGAAATGAAATCAAATTTAACTGAGACTGAGGTGGTGTGAACTTCGCTTTCGCCTCAGATCACAGCTCATCCAAATCTCCGCTGCCCCCACCACCAACTCCTGTATCTAAATTCCAGTCAATTCCATTCAACCTTTGTGCCAGCTGCCCAACACCTGCCCCCAACCCCATCCACTTATGCCTCTGTTCCACAATTCTAATCCCCATTTTCAAATCTCTCTATCACCACCTCCCCGTTGGCATCCCTTCCCTGTTATGTCCTGCGGTCCTCACCACCACCTGCCATCTCCTCCAAAGCACTTGCGATTAATCGCTGTTCAATACAGTCAGAGGGGTCAATGCTGGACTGACATTTGTTCATGGTACATGACCATCTCACAGAAGTCACAGAATCCCTACGGTGTGGACGCAGGCCATTCGGTCCATCAAGCCCACACCAACCCTCCAAACAGCATTCCATCCAGACCCACCCACCCCATCCCCATAATCCTGCACTTCCCATGGCTAACTTACCTAGACTGCACATCCCTGGGCACTATGGGCAATTTAGCACGGCCAGTCCACCCTAACCTGCACATCTTTGGACTGTGGGAGGAAACCAGAGGGCTTGGAGGAAACCCACGCAGACAAAGGGAGAACGTGCAAACTTCACACAGCAGACAGTTGCCCCGAGGCTGGAATCAAACCCGGGTCTCTGGCCCTGTGAGGCAGCAATGCTAACCACTGAGCCACCGTGCCACCCCTTCTGTCAATACCAGCTAAGGCAGGTCAACCCCCGCAACAGAGTCAGAGTGTGCAACTTAAAACCCGAACGGTCTCCTCTACCTGTCATGGCGTTCTCAGAGGTGGAGAGCTGCTCCCGCAGCTTGTCCACGTCATCTGGATGGACCTGGTCATACAGGGTGCTGCCAAACCACTCAGTCTGGGGCTGGTTGAGGACTGGAGTGACAGAGTCAGACACGTAGATTATTTTGCCTGTCTCACAGGCCACCACAAAGAGGAAGCCGTCCGCTGCTTCTAAGATCAGGTGCTTCAGCTCCTTGGGTCACAAGAAAGAAAACACCATCAACTCCTTTGACCTCTGCAATATCCCTCCCCACGACTCTGCTGTTGTTAGTAGGTTTACCGGACCTAGTGTCAGCCAAGCCTCTGGGTGGCACTCTCAACTCTCCATCAACACCAATATCAAAGCCAACACTCTCAGGGTCAGCACCTCGAACGTCAGCACAGAGGAAGCAAAGCCACAGAAATACTGTGTCTGAGACAGCAGTTTGAAGGCTGGGAAGCCTGCTGCTAGTAACGCATCGCCTGACCTCTCCTCTTCTGACACCATACCTAAGAATTGGCTGACCCTCAGAAGACAAATGGTGGTAGTGGACGGAAAATATTCAACATGGTGCTCAGTTACGAGTGGTGTACCACAAGGTTCTGTCCTGGGTCCTCTTCTATTTGTGATTTTTGTAAATGATTTGGATGTAGGAGTGGAAGGGTGGATTAGTAAGTTCGCGGACGATACGAAGGTGGGTTGAGTTGTGGATAGTGCGGAGGGCCATTCTAGGTTACAAAGGGACATTGATAGGATGCAGAGCTGGGCTGAGAAGTGGCAGATGGAGTTTAACCCTGAAAAGAGTGAGGTGATTCATTTTGGAAGGACAAACTTGAAAGCAGGATACAGCGTTAACGGAAAGATTCTTGGCAGTGTGGAGGAGCAGATGGATCTTGGGGTTCATGTCCACAGTTCCCTGAAAGCTGCCGCCCAGGTGGATAGATCTGTTGAGACGGCGTATGGTGTGTTAGCTTTCATTAATAGAGGGATCGAGTTCAAGAGCCGGGAAGTTATGCTCCAGCTATACAAAAGCCTGGTTCGGCCACATCTGGAGTATTGTGTCTAGTTCTGGTCGCCTCATTACAAGAAAGATGCGGAAGCATTGGAAAAGGTGCAGAGGAGATTTACCAGGATGTTGTCTGGAATGAAGAGAAGGTCTTACGAGGAAAGGTTGAGAGGACTAAGGCTTTTCTCTTTAGAACGACGAAGAATGAGAGGTGACTTGATAGAGGTGTACAAAATGATCAGAGCTATAGATAGAGTGGACAGCCAGAGACTTTTTCCTAGGGTGGAGGTAGCTATTACAAGGGGGCATAGTTTTAAAGTGAGTGGAGGTAGATATAGGGGAGACATCAGAGTTAGGCTCTTTACTCAGAGAGTGGTAGGGGTGTGGAATGCATTGCCGGAGAGGGTAGTGGAGTCGGCCTCATTAGGGGCATTTAAGGAGCTATTAGATCCGCACATGGATGATAGTATAAGGTAGGGGTGGAGAGACAGACCTTAGGATTAGGGTAAAAGATCGGCACAACATCGTGGGCCGAAGGGCCTGTACTGTGCTGTACTGTTCTATGTTCTAAGCCTGTCCACCATTGAAAAGACACAAGTCAGGAGCATAATCAACTGCTCTTAACTCATCCTGGTAAGTGCGGCTCCAACATTCCAGACCATCCAAGACAACACAACCCATTTGAAGGGCATCACACCCACACATATCTGCAGCTAGCGTGTACCATCTCCACGTCACAGCTGTATCTCACCAAGGGACCATCAACACCACCTTCTAAACCCATAACATCTACCATCTAGAGGGACAAGTGGAGCAGACACATGAGAACATCAAGTTGCCCTCCAAGCCACACCCGGACTTGGAAATATATTTGGCTGTTCTATCAGTGTCGCTGGATCACCTTGCCAAGGGGCAATTAGGGATCAACGATACATGCCATCCTTGCCCACAATGCTAATCTTTCACAGAATGCCTACAAGTGTGGGAGCAGGCTATTCAGCCCATTGTGTCCACACCAACCCTCCGACAAGCACCCCATCCAGACACAGTCCGCTCTCCTATCCCTGTAACCCTGCATTTTCCCATGGCTAATTCACCTAGACTGCACATTCCTTGGCACTATGGTCAATTTAGCATGGCTAATCCACCCTAACGTGCACACCTTTGGACTGTGGGAGGAAACCAGAGCACCCATGCAGACATAGGGAGAACGTGCAAACTCCACACAGGCAGCTGCCCGAGGCTGCAATCGAACCTAGGTCCCTGGTGCTGTGAGGCAGCAGCGCTAACCAATGAGCCACCACAGCATCCCAAAAAAAATTGCATCTCAGCTTCCTATTCGGCCCATGTTAATGATCCACGAGCCCAGTGTCAAATTCCAAACCAGCTGATCAATGCTGCAAGTTTATTAACTTGCTCAGTCATCAAAAAACCCAAGTCCCTGCTATCAATTATGTTCAAACACCTTAACACCCACTGCCAGTTTCGCTTAAATCATAGCTATGACATTAAGAAACCATTGTGTTTTGTCAGTCACATCACCCCCTCCATCACTCACCTGGTCAGTCAGAAAGGATGGTTTATATGTTCCGTCAGCCGAAGTGTTACCCGTGCCCCGAAGTGACTTCATGTGAGACACTGCCATGCGCAGGATGGTCAGCTTGTCCGGCTTGCGGGCCAGGGCGCTGCAGGTCGGCACCATGTCTGACAGCTCTGTGATGTACGCTGTCATCTTGTTCCGCCGGCGCCGCTCAATCTCGCTGTGGTTCTCTCGGGGGGGTGGGGGTGGGGGTGGGGGGAGGAGGAGGAGGAACAATCAGCTTCCATCATAAACAAAGGGAAGAGTACATACTCACTGAGAAAGAAGATGATCCTATGTTTCCCATCACCTTGGGATGCCTCAAAGCGCTGTATGGCCAAAGAGGTTTGGCCACTGCTAGAACTGAGGCAGGACTATGCCAGCAGACCAATGTGACAATGGTCAAGACTGCATTCCTTTCACCAAGGCTACTTGAAGGAACCTCACTAGACCCCAGACAATGAGGTGAACTTTTGCCGGCCTGGATTTTAACTCCAGCATGTAGTGGCCCCAAGCAACATCTAAAGAACCATCTCCTTTCCCTTTATTCTGTGCACTTTCCCACGGCCATTGATTACGAAGGGGGATACCGTGCCCGCTCTCCCCATCCTGCTGGGAAAGCTGCTTTCTGAACCAGGTTGACCCACTCAATGAGGTTGTCTGACTGTTTGGGGCTCTGCCGATGCTTTGATGGGATTTGTCTGTAATAGGACAACGCCACAAGGATTGCTAAGAACTAACTCCACGAGTTGAACATTGTTACCTGGCAAATCTCTCTTTGTCATTGGGCCCTTGCTCTTCATCACACCTAGACAGAAAGATTAAGGGTTAATGTCTCATGCATCCACCACGATGGAGATTCACAGAATGTAGTACTATGGAAGTCTGCTCCCCTACCAGCCAATCCAACCTGCAACCCAACAGTCTCTCTTAATGAGTGTTTGGGACATTTAAACAGTGCATATGACCCCCAACATTAGTCACATGAATTATTTTACCAGTGGGGACAAAGAAGAATAGAGGGGGAAATGCAAGGAATGGGGTGGCATGGTAAGGGACAGAACAGGAAGAGGGGCATGATGGGCATGGTATGAGGGGGATAAAAGGAAACGAGGAGGACACAGTAGGGATGGTACTAAGGAGAATGGGATGGCAGAGGATAATGGTTTAAAAGAAAACAGTGCAGTAATAAAGACACTAAATCTCACCAGTCTTGATCGCAGCTTGTAAACGAGTAAGAAAGCAGAGTCACACGTACCTCGGAAACTTGCTGCTACCCTCCCCATCATCATCGTCATCAAAGTCGAGTCTAGAAAGGGATGAAGCACAAACAACTGGTAAACGAAAGATTGCACACACTGCACCAACACACTGAACAATAGCCTCCACAAAGGGGACCACGATGTAGAACATGAAAACCCCTTCTTGCATTGATGGAGAAGCTGTAGAGAGCAGAGAAGGGCAAGGCGAGATTTAAACAAAGAGTTTTAAATCGACGGTTTAACACCTTGTTTAGTAAAGAATTCCATAGGTCAACCCACCAGGCAGGAAAATCACTTGTATTAACTGTGTCTGGGAATGAATCTCATTGCCACCTTCAATCTCACATGGCATCTGTTACAAACTTGCCAAGGACCAACCAGTCACAAGATGCAACCCCAAGAAATATTCAAATTTTTAAAACCTCCAGCTCACCTCAGACAGAGATTCCCCAATAAACAGCTAATTTTAAAATTTTTCAGTAAAATAAGATGGGTATTCAACGCAAACTTCTGCTGCAGTACACAACATTCCCAAAGCCTGGCAATACTCTGCACCCATTCTTTCACTTGGATGCTAGGAGGCTTAGAAATGATTCTCAGGTATCTGTTATTCTGTATATAAACCAGCCCAAACCCCTCGATTAGATTCCAGTCTATAACTCACTCCCAGGTATCTGTTACTCTGTATATAAACCACCCCGAACCCCTCCATTAGATTCCAGTCTGTA
>NC_063377.1:6690681-6702962 GCF_021869965.1 Rhincodon typus
TCTGTATATAAACCACCCCGAACCCCTCCATTAGATTCCAGTCTGTAACTCCCTCCCGGGTATCTGTTATTCTGTATATAAACCACCCCGAACCCCTCGATCAGATTCCAGTCTGTAACTCACTCCCAGATATCTATTATTCTATATATAAACTCACCCTGAACTGCTCAATTTAGATACCAGTCTGTGACTCACTCCCAGGTATCTGTTATTCTACTTACATACAACTGCAAACCCCTTGATTGGATTCCAGACTGTAACTCACTCCCAGGTATGCTGTTGTATATATAAACCACCACGAACCCCTCAATGAGATTCCAGACTGTAACCCATGCCCAGATGCCCTCATATAAAAGCTCCCGCTCTTAATGTAGCGGCACATCCAATCAACCTTACCCTGGATGCCTTTTCGGTGCTCGGGACACTATGCCCCCACTGGACTGTGGCTGTGTCCCTGCTCCAGCTCTCCCAGTCACCGGTACGCCCAGCTGTCCACCGATGTCCGAAGCCATTTCTGCAACGTTTGGGTGGGAGAGAGGGAGACAGAAAGAAAAAGACCCATTGACATGACAACACTATTGAGAGACCCAGTCTGCCGAACATACAGGAAGAAAACTTTCTTATCCAATATGTGGATGCACCTACTAGAGAAGAGACAAGACTTGACCTTCTATTTGGAAAGAAGGCAGGGCAAGCGATTGAGGTGTCAGTGGAGGCGGGGGGCACTCTGGGGCAAGTGATCGTAATTCTATTCATTTTAAAAGAGTTATGGAAAAGGATAGAACTAATAAAAAAAAAGTTAAAGCTCTAAATTGGAGTATTAGACAGGAACTTTCAAATTGATTGGGGAAGGTATTCGCAGGTTAAGGGATGGTTGCGAAGTGGGAGGCCTTTAAAAATGAGATCAGAGACAGTATGTTCCTCTCAGTATGATGAGCAAGGCTGGTAGTTGTAAAGAAAGCTGGATAACTAGAGAAATTAAGGCTCTGGTCAAGAAAAAGGAGGAGACATATGTCAGGTATAGAAAGCTGGAATTCAGCGAATCCCTACAGGAGTATAAGGGCAGTAGAAGTATACTTAAAAGGGAAATCAGGAGGGCAAAACTGGATCATGAGATAGCTTTGGCAAATAGAATTAAGGAGAATCCAAAGAGATTCTACAAATACAACAAGGACAAAAAAGTAACTATGGAGAGAATAAACCCCCTTAAAGATCAATGTGGGCGTCTATGTTGGAACCACAGGAGAGGGGTGAGATACAAAACAAATATTACGTGTCAATATCTACTATGGAGAAGGACAGAAGCTAGAGAACTTGGGGAAATAAATACTGATAGCTTGAAAAAAAAAGTTCATATTACAGAACAGGAAATGCTGGAGGTCTTAAAATGCTTAAAAGGTAGATAAATCCCTAGGACCTGATCAGGTTTTTCCAGAACTTTGTGGGAAGCGAGGGAAGTGATTGCTGGGCTCCTTGTTGAGATATCTGCATCATTGAAAGCCACAGGTGTGGTGCCAGAACACTGGAGGTTAGCTAATGTGGTGCCATTACTTAAGATAGGCTGTAAGGAAGAACCAGGGAACTACACACCAATGAGACTGACGTCAGTGGCAAATAAGTTGTTGGATGGGATTCTGAGCGATAGTATTTACATGCATTTGAAAAGGCAAGGACTGATTACGGAAAGTCAACATGGCTTCATGTGTGGGAAATCATGTCTCACTAACTTGATTGAGTTTTTTTTGAAGTGACAGAGGAGATGGAGGAAGGCAAAGTTGTCTATATGAACTTCAGCAAGGTGGTCGACAAATTTCTGCATGGTAGACTGGTTAGTAAGGTTAGGTCACTTGGGATCCAGAGGGAGCTAGCCAATTGGATACAAAATTGGCTTAAGGGTAGGAAACAGAAGGTGGTGGTAGAAGGTTGTTGTTCAGACTAAAAGCCGATGACCAGCAGCGTGCCAAAAAGGGCTCGGTGCTGGGACCACTGCTATTTGTCATTTACGTAAATGATTTGGACATTAATATAGGAGGCATGGTTAATAAGCTTGCAGATGACACCAAAATAGGTAGTGTAGTTGCAAAGGTGGTTACCTCAGAGTACAAAAGGACCTTGATCAAATGGGCCAAAGAGTGGCAGAGAGAGTTTAATTTGGATGAATATGAGGTGTTGCGTTTTGGTAAGGCGAATCAGAGTGGGATTTGCGCAGGCAATGGTAGAGTCTTGGGAAGTGTTGCCGAATAAAGAGACCTAGGGGTACAGGTGCATAGTTCCTTGAAAATGGAATCACAGGTAGACAGGGTTGTGAAGGCAGCATTTGGCACACTTGCCTTCATTAGGCAGAACATTTGAGTACAGGAGTCAGGATGTCATGTTGCAACTCTACAGGGCATTGGTGAGGTCACTTTAAGAATACTGCATCTAATTCTAGTCGCCCTTCTATAGGAAGAACGTTTTTGAACTTGAGACGATGCAGAAAAGTTTTGCAAAGACATTACAGAGACTGGAGTGTTCGAGTTATAAGGACGGGCTGAATAGGCTGGGTGTTTTGTGATGGGGGGGTATATGAATAAGAGGGGTTGACAGAGATATGGGCCAAATGCTTGCAAATAGGACTAGGTCAGATTGGGACGTTTGTGTGGCACAGACAAGTTGGACCAAAGGATCTGTTTATGTGCTCTATGACTCTTGACTCTATAAACAGTGGGGCAGGAGCAGTCAGCTCTTCATCAAGCCTGCCTCTCACTCAAAATGATCGATGTATCATCGACAGATTCCTTCCCTCGATGTACACTCCCACACAGGTATTTAAAAAGGGTCGATAAAGGGTAAAGAGATACTCTGGGAAGTGTTTTCTGGGCCCATCACAGACAATCAAAAGCAGTATAGGAGACAGTCTAGATTATGTGTTCTATATAAAGATTAAAACTAATAGGCCATATGTTTCTCAGTCAAGAAAGCTAGCACATACAGCAGCACACAATTAGGAAGGCTAATGGAACAGTGACCCTGATTTCAACAGGTGGGCGGTCAAGAGTTATACAGCATGGAAACAGGCCCCTTCAGCCCAAACTGGTCCATGCCCATGCTGACCATGAGGTCCACTCAGCTAGTTAAGTTGAAGTACAAGACTAAGGAAAGTCTTGCTACAACTATACAAGGTGCTGGTGAGACCACAGCTGGACTACTGTGAGCAGTTTTGGTCCCCTTAAGAAATTATTTCATGGGAAACTGTTCAGAGAAGATTTGCTAGGATGACCTCGGATATGGAGGGATTTGTCTTATCAGCGAAGGCTAAACAGGTTGGGACTCTACGCATTGGAGTTTAGAAGAATAAGTGGTGATCGCATTGAAATATACAGGATGCTCAAGGGATTTTACAGGGTAAATGCTGAGAGGATGTTTCCCCTCACAGGACAGTCTAGGCCCAGAGGGCACAGTCTCAGAATAAGGGGACACCAATTGAAGACTGAGATGAGGAGGAATGTCTTTTCTCAGAGGGTTGAGCGTCTTTGGAACTTCATGCCACAGAAACGCAGACAGCAGTTTGGGGGAGTGGTGGCAGCAGAGTCCCTGTGTGTAGTTAAGGCTGAGATTGCTAGATTCTTGATCAGTCAGGGAATCAAGGCTTACAGGGAAAGCACAGCTAAGCAGACACAAGGTGTGTCAGATCAGCCACGATCCTATTGAATGGTGGATCATGCACAAGCACGAGGGGCCAAATAGCCTATGCCTTCTCTTATTGCTTATGGTTTTATGGGAGTTGGGCCCTGGACAGGCCAGACAGGGGTTACATCTCAACCGAGGAGCTGAGATCACTGCACTTGTGGAGCAAGGATGATTTAAATTAACTTGGCTGGAGTGGGAATCAGGATGTTAACATTAGATAAGAACAGCTGGGGGCGGGGGAAGAGACAGCAGTTGGGGAAAGATGGGTTCAGAAAGTGAACTCATCAGACAAATAATGTGCTACAGGTGCAGGTCTGAGGCCTGTGTCTCGATGCTTTGACATCATTGTCAACGACCCTCTCGCTCACGAGACTATTTACTTTTAATGCACAACTAAAGCTCAACAAAGCAAAACATTAAAAATCTTGCCCAGAATTTTCTTGATTTTTATAGGTCTTTCGCCATCCTTGCCAAAGAGTAGTGACTTCCATGCCAGCAGTAGCAGTGTAACAAAGGAACTCATGCCTCAGCACCAGGCCCATGGCAAAGCACTCGAGGACTGTGAAGTTGGACACTTTATTCTTCTGCTTTTATATTCTTTGTTTTGATTTACTTTTGTGTTTTAAGATGGGGCTGGAGTGTGGCCGCACTGTACAACACTACTATGTTGTAACAAAACATGGGACAATAAATCACAATCAAGTCACTTGTGATTCCAAACTCACTTCTCCAAATCAACTGTCATGGGCAGTTACAAATCTGAGTCAACTCAGCTCTGCAGTGCAGCTGGCTGAAGCTTCCCAACACCCTCTGCATATAAACCAAATCACCGCCCACGGGGAATATGTCAAGCAAGTTATATGACATTACAGCTCAGGACTCCACCATTCTGCTTCTCCAGCCTGAGCCCTTCCTCACTCCATTGAACAGTCCTTCCCACTGCTACTACCACCACCAAAGGTGCTCCACTTTGGAAGCTCCTGTTGAATCTACTCCCACCACCCTTGCAGACAGCACACGCTAGATTGCAACAAAAGAGAACAAGTTTTCCATCGCTGTTCTTCAGCCGATTCTCTTCAACCTGTCCCTCTGATGACCAGGCCCTCCTGCCCACGCAGACTGTTAATTCTCGTCTCCATTTACAGTGAAGACACAAGGAACTCTGCTTACAGTTATTACTCATGTCAGTTAGTCACGATAAGAATGACCGAAAAAATTATGAAAAATTTGTCATTCTGAAACAGTGTGGGTAGACTGGTAAGGCCAGCATGTGTTACCCAGCCCTTACCCCTGGTGATGTAATTAGAGGGGACAGTCAAGAACCAATGACAACTGAGTCTCTGGAGTTGCACATAGGCCAGACCAGGTAAGGAAGGCAGATTTCCTTCTGCTTAATGAACCAGGTAGCGTTTTTAAAACAGTTGATGATGGCAGTCCTGGTCATCACCACCAAGATGAATGTTAAATTCCTGATTCTATTCATTAGGAACAGCAGATGGCCATTCAGTCCCTTCAGCCTATTCCACCATCCGACGAGATCATGGCTGCTCTGAAACTTGAACTCCACCACTTCCTCTGGCAGCTTATTCCATATGTGCACGACCCTGTGTAAAAAAAGTTGCCCCTTTTAAAATCTTTCCCCTCTCACCTGGAACCTATGTCCTCTAGTTTTAGACTCCCCTACGCTGGGGAAAAAGACATCAACTAATCACAATGCTCTGATTTTATAAAACTAAAGTCACCCCTCAGCTCTGGAAAGGAAAGGATGAGGGCCAACCTAAGAAGAAGCTGACCGTTCAGCCCTTTGAATCTGCCCCACCATTGCTGATCTGATCATCCTCAATTCAACTTCCCTGCCTTCCCCCCCATAACCTTCAATTCCCTTCCCGAATACAAATCGGTCTATCTCAGCCTTGAGAATACTGAGCAACCTAGTCTCTAAGCCTGTTAGAAAGTATTCCACAGATCCAATATCCTGAGGAAGAAATTGCTCTCCATCACTGCTTGAACTGGCAGAGAGATTATGCCTAGTACTGTTCTCAAACAATGCCCTAAATTCTCCCAACCTCTGAAGTCCATGCATCGATGTGGTTTATGGCACACTGATTGGTCTGCATAGACCCTGAATGTCTGCACAGCTTGGAGGGAACAACACGCCAGCAATCAGTGCTACAGCCATCACTCCTTTAATAAACAACCTGAACTCAAGACAAAAAGGTGTAGAGCTGGATGAACACAGCACGCCAAGCAGCAGAGGAGCAGGAAAGCTGACATTTTGGGTCCAGACCCAAAACGTCAAGCTTTCCTGCTCCTCTGATGCTGCTTGGCCTGCTGTGTTCATCCAGCTCTACGCCTTTTTGTTTCAGATTCTCCAGCATCAGCAGTTCCTACTATCTCTGTAACAATTTTAACCTGAACTTAAGCCTAGTTTCAACGTCTGTCAATGATTCAAGACTCAAAATGCAGTGAACAAAGTGACAGACTGCAGGACAATATAGGCAGAACATGCAAAAGACAAGATAAGCTGAATGGTGTAACTTTGAAGTAGGGGGAGGGAGTGGGCGAATCTAGGAGGGCATAATCTGAGAATAAGGGGTTGCCCATTTAAGACAAATAGAGGAATTTCTTCCGAGTGCAGTGAAGCAGTGGTGTTCTTTACCACTGAGGGCTATGGAGGCTATTCAAGGTGGAGAGAGAGAGTGTTTATTTTAAAAAGAGTAAGGCAATCAAAGGTCAGGGAGAAAAGGCAGGAAAGTAGTGTTGAAGACGATTAGATCTCACCGAATGGCAGTCAACCTGAGACTGAATGGCTGACTCCGGTTCCTCCATCTTATGGATGGACTGACCTCAAAAAACAGCCTTTACGGCTATGCCATCACATGTCTAAAAATGACCAGAGAAATATCGAGTGCAGAAGAGTTTGACCAGGATGCTGCCGGGGTGGTGATTGAGCGATTAGAGGATTAAATTGGCTGGGGCTGTTTTCCTTAGAGAAGGAGAAGGATCTGAATGCAGTGTGCAAAGTTCAGAGTGGCACAGAGGGAGAAAAATTACCCCTTCCATCAGTAAAAAGAATGTGCAGGTTAGGTGGATTGGCCAGGCTAAAATTGCCCATCGTGTTCAAGGTATGTTAGGTGGATTAGACATGGGAAGTGCAGGGAAATGGGTCTAGGCAGGATCCTCTTCACAACACAAGAACACAAGAACTAGGAGCAGGAGTAGGCAGTCTGGCCCTTCGAGCCTGCTCCGCCATTCAATAAGATCATGGCTGATCCTTTCGTGGACTCAGATCCACTTACCCACGTTCTCACCGTATCCCTTAATTCCTTTATTGTTCAAAAAAATCTACTTTTTTTTTAAAAAAGCGTTTACCGAAGTAGCGTCAACTACTTCACTGGGCAAGGAATTCCATAGATTAACAAGCCTCTGGGTGAAGAAATTCCTTCACAGTTCAGTCCTAAATCTGCTCCCTCTAATCTTGAGGCTATGCCCTCTTGTCCTAGCTTCACCTGCTAGTGGAAACATCCTCTCTACTTATCTATTCCCTTCAAATTTTATATGTTTCTATAAGATCCCCCCTCAATCTTCTGAATTCCAATGAATATAATCCCAATCTTCAGAGGGGCAGCATGGGCTTGTTGGGCCAAATGTCCTGTTTCCACACTGCAGCAGTTTCTATGATTTAAGCAGCACCTCATTCCACCTCAGAAGCCTACAGCTTCATTGATTTCACCAGTTTTAAAATCTCCCCACCCCCATCCCATGTCCAACCCTCCCACTCACCCCCACCTCCTTGACCTGACAACCTGTCTAATCTTCTCTCCCACCTATCCACCTCACTGACCAATCCCCACCACTCCATTTCAGAGTCTCACTCTCCTCCCCACCCCACCCAGCTCCTCAAACTCATTTGCCTGAAAGATGCCAGAAACCATAAAGATATCAAGCTGCATTTGATGCACGCTTGAAACACCATAATGGACAAAGGACACCAAGGTGGCAGAATAGGATGCTTCAGCCAAAGCTCCTCCACTGCATCCATTCTTCTTTCCTCGTGTTCCCCCCATCTCTCCCCACCCCTCCCCCAGCGACTCCTGGCCTGCCTGCCTCCCGGCCTCTGTGGCTGGAAGATTGCTGCAGCCTGCCACGTGAACCAAGGTGAAGCCCCGCGTGGTCTGGAGCAGAGCCTGGTGCAGACTGGAGGCTAGGTGCCAGCACGGTCTGGGTTGGAAGACTGGTGTTCCAGACTTTTATTTCTGCAGACACTGGACATTTTATTTCTCTATTCGAGAAGATCTAACTAAAGAAGCTGTGTCCACATTCATTTGTGGTAAGATGGCACTGCAAGTGGCAGCATATAAACTTTTCACTGCATGTGACAATAAAACCAGTTCAATATTACAGGGGCCAAGTGCTGGAAAGCAGGATCAGAAATAGCTGGGGGGGCTTGATAACCACAGGGGGCACCCCACCCTAAAATGCTCACTTTAACTATCCACATCAGCACCCATGTCAACACTCACTGCAGAGAACGCTAGGCCCGAAACATCAGCTTTCCTGCTCCTATGATGCTGCTTAGCCTGCTGTGTTCATCCAGCTCTACACCTTGTTATCTCAGAACTCCTAGGTCAGGGGACAAAGCAAGTTGGCCTGGGACCCACAGCACCTCCTATAGGAGTGGATGAAGTGACTGCAGCGTGACATGTTGACATAGGACATCCTCATTGTGTCTAAATGAAGTTGTCTTAAGGAAAGAGGGGCATCCAAAACAAAAAACAATTGGGAAGTTGGAATAAGCTAGATTAAATAAAAAGCAGGGAGATCATCAGTAAAAGTTAAACAGGAGAAATAAAGCAAGTGAGGTCGGCAGAGGGGGGAAATAGAAAAGGGGGCAAGGATTCAAAGAAGTGACCAAATTTCTTAAATGTTGACATCTCTCTCTGCAACCATAATACTGTATAGTTTGTTACCCTGGCTCACTCGTATGGTAACGGTCTGCACGCGAAAATGACACTCCCCACTGCGTCCAGGCGCATATGACGGCAACAAAAACCTAAAAGTCGAAGAGAGCGCGGCCTAGCCGTCCTGCCCGGAGCCTGGGCCTCGATTTTCGGGGCGGCCGACCTCACCTGCGTTAACGGCGGCGGTCACGGGTTGGGTACGCTTCGCTCTCCCGCTCCGGAGGCGAGCATCCGAAACCCGAGGACGGCCCCTTCTTTCCTCAGGCCTCCCCTTCTTTCCTCAAGCCTCCCCCAAGCAATAAAAGAAAACAACGTGAGATGACGCCGAGAAGATAGTGTTTTTAAAAGGTGGTCCCCGGGAAAGAGCCGCCAACCCTCCACAAGATGGCGGCCCTCAACTTCTTCCTCCCCGCCCCTCACGATGCAACCTAATTCGCTGCCCTCCTCCTCCTCCTCCTCCTCTTTAAATTGCCCGTTCCGACCAAACTTGCTGTCCGCTCCTCCATATTCGGAGAAGAGAGGCGGGGCTGCCGCTCGATGGACGCCTCCGCTATCCGATCAGGAGAAGAGCCCCGCCCCATCCTGCGTTCTATTGCTCCAATCAGAAACGAGACCTTCACTGATCGCCAGCAGAAAGTGGCCGGTAGCCCAGCGAGCGTGTTTATATAAGGAGAGGCGGGCGTACAGTTTGATAGACGTACATCGTGACCAATGGTAACTAGAGGCCCGCCCACTACCTTGCTCCATTTGTCCATTCGGGATAACGCTTAGTCTGATTGACGTACACTGTGGATCCCGCCCTCTTGTCCCTCAACGGTGGACTGCGCTGGGGAGGCGGGGCCTATCTTTTGATGGACGTCGTGGCACACCAATCCAGATAGACAGACCCCTACACGCGAGGCTCGGCGGTTACGCCCAGTGTGATTGACGTCCCCGTTGGTGAACGCCCTCTTATCGGTCTTCCCAACTTGCTTATCCAGACGCCACAACCACACCTGCTGCCTGTTTCCTGCTCACCTCCACCCCAACCCATCTCTCTCTCTGCTCTCTCCACCACCTTTATCCCAACCAGAGATTTAATCTTCCCTCCATCAGAACTAGAAATTGCCAATTTTAATGAGAATTGGGCCAGTTAAAAATTGGTCGTATAGCCGGCAGTGAAGACGGTTTATCTAAGATGACAAAGAGATCTTGATCAGTTGGGCCAATGGGCTGAGGAGTGGCAGATGGCATTAATTTGGTTAAATTCAAGGTGTTGCATTTTGGGAAAATGAACACGAGCAGGACTTATACAATTAATGGGTAGTTGTTGCAGAACAGAAAGACCTAGGGGTTCAGGTACATAATTCTTTGAAGTTTGCGTCACAGGTGGACAGGGGGGTTAAGAAGGCATTTGGCATGCTTGCCTTCATTGCTCAAACCTTTGAGTATAGCAGTTGGGATGACATGTTGAGGTTGTACAGGATATTGGTGAGGCCTCTTCTGGAATATTTTATTCTTTATTCATTCACAGGATGAGGGCATCGCTGGCCAGGCAGCATTTATTGCCCACAGGGCAGTTAAGAATCAACCACTTTGCCGTGCGTCTGGAGTCACATGTACGCCAGACTGGGTAAGGACAGCAGATTTCCTTCCCCAAAGGACATTAGTGAATCAGAAGGGGTTTTCCGACAATTGACAATAGGTCATCATTAGACTTTTAGGTCCAGATATTTATTGGATTCAAATTCCATCATCTGTTGTGGCGGGATTTGAACCTGGGTCCCCAGAACATTACCTTGGTCTCTGGGTTAACAGTCCAGCGATAATACCATGAGACTATACCCTCCCTTTCAGTAGTGTGCCCAGTTCTGGTCGCCCAGCTATGGGAAGGATATTATGAAGCTATGGAGGATTCAGAAGAGATTTACCAGGATGTTGCCAGGAATGAAGGGCTTGAATTATAAGGAGAGGCTGGATAGGCTGGGACTTTTTACACAGGAGTGTAGGAAGTTGAGGGGTGACCTTATTAGAGGTTTACGAAATCATAGGACCATAGATAATGTGAATGACAGGTATCTTTTTCCCTAAGGTGGGGGGGAGTTCGAAACTGAGGGGCATAGTTTTAAGGCGAGAGGAAGTAGATTTAAAAAGAACATAAGGGGCAAATATTTTACACACAGAGTGGCTCATACGTGGAATGAACTGCCAGAGGAAGGGTGGATGCGGGTATAGTTGCAGCGTTTAAAAGACATTTGGATAAATTCATGAATAGGAAAGATTTGGAGGGATATGGGCCAGGAGCAGGCAAGTGGCACTAGTTTAGTTTGGGAACATGCTGGGCATGGTGTGTTTGGATTGAAGGGTCTGTTTCCGTGCACTGTGATTCTGTGTTAAAGGCTGAGCAGATTAAAACCTTCAAGATATTAAGGAAAAGACAGGGAAGTTAAAGGTAAACTATTTCCAATGATTGGAGATTCTAGAACTGAGGGAGGAGAAGGAGAGGGAAATAGTCAAAGAATTAGGGCCAGAATGTCCTCTTAGTATTTCTACACACAAATGGTTATGGAAATTTGCAATTATCTTCCACAAACACCAATGGATGCTGGATCAGTTGTTCATTTAAAATCTGCAATGGATAAATTTTTTATTAAGGAAATTCATCAAAGTCCACAGTTCAAAGTATATCTAACTGAAAGGTGGAACAGACTTGAGACGCTGAACGGTCTCATCCCGTTCTAATATGCGGATGAATCCTTGTTACTTATTTGATTTGATTTGATTTAACATTGTCACATGCACGTAGGTACAGTGAAGAATTTGCTTGCAGTATGGGCAGATCATGCCATACAAAGTGCATTAGTATAACCGAACAGAGCGAGGAATACAATGTTACAGCTACAGAGAAGGTACACGAAGTGCAAGATCAACATTAAATTTGAAATTTGAGAGGTCCATTCAGAAGTCTAATAACATCGGGGAAGAAGCTGTTCTGGAATCTGTTGGTATGTGTGTTTAAGCTTTTGTATCTTCTGCCTGAGGGAAAAATTTGGAAGAGATTATAACCGGAGCGGGAGGGGTCTTTGGTGATGTTGGCTGACTTGCCGAGGTAGTGAGAGGTGTAGATGGAGTCAATGGATGGGAGGTTGGCTTGTGTGATGGACTGGGCTGTGTTCACAACTCTCTGTAGTTTCTTACGGTCCTGGGCAGAGCAGTACCAAGCCATGATGCATCTGTATACAACGCTTTCTACGGTGCACCTATGAAAATTGGTAAGATTCTTAATGGACCTGCTGAATTTCCTTAGGCTCCTGAGGAAGTAGAGGCGTTTTTATGCTTTCTTGACCGTAGCGTCCACATGGGTGGACCAGGAAGTGATTGTCACTCCTAGGAACCTGAGCAGGGATGTGTTCATGCAGTTGTACAGGGCCTTGGTAAGGCCACATCTGGAATATTGTGTGCAGTTCTGGTCTCCTTTTCTGAGGAAGGATGCTCTTGCTCTCGAGGGAGTGCAGCGAAGGTTTACCAGGCTGATTCCGGGGATGGTGGGTCCGACGTATGAGGAGAGATTGACCAGGTTAGGATTGTTTTCACTGGAGTTGAGACGAATGAGGGGGGGGATCGCACAGAGACTTATAAAATTCTAACAGGACTGGACGGGGGTAGATGCAG
>NC_063377.1:6703462-6722833 GCF_021869965.1 Rhincodon typus
CTACACTGTCCCCCATCCAGGACAGGGACAGCACAGGGTTAGATACACAGTAAATCTCCCTCTACACTGTCCCCCATCCAGGACAGGGACAGTGCGGGGTTAGATACAGAGTAAATCTCCCTCTACATTGTCTCCATCAGTGAGGATGTGCCCTGGATGTATCTGATGTGATAGTGTGATGGAGAGATTTACTGCTTTGGGAGCTGTACGTAGCCAACAGTAAGTAACACCGCAGGCTCAACGTGCGTTGAATATGCCTCTCCAGACTCTTTGTCCTTCCGGACTCCGAATATTACCTCCCTGCAGCCTTCTCGTGTCACTGAGCCTGCCATTTCGGGGTTCGGGTTCGCTCAGATTGCCCGTTTGTGAAGGGCGCGGTGGGGCAGTTCCGTGTCCTACATCCCAACCCCAGCCCAGCCCTTTCCCACACAAACTAACGCCATCCCACAACGATGGGCTTTCAGGCTCATCCCTCGGGCTGACCTCAACAATGGCACGAGTCCTCACACAGGTGAGAGAGAGAGTGAGAGATGCACCACCTCAACCTGGTGCCTCCGTGCTGGGCTGTGCCAAGGTACTAGATGCGTTTTGCCTGTCAGTTATTAACTTCTTTGGAAACCTGGTGGTCACTTTGATGCAGACAGCTGAAGGTTACAAGCAGGCTCCTTTGTTTCTTGTAAGCTGCAGATCAATAACCACAAGGTTCAGTGGTGACTGAGCCACTTGCCAAAGAATTAGTCAACTTGGGGGTGGGTGTGTGACAACGCTATCAGCACAGGCTCAGCAAATACAGATAAGGAAACATAGTCTGGATCAAGCTTTATCTTACCCCCAAGACATTGGCTGTGAACATCAAAGGGTACATGTGATTTAGCTCCTGAAAGGTGGAGGGGGTGGCTCTGTTAATTAATGATGGTGTTTACACAATCGAGAGGGGAAGTTCGGGGAACTGGAATGTTGACATGGTTAATGATAAGTGCACAGGCTGTTCCCTCACGCATCCCCCCCCGCCCCACCGCACTTTCGAAAGTAGGCAGATAAAGGATGAAATAATGAGAGTTTCTCACAAAGGTACAACAATCATCATGGTGGATTTTAACCTGCACGTGGACTGGAAAATTTCAGACAGGTAAAAGGTAGCCAGGAGTTTATCCACAATTTTTCCAGATGGTTTCTTAGAGCATGATCCAACAGAAAAGATTTACCAGGCTATTGCCAGGAATGGAAGTTTGAAATACGAAAATGGATTGGAAAGGCTGGGACTGTTTTCCACTGGAGCATAGGGTGACTTTATGGAGGTTTATAAAATCATGAGAGGTGTCGATCAGGTGAATGACAAGGGTTTTTTCCCTAGGGTGGGGGAGTTCAAAACTAGGGGACATATTTTTAAGGTGGGAGGAGAAAGATTTTAAAAAGGACATTTTTTATTTTACACAGAGTGATTGGTGTGTGGAATGAACTGCCAGGGGACGTGGTGGATGCAGGTACAGTTACAATGTTTAAAAGACATTTGGATAAGTTCGTGAATAGGAGAAGTTTGGAGGGACGTGGGTTCTGAGGACTTGAAACGTTAACTCTGATTTTCTCTTCACAGATGCTGCCAGACTTGCTGAGCTTTTACAGCAACTTTGTTTTTGTTCCTGATTCACAGCATCCGCAGTTCTTTTGGTTTTTAATTGGAGGGATATGGCACCAGTGGGTGGGACTAGTTTAGTTTGGGAACATGGCCAGCTTGGACTGGCTGGACCAAAGGGTTTGTTTCCAGGCTGTATGATTCCATGAGATGAGGCTGTACCAGACCTGGTACTGTGCAATGAAGCAGAATTAATGAATGAATTCATGGCCACTAGAGTTTGTCTTATGAGTAAAAAATAAACAGGTTGGGATTCACTGGAGTTTAGAAGAATGAGAGGCACTCTCATTGAAACATACAGGATTCTTAAGGGGCTAAACAGGGTAAACACTGACAGGATGTTCCCCCTCATGGGACAGTCTAGGACTAGAGGGCATCATCTCAGGATTAAGGGGCATCAACATAAAACTGAGATGAGGAGGAATGTGTTCTCTTAGAGCGTTGTGAGTCTTTGGAACTCTTTGCCACACAGACAGCCGTGAGGGCAGAGTCCTTGTGTATATTTAAGTTTGAGATTGATAGATTCATGATCAGTCGGAGAATTGAGGGAAAGGTCAGGGAAGTGCTCATAAGTAATGTCAGATCAGCTGTGATCTTGTTGAATGTGAGTGGGTCTGAGGGGCTGAATGGCCGGCTCCTGTTCCTATCGCTTATGGCGCAGTGGGAATGAGTACATATTGGCTAGAGGAGTGAAATTTACCAAGGATCCTTAGACAGCACCTTTCAAATCCAAGACCTATATTCCATCTAGAGGGACAAGGACGGCAGACACTTGGGAACACAGCCCCTTGCATCAAGCTGACTTGGAAACACGTCGGCCGTTCCTTTGGCGTCGCCGGGTCAAAATCCTGGAACTCTCTCCTTGACATCACCACGGGCGTCCCTGTACCGCAAAGGACTGCCATGGTTCACCACCTGTTCAAGGGGTAACTAAAGGATGGGCAATAATGGCACCCAAGCCAGCGACACTCAGGTGCCATGAGCGACTGGAAAAGAAAAGTAGGCCTTGGCCAACACCACAGATATGATGGGCCAAAGGGCCACTTTCCATGCCATAAAACCTAGTGCCTTGGAGTGATGGCTTGGGGGCACAAGCCCATCAGAGCCTCCCTGCTGTTTTGTGGGTTGGGGGTTGATAAATGCAGAAAATAAGAACAGTGAGGGGAGTCCCCATTGGCAATCCCTTGCCCCTTTCCCTTCCCTCAATGCTGCAGCCTAGCTGCACGTCAATCAAGTGAAGTGGGTGGGGAATGAATAAGCTCGGCCCTTTATTACGATGCGCAGTCCTTCATTGGCCGGGGGGTGTTTTACGGCGTCCAATTGGTCCGACCGCCTGCTAATCAGGATGCTTGCATTTTATTGGCCGTGCAATCCGTCAATCGTGAATGAGGAACGCCCATTAACCACGGCGACCGTCTATCAAGTGAGCAGGGCGGCCATTGGCCGGGGAGACTGTCAATCGGGGGGTGGGCTGGATAACCGAACAGGACACCCCGCTTACTATTAGCCAAACCATCCGTCAATCAAACGATGAAACGGCAACAGATTCGGAAACGCCAGTAGCCAATTGGTCGGGGCCCCTGTCGGTCATGTGAGGAAACGTGCGATTTGATAGGCCGCCCGTCAATCAGGAACTGACAGGCGGGCTGTAGGCAGTACTATCCAGCCACAACGGCGGCCATCTTTGGTGCTTGGTCGGAAAGCGCCGACAGGTTCAGGGTCGACGCTTCTCGTGCTGTTCACCCGTTACCCTCTCTTATCTCGCTACACCGACTTTACAGAACTCTATTGTTTTCGGAAACAAAACAGGGCGGTTGGAACTAAGAAGGAGCTAAAAGGAAACGCAGAAAGCCGATCGAAACCCGCCTTTCGGCATGTCGGAGAATCGCGAGCCGGAGACGCAGGCGGAGGAAACCGGCGAGGAAAAACAGGTGGGCCGTGAACAAAGTGCTGAGATATTACATTAATTTTCTAAAAACAAAGAACGAAGAGAGAGTCGCGCGATTTTAACTCGCGGCCACCTCCTCTTTGGCTTCAGGCGGTCCCGCCGCATTCCCACCCACATCCGCAAGCTCGCTGCTGATTGATCAAGCTCTTGGCAGGCGGCATTTTCCGATTGTTCGAAGGGGTGGGCCATTGTTTCCTAATTGGTCCAAATCGTTATCAATCAGAGGATAAGGCGGTGTATGACATCATGATTGGTACGGGTCTCTGTCAGTCAGGGTATGGGGCAATTTGCGGCCTCGTGATTGGCCCACAGCGCTGTTGGTCGGGGGTGATGCCCAGTGTGATGTTTGGCCTAAACGGCCGTCAATCACGGCAAGGGGTGGGCACTGACCCCTGTTTGGTCCAAATTGCCGTCAGTTAGGGGGGCGTTGCGGAAGTTGATGATTGGCACAGAGCGCTGTCAATCAAGGGAGATTGCAGAACTATATTTTTGTGGTTGGTCCAAATAGCCGTCAATCAGTTGAAGGGGTTTGTGCTGTCCCCTGATTAGTTTGATAACATGTCGATCAGCCGAGGGCTGTGCTGGGCTTCGGGCGGGCGCCAGGGATTATTCGCCAGTCGATTTTGTGATTGTTCGCCATGCGGTCGGGTATGTAAACGAAGAAAAAAGAAAATCCGTCTAATGCCTCCCCTGTCTTGTGGACTTAGGGAGGGAGGGAGCATGTTCCAATTTTGTGATCTTAGGTGGTTAGAGGGGATTTTTCATTCAATTGTCATCCACATAGGAGCATTATTAGGCCATTCAGCCCACTGAGTCTATTCCTGCCATTCAATGAGAATGTGGTCGATCTGATCATCCTTAACTCTACATTCCTGCCTTTTCCCCATAGCCCTTGATTCCTTTAGTGATTAAAAATCTGCTTATCTCACCCTCGTACTTATGGCTGTCTATGGTAAAGATCCACTCCCTGCAGAGAGAAGATATTCTGCTCCATCTCTGGCTTAAATTGTTTGATCCCTTATTCTGAGGTGACGTCCTTTAGTCCTAGACTTCCCCGACAAGGGGAAACAATCCCTGTTCCTCTACCACAGAAACAAAAATGGAAATTGCTGGAAGAGCTCAGCAGATCTGGCAGCATCTGTGGAGAGAATTGAACCCAAGTCCCTGGTGGAACGAGGCAGGTGTAGTTTTGTAGGTAAGTTTATTGCTGGAGAGGATTGCAACACACTTGAACAAATTACAACTGAGAGTGAGAATGTATTAAATTTGGGAGGTTTAGAATTTGATAAATTCCTGGGCCTAGATGAGATGTCTCCAAGGCTACTGTAGAAAAGGACAGAGATTGCAGGAGCTCTGATGTCAATTTGCAAATCCTCTCTGGACACAGGAGGTGCACCAGAGGACTTGAGGATAGCAAATGCTGAACCACTGTCCAAGTGGGGGATAAAAAGAGAACTAAACACTACTGAATCTAAACTCCGTGGGAGGAATGCTATAGGGAAAAAGTTCCAGGGATGGAATAAATCTCCGCTTGGAGAGGCAAGGGTCAATCATCGATACTCAGCATGACTTTGTCAGGGGAAATCACGGCTGGCAGGTTTGATTTAATTTTTCCGAGGAGGTGAACAAATGTAGTTTGAACAAACAGAAATCAAGAGGATATCTGGTGGAGGCAGGAATGAGGTCCACGATTGGTACTTGCTGTGATCTTACCGAACAGCAGAACAGAATGGAGGGGCCGAGTAGCACTCCAGACATTGGTGGAGGGCAGAATTGGGGAGCCACCAGGTGAGCCTTGTAGTGGTCATACAGCACGCAAAGAGGTCCTTCGGCCCGTTGTGTATCCACCGGTCATCAAGCACCAGTCTACTCCAGTCCCATTTTTCCAGCATGTGGCCCACAGCATTGTGTGACATGTACTCAGCTAAATACTCCTTCAGTGACGTGATCTTTACTGCCTGTACCACGCTGTTAAGCAGAGAAAAACAATCTTTCTGAAATCCACAGCCCTTGATGTTAAATCTCTGCCCTGTGGTAATTGACCCCTCTGTTAAGGGGTAGAGTTTCTGTATGACTCCCCAGAACCTTGTACACCTCAGTCAGCACCTCCCGACCCCCAAGCGTTCTTTGCTCTCCGGAAAACAACCCAAGCCCTTCTAGTCTCTGTTCGTAGCTGAATAGCTCCAGCCCAGGCAATATCCTGGTGAATCTCTGCAACCCCTCCAGTGCAATCACATTATCCCTATAGTGTGGGGACCAGAACTGCACACAGCACTTCAGCTGCGGTCTAACTAATGTTAACAGCTCTGTCCTAAGCTCCTTGTCTTCAGTACCTTGACTAATAAAGTCACATATCCCTCACGGTGCTTTAACCACATCATCCCTCATGTCTTCAAGAGTTTCTGACATGCACACCATGGTTCCTCTGTGTCATTTGAGGAGTGCTGTCTAAGTATCAAAAGACCAGACTCTCTGGTCCTCTGTGTTTCAAATGCCACAGTGTAAATCCAAAAGGAGGGGAAATTTGATCTTTCATGTGGCAAATGCTGGAGGATGACGGCAGTTGATTGCGTTCCAAGCTGAGGGTGCTTGTAGTTGGAGAATATGATTGTCTTTCCCTTCTCCGAAGGGTCCCAGTGATGGTTTTGGGGGCTCACTGGTAAAGCTTTAGTGCCAATTAGTGACGGATATTTGGTGTTGACATGGTACCGACAGCCCCACTTCGCTGGAACCTCCTGCCTGCATCCCTACATGCTGTCCTGATCTTGGCCTCTGTGCTGCTGGACTGCTCCACGTGTACCTCTGAGATGATGGTACAGCAGGGCTGTGGGAGAGGAGGCAGGTTGGAATGGGGCAGCTTACAGCTGCTACACCTGACCCCGCTGTCTCCGGCTCCTCGCCACTGATAAACTTTTTTTAAAAAACCCTACAACAGAAGCTGTCTTCTCACAGCGTCGGAGCGTAGCTCTTGGAGGTCAGTCGGGAAATACAAGTCAACCAGGACAGAACAGGATATGCAGGACCCAGGCAGCTGCAGTCTCCTCACTGAGAAAATGGCAAGACGGGCTGCACAACCATAGTGCCCCGGTATTCATATGTTAGTGCTTACACAGATGATTGAAATGAAACATAAAAGCTTCTGAAAGGCTGCCGTGGTGGGATTTGAACCAGCATTAATCCAAGCTTCTGGAATACTAATCCAACAACGTCTCCCCAGACATTATGTCCGTGAGCAGCAATCCAACTGGGAATGATTCTCGGCTTTGAGAAGGATTACGGTGTAGCTTTGATTGACCTGTATCTCCACCATGGTCAGCAGACACCCGTGTTGGGAGGAGACTGGCATGGAGCGGAAGCAGAGCAGAGGGGCCGAATGGCCTGTTTCTGAGCTTGAGGCTACTGTGTCCCGAAATAAGGATCGGAGCCAGGCTCCTGACGCAACTGCCTTGTCCCTCGCCCAGGAGAAGGGGAAGAGATGGGGATCAGAGGAAGAGGACTGTGGAGTGTCTGAGCATGGGTGGTGTCATGTGTGGAGGCAGGCATCAGGTCTGGGAAAGGAGTTACAGGCGAAGGACTGGTATTCTTTGAATAGTCCTTGCATTGTGTTGCTAATGCCACACCTGAGAGATCAGTGTGTTCCTCCTACACCAGATGTGAGGTGAAAGTGACTGCCTTTGACATTAAAGCTGTAGGCGACAATTTGGGAGGCTGAGGGGTGACCTTTAGAGGTTTATAAAATCATGAGGGGCGTAGATAAGGTGAAGGACAAAGGTCTTTTCCCTAGGGCGGGGGAGTTCAAAACTAGGGGGCATATTTTTCAGGGCTTTGAAAAGGACATGAGGGGCGAATTTTGTTTTACACAGTGGCTCGTATGTGGAATGAACTGCCAGAGGAAGTGGTGGATGCAGGTACAGCTACAACTTATCCAAAACGTCTTTTAAAAGTGCAAGAATAGGTTTGGAGGGATATGGGCCAAATGCAGGTACATGGGACTAGTTTAGTTTGGGAACATGGTAGGTGTGGGCATAGTTTTAAGGTGACAGAGAAAAGATTTAAAAGGGACCTAAGGGACAGCTTTTTCACGCAGAGGGTGGTGCGTGTATGGAATGAGTGCCAGAGGAAGTGGTGGAGGCTGGTACAATTACAACATTTAACAGGCATCTGGATGGGGATATGGATAGGAAGGGTTTAGAGGGATAGGGGCCAAATGCTGGCAAAGGGGACTGGAGTAATTTAGATATCTGGTCAGTGTTGACGAGTTGGGCCGAAGGCTTCGAGCAACTTTGGCAAAACCAGTCAGTGTGAATTGGTGGGGCTAGGGGTGGTGAGTGGGGAGAAGAATTTCCGCTGGTTGCAGTCATTCGTAGCAGTGGTTGTGGCTATTTGAGGTCAGTTGTTTTAGACCTGGGACATCTCTGCAGGAGTTCCTCAGGGTAGTGTCCTAGGCCCAGCCAAATTCAGTTGCTTCATCAATGACCTTCCCTCCATCTTCAGGTCCGGAAGTGGGGATGTTCGCTGATGATTCCACAATGTTCAGCACTATTCGGGACTTCTCAGATACTGAATCCATTATCTAGGATTTTATATTAGAGCGCTTATAAGACAGTGGTGGAATCAGCTACAGTCAGCATGGATTTACAGAACGGAAATTGTGTTCAACAAATTACTGGAATTCTTTGAGGATGTAACTCGTAGAGTTGATTGGGGAAGATAGAATGCAACTTAATTGGACTTTCAGAAGGCTCTTCATGGAAGAGATTAATGTATAAAATTAAAGTGAGGCATTGGGGATGGTGTATTGAGATGCATAGAAAGTTAGTTTACAGACAAGAAACAAAAAGTGGGAATAAATGGGTCTTTTCCTGAATGGAAGGCTGTGACTCGTGGGGTCAGTCCTAGGACTCCAGCTATTCACCATATCTGTCAGTGATTTAGTTGAGGAAACTAAATGTAATATCTGAAACTTTGCCGATGAGACAAAACTAGGTGGAAGGGTCAGCTGTGAGGAGGATGCAGAGATGTTGTAGTGTGATTTGGACAGGCTGAGTGAGTGGGCAAATGCATGGCAGCTGCAGTATAACATGGACAAATGTGAGGTGATCCACCTTGGTAGCAAAAATAGGGAGGTAGGTTATTATTTGGCTGTAAACTAAGAGAGAGGAGAATGTTCAACGAGATCTGGGTGCCCTCGTATGCCAGTCGCTGAAAGTAAGTGTGCAGGTACAGCAGGTGGTAAAGAAGGCAAACTGTTTGTTAGCGAGAGGATTCGAGTACAGGAGTAAGGATGTCATGCTGCAATTATACAAGGCCTTGGTGAGGCCACACTTGCAATACAGTGTTTAGCTTTGGGCTCCCTATCTGATGGAGGATGCTCCTGCTGTAAAGGGAGCACAGCGAAGGTTTACCCAAATTGATTCCCAGAATAGCAGGACTGACGTATGGGGAGAGATTGAATACTTAGGATTGTACTCACTTGAGTTTAGAAGCATGGGGGAAATGGAAATCTGTAAAATTCTAACAGGATGAGGCAGGTTAGATGCATTAATGATGTTCTTGATGGTGGGAGAGTCCAGGACCAGGGGATATAGTTTAAGGATAAGGGGTAAACTTTTTAGGATTGAAATGGGGAGAAGTTCCTTCAGCCAGGGAGTGATGAACCTGTGGAATTCACTTCACCCCAACTGCTTTGTGGTAAACATTGTGATTTCAAGAAGGAGTTAGGTGTAGCTCTTGTGCCTAAAGAGATCCTTGACATTCAATGGCATTACCATCACTGAATCCCTCACTATTAACATCCTGGGGGTTACTGTTGACCACTTGCCCTGGATGAGGGCAGATCCAACAACACTCCAGAAGCTCGACACCATCCAGGGCAAAGCAGCCTATTTGATTGGCACCACATCCACAAGCGTCCACTCCCTCTGCCACCGATGCTCAGTCGCAGCAGTTTGTACCGTCTACAGGACCGACTGCAGCGACTCACCGAGGCTCCTTAGACAGCACCTTCCAAACCCGTGACCTCTACCCCTTCGAAGGACGAGGGCAGCAGATACATGGAACACCAGCCCCCTGCAAGTTCTCCTCTGAGCCCAACAGACACGCACACGCATACACCATCCTGACTTGGAAATATGTTGGCCGTTCCTCCAGGATCAAAATCCTGGAACTCCCTCCCAAATGGCACTGTGCGGGGTGTCAGGAAGCAGCTCCCCCTCACCGTCTCGAGGAGGGGGCATTTAGGGATGGAGAATAAAATGGGACCAGCCATCATTACCCACATTCCCCCCGAATGATTTAAATAGATTAAAATATCCAAATCAACAAGATTAATGTAAGCAGTCCCCGAAAGGGGCCCTGCAGTGAAAGAAATCAAAGGAAATTCATCAGATTTAAATACAGAGTATCATTTTGTGGGTTGCAGACTCCAGGCAGACAGTCACCCAAGGCTGGAATCGAACCCCAGTCACTGGGAGCCACCGTGCTGCCCTAAAAATCCTTTTTTCTTTTAGGCATCGAGGATTAAGTACAGGCCCCAGGATGCTGGGGAGGACATAGTGGTTGAAAGAGAATCGTAGAGGTATACGAATGGGAAGGGTCCAAAGGGCCAAATGCTGGCAAATAGGACTAGATTAATTTAGGACATCTGGGTCAGCACGGACGAGTTGGACCGAAGGGCCTGTTTCCGTGCTGTATGACTATAGTTCAATCACCATGGTTCCCACCTGTCGGGAAATCCTTGTTTCTGTAATCTCTCTCTTTATTTACTTCCCCTGTTTACCTGCTACTCCTGCTGTGGCCAACTGCAGCTCATCCCTCCCTGCCCCCAATCAAACGCCCTGCAGCTTACTATTTATGGTTCCTGACCTTTGGTTGAGTACTCGTATTGGCATTTTAGCAACGTATTTTTTTAACCCCACCCAGAAAATATTCGGCAAGGAAGTGACAAATGATTGCATGGTAAGGTATGGGCGGGTGGGGGTGGTTGTTTGCATGGGTTAATGATCACTGTTCTTGCATTGGGCCACGCACATTGCCTGCAGCCTTCCTCTGCTTGTTTTGCTCCAGCGATCTAAATCCGCAGCCTGAGCTCATGGTTCTAAAAAGATGTCTCTGGGTGTTGTTGACAGAGCTGTGCCACCACAAGAGACGGTGAAGGGAGGGCAGCAGCTGCTGCCAGCCCCAGTGCTGAAATTGGGACCTGCCCAATTTCCAGGGCTCTGTCTCCTTCCCCGGGCCAGGGTCCGGTTTCAGGCAGGCCCTGGGGACCCCATGTGGCATGCAGACGGTCATCTCGGCAGGGTGTCTCCGCGAAAGGCTTTTGCTGTTGTGGTCCGGCCAAATCATTCATCTGCATTTGTGAGCTGATGTTTCAGCTTTACTGTATGAATAAAGCAGCCACTAACACCGCCCCTGAACTCTGATGTCTGAGTCGTGGTTGTCAGACTGGAGAGGGAGTGTAGGGCCTGGCAGTGTAGGTTACAGAGCCAGGCAGGGAATGTAGGGGTTTCAGGGAGTTACTGAGGTTAGGGGGGTTTGAATCCTCAGATGAGAATCAGTTTAAAAGAGACACACTGACATAAACCGCAGACATTACAACCCACTGTTGAGTCATGTCCAGATTTCTCTTGAGTGAAATGACAGGATGGTTTCTTTTCTTTCTGATTTGTGAGTAAACCTCCATATTTTTGCGAGTGGTCTGTGTTTGACAATGGACCTCAGACTGGAGGCCTGGTCTCCTCTGCAATGACCACCGTATTAGACTTGCACTACGCGGGCATGCGTGCACACAGGCACAGGCACGTGCGCGCACAGACACAGCACTTTCCAGTTGCTATGCTTTAGATGGGGAGCACAGTCACACAAATGCACACAAGAATCAGCAGGTCAGAGTTGTAGTTTGCTAGCCCTCCAAAAACAGTCTCCACCCTTTCCAGGTGCTTTATACATTTCTTACCCTTTTAGCCTGCCGTCATTTGGATTCAAGGCTTCCCTTTGAGTCAGGGGGCTGTATGTCTCCAGATTTCCCCTTCCCTCATCACTCTACAATCCAGCGGCCTCTGATGAAATAATGACCCTCAGTTAAGGAAACCAAAACCGTGCAATTCTCTCTTTCTAATGCCCTGTGTATGGTTCTAGCAAGACTTATTTTACACTCCAGCTCCATTGTAGGGAAGACCAGCATTGTATTGACCTTCCCAATTAGAGTCATAAGTTGTACAGCATGGAAACAGACTCTTCAGTCCAACTCGTCTATGCTGACCAGATATCCTGAATTAACCTAGTCCCATTTGCCAGCATGTGGTCCATATCCCTGTAAACCCTTCCTATTCATATAACCATCCAAATGCCTTTTAAGTGTAATTTTACCTGCCTCCACCACTTCCTCTGGCAGCTCGTTCCATACATGGACCACCTTCTGCATGAAAAGGTTCCCCCTTTTAAATCTTTCCCTTCTTACCTTAAACCTACGCCCCTGTAGTTTTGGACTTCCCTATTCTGGGGAAAAGACCTTGGCTATTCACACTATCTATGCCCCTCATGCTTTGATCAACCTCTGTAAGGTCACCCTGCAGCCTCTGACACTCCAGGGAAAATAGCCCCAGCCTATTCAGCCTCTCCCTTTAGCTGAAACCGTCCAACCCTGGTAACATCTTTGTAAATATTTTCTGAACCCTTTCAAGTTTAACAACATCTTTCCTATAGCAGGGAAACCAGAATTGAACGTAGTATTCACTTGCCGTACTCGTGTGCTGATTTGTATTTTGTATACAAGGACACATAGTTATTCTTACTGCCTGAGCGGGCAACCTCACACTTTCCTACATTACACCACATCTGCAAAGTTTCTGCCCACTCACTTTCACCTGTCTGTTCCTTCACAACTTGCTGATGGTACAAAGGCAGGTGGGACAGCAAATTTGGCAACAACGCAGTTGGCACCCCCCCCCCCCATCCAAGCCATCAGATGTAGATTGTGAATAGTTGGGGTACCCGGAACCGATCCCTGTGCCACTCTATTAGCTAACCTGAGAATGATCCATTTGTATCGATTCTCTGTTGGTTGACCAATTTTTTTATCCATGCTAACTTATCACTTGTACCCTGACTGTTTTATATCTTGCCTTATGGAAATTCAGATCCACTACATCTTCAGTTTCCCCTTGACCCACCTTGCTTCTTCTATATCCTTGAAGAACCCTAATAATTTTGGCAAAGACAATTTCCCTTTCACCAAACCATGTTGACTCTGCCTGATTATATTTTGATTTCTAAGTATCCTACCTTTGTTTTGTCTTCTATCCCGAAGATCAATGCAAATTCCTGAACGTACCTGCAGTAGAGTTGTAAGCACAGAAACAGACCCTTCAATCCAACTCATCCATGCTGACCAGATATCCAGAATTGATCTAGTTGCATTTCCTTGTTTTGGATTCAGAATTTGCTATTTGCTATTTGGTCTTATATTGGCTGATTTTTCTCTTGTACTCTAATTTTTCCTTCTGTTTTACTCATCCTTTACTGGTTTCTAAAATTTTTGTAATCTTCAGGCTTGGCTTTGCATCTTTGTGCATCTTTTATGAATGCTATCCTTAAACCTTTCTTTGGGTATGGTGGTAATCTCCACCTGGTCTCTGCTTCTCAGTGGAATATATCTTTTCGTTCAGTTGCGAAAAGATCTTATAAGGTCTTCCACTATTTGATAACCTGCCTTTTAATCTATTTTCTCTGTCCACTTCAGCCAACACTGCCTTCACTCTTACCCTATTATTGCCTTAAGTTTACGCAGTGAAACAGGATAGATCATTGGAGGTTTTCATAATGCAGGAAGGACCTAATTTGAGCTAAATTGAATACCTAAATAACGTGTTGAGGTGTGAACCAGGCAGCAGAAGTTCTGGTCATTGTACCACACAGTTTGATCTAAATGACCGTGCAATCCGAATGCATGTAGTGAACAACAGACCTTGTTTTTGAAATGAAGGGTTTTCAGCTCGCTGCAAACTGTCTGGTGCAGCACTTTGACCTTCTGGGGACCCTCAACACTTGTATAACTTACAAAAGGCCACTTTAGCCCTGAAAACTGTGGGTTTGTCTTTTGATCACGTTTTTAAACCCAGGCCCCTGTCCTCACAGGAAGATAGGTGGTGGGGGGCTGAATGACCTTGCAAAGTTTTAGAGCTGTACAGCATGGAAACAGACCCTTCGGTCCAACTCATCCATGCCAACCAAATATCCTGAAGTAATCTGGTCCCATTTGCCAGAATTTGGCCCATATCCATCTCAACCCTTCCTATTCATATACCTCTTTGATTCTCTTACGGCCACTGTGTTCTCCCTGGCATCTTGGGGCCACTATTTATCCCTTGATGTTTAAAAGAGAAAATAAGACTTTTTAGTCTTATTTAGTGGTTAGCATTGCTGCCTCATGGCGCCAGGGACCTGGGTTTAATTCCAGCTTTGGCTGACTGTGTGGAGTTTGCACGTTCTTCCCTCATGTCTCTGTGGGTTTTCTCCAGGTGCTCCCGTTTCCTCCCACAGTTCAGATTAGGGTGGATTGGCCGTGCTAAATTGTCCCGTAGTGCCCAGGGACGTACAGGTTAGCGTGGATTGGCCGTGTTAAATTGTCCCATAATGCCCAGGAATGTGCAGGTTAGGGTGGATTGGCCGTGCTAAATTTCCCCGTAGTGCCCGGGGATGTGCATATTAGGTGAGTTAGCCATGGGAAATGCAGGGTTACACAAATAGGGTAGTGAGGTGGGTCTGGGTGGAACGCTGTTTGGAGGGTCGGTGTGGACTCAATGGGCTGATTGGCCTGCTTCCACAGTATAGGAATTCTAGGAAGATCTGTGTCATGATCGCTTTGCTGTTTGTGGGAGCCTGCTGCGCACGTGTTTTGGCTGCTGCATTCCCTGTGTGAGAGTAGTGATGGTGGTAGCAGAGTTTCCTGAGGCATTGGTGGTAAAGCTGGAAATCTTGAACCTCTGTGAAGAGGACAGGACCTCTTTCCCCAGGTGTGTTGCTGACTTCCAATGAGGAGCTGCCAGGAGCTCTGGAGAAACGGTCAGAAACGCAGGCTTTGGGCAGATCACCAGTGCCATAGCCAATGGATAAGTCAGATCCCAGATTGAAATCTGGCCTGGTGGATTTTTAAAGCAAGAATCTAGTTAATGTGGCGGTTATTCATTATTAAACATCATTACATAAGGCTGCAGATTTTCTTTGGGAACTGAGTTATCATGGGTTAATCTTAGCTTAGAAGATGCAACAGTTAAACATCTTGCGCAGTTTGGGGTAGAGTTGACTGCGATCAGATGGAAAAGAAGACAGGTTTATTATACAGAACAGCAAAATAATATAAACCTAACCAAATTGAGTTAACTAGATATAGAATACAGAAGAAAACATCTAAAACAAAGTTTTGATCTTTTCCCCAAGACCATCACTTTACAATTATTCCTTCGAATTCCATTTTGGTACAACAAACAAGGGCAGGGCTTAAGCAGTTAGTGGTAGGGCCTTGGGTAGTGTTGTGGAACAGAGAGACCTAGGGGTGCAGGTACATAATTCTTTGAAGTTTGTGTCACATATAGACAGGATGGTTAAGAAGGCGTTTGGCACGCTTGCCTTCATTGCTCAGACCTTTGAGTGTAGAAGTTGGGACGTCACGTTGAGGTTGTATAGGACATTGGTGAGGCCTCTTCTGGAGCACTGTGTCCAGTTCTGGTTGCCCAGTTATAGGAAGGATATCATTAAACTGGAGAGGGTTTGGAACAGATTTGCCGGGTATGGAAGGCGTGAGTTAGAACGGTGAGGCTAGATATTCTGGGACATTTTTCACTGGAGTGTAGGAGGTTGAGGGGTGGCCTTATACAAGTTTATAAAATCATGGGAGATAGAGATAGAGTTAACGGTGGTTGTCTTTTCCCTTGGGTGGGGCATTTCAAAAGTAGCAGGCACATTTTTATGATGAGAGGATTGAGATTCAAAAAGCCCCAAGAGGCAATTTTTTTTTAGAGTGTTGTTCATGTATGGAATAAACTTCCTGAGGAAGTGGTGGATGTGGGTACAATTACAACTTTCAAACGACATTTGGATAAGTACACGAATAGGAAAGGTTTGGAGGGATACGGGACAGGAGCAGGCATCCAACGCATCATCCTCTGACACTTCCGCCATCTGCAATCCGACCCCACCACCAAAGAATCTTTCCCTCCCCACCCCTATCTGCTTTCCGGAGGGACCACTCTCTCCGTGACTCCCTTGTCCGCTCCACACTCCCCTCCAGCTCCACCACACCCGGCACTTTTCCCTGCAACCGCAGGAAGTGCTACACCTGCCCCCATACCTCCTCCCTCACCCCCATCCCAGGCCCCAAGAAGACTTTCCACATTAAGCAGATGTTCATCTGCACATCTGCCAATGTGGTATACTGCATCCGCTGTACCTGGTGTGGCTTCCTCTACATCGGGGAAACCAAGCGGAGGCTTGGGGACCGCTTTGCAGAACACCTACGCTCGGATCGCAATAAACAACTGCACCTCCCAGTCGCGAACCATTTCAACTCCCCCTCCCATTCCTCAGACGACATGTCCATCCTGGGCCTCCTGCAGTGCCACAACGATGCCACCCGAAGGTTACAGGAACAGCAACTCATATTCCGCTTGGGAACCCTGCAGCCCAATGGTATCCATGTGGATTTCACAAGTTTCAAAATCTCCCCTCCCCCTACCGCATCCCAAAACCAGTCCAGCTCGTCCCTGCCTCCCTAACCTGTTCTTCCTCCCACCTCAAGCCGCACCTCCATCTCCTACTGACTAACCTCATCCCGCTCCCTGGACTGACCTATCCCCTCCCTAACTCCCCACCTACACTCACCTTTACTGGCCCCATCCCCGCCTCTTCGACCTGTTTGTTTCCTCTCCACCTATCTTTTCCTCTATCCATCTTCTATCCGCCTCCCACTCTCTCCCTATTTATTTCAGAACCCCCTTCCCCTCCCCCTTTTCTGATGAAGGGTCAAGGCCCGAAACGTCAGCCTCTCTGCTCCTATGATGCTGCTTGACCTGCTGTGTTCATCCAGCCCTGCACCTTGTTGTCTAGCAGGCAGGTTGGACCAGTTTAGTTTGGGATTATGGTCAGCATGGACTGGTGGGACCGAAGGGTCTGTTTCTGTGTGCTGTATGACCCTGTGACTATGACTATGACTCTATGCCTTTTGTGGCTCATTCTCCCTCTCTTCATTCCTGTCAATTGTGGTGTCCCCTTCCTTGAATACTCTCAACTCTGAGAGCTTAGACTTTCTCAGCTTTTTAATTTGTAACCAAACACTCCTGACCTGCAAGTTGCACAGGGGATGAAACCTTTCTACTGAATTAACTGTGCTCTCCCTGAACTGTCGCAGAGAGAAACTATATTTGCCTCAGCTGGGTCTCCTTCAAACTGACCAAAAACACTTTGATTTTAGCTTGGAAAACCAAAACACAATCTTTGATCTTTCTGAATCCAACTACCACACCCATCCTAAACCACGACAGTAAAAACAATCATCCATTGACGTTGCTGACTGACGCACACTGAATTAGGTCACTATTCCAGAAGGAATGTGTGACCTAGTTACTCTTTTAAACCCTTCAGGAAAGTAAACAACCCCAAACTAGTTTCAGTTCCAAGTTCTCAAAATGATTATCTGCATGAAGTCAATCAGAATTCTCCAGCGAAGTCCCTGTTAGCTTTCTGTGCGGACTTGAGCATGCATGGTCTTCCTGAGCTGAAATTGAGAATATTTCACAGAATGTCCACAGTATTAGAGCTCCCAGATCCCCCTTCCTCCTCAAAAGCAGGAAACTACAACCTGATATTTATTACTTTGCTCTAGTTTGCGCTGACCTTGTGTGTATTTTTTTTTTTGTCAGCCTTGAGTGAGCTTTAGTTAGCTTCCCCAAATTTAAAACAGCACCCCCAACTCCTAACAGGACTGTACGTAAACCTCTGGTCTTATTTGGCACTGGTGATTTTCCACCCATCGTAACAGAATGTGATTCCTCCCCACCTGAGCTGTCCTCTCAGTACTGATGAGGAGCATCCACCATGGAGGAAGGGTTGAAAGAGTTAACTTCGGCAATCAGGCCGCACTGATGAAGTTTGTGTTCCCTTGAGTGTGTAAGATTAGGTTTTGATCTAATTGAAGGGTTTGAGATAATTAAAAAGATGGGATAGGGTTATCACGAGATGCTGGTTCCTTCTGGGGTATGGGCAAGAGGGCTGGAGTCCAGAACGGTTTGTAGGGGGTGGGTGTTACCTTTAAAGGCTGCCTATTCAGGGATGATGTGAGGAACCCACATACCTCTTACACCAACCTCCCCCCCCCCCCCCCCCCCCCCCCCCACCAGTAAAATTGATGGAGTGGGTGTGGAGGCTTAGGGGAATAGACTGTTGTTGGATGAGGAACTAAGGCAGGTGCTTGGGGTTGAGAGACAGAACTCGGTCGTGATCTGATTGGACAGTGAGACAAACTGAACGGGGCTTCAGTGGCCATCTCCTTCCGTGTAATCCTCAGTGACTAACACGGAAAATCCCCTCAATGTCTCTGTCGTGTGTTGTGGAGCTGGTTTTCCAACCCTCTGTGTTAACGGCACCTTATAAGACCCCTGGGCTCCTGCAATTCCAAACATTCGGAATCTATGTAAAACCTGAGCAAAGTGAGGGGAGGTTGTAAAGGTGAGTTGAAATTGAGGGGCTGAATGTAGAACTGTAGAAATGATAGAGCAAAGAATGTTCTGAGCTGCAGTGCCCCTTGCGGCTGCAGAGTTAATGTACTCAAAGCAAGCGGGCACTTATAATCAGGCAGTGTGTGTATACCTGTGTCAGAGTTATATTTATCCTTTCCTGCATCCTCTCTCAACTGTTTTTCCTCTTACTGTGCCTCGCACCGATTCATAGGACACGCAGGAGAAAGGGGCGATGAGCCCGGAGAAGGCAGAGGAAATCAAACTGAAAGCCAAGTATCCAGTGTTGGGTCTGAGACCTGGGGGCTCGGAGTTCCTGATGAAGAGACTGCAGAAAGGGGTAAGGAGTGTGTGGGGCGTGAGATGTGATACCGGGCGGGGCTGCAGGTGGCACTCCCGGGTCTGATGGTCGCTACTTGCACATGAACGCACATTCCCCTGACCAAAGTGCCGACACCCCAGGAGTCTGATCCCAGCTATCCCTGGGGACAGCTGCAGCTTACGACTGAGCCCTGGGCTAGGTTGGGCTGTGACCCACACCCTTCCTATTGCAGGTTTGCTGGTTGGTGATCGCAGGCTGGAGCTCTGGTCCTTTTCACTGCCCTCTGCTACTTTCCTCAACCAGTCCTTGTGGGAGCATGTTCCATGTTATCCTTTGCCCCTCCTTAAGGACGTTCCCTCTGAATCCCCAATTGGATTGATCAGTACAGGTAGTTCTCCTATAAAGCGATAGTTGCGTTCTTGCATGACCTCGCACTATAGAAAATCACGCTTTAGAAAATTGCCACAGGAAATCATGTTATAGGAAAATTGCTATACCTGTACAGCAGAAAGTTTATATTATCCATAAGAGTCCACTATTCATCAATTGCATTACAGTCAATTCGCATTAATGAAATACATGTTACAGCAGAACTAGCTGTATCCAAGTTTGGCCAGGCTCCGCTGTTCGCCTTGAATATCTGATTGGATTTATTAACAGCTGACAGCCCCCCTGTTCTGCTCTCATGCCACCCATGACAAGTTGGACGTCTTCTCTATTGTCCTGATAACAGGTCACGTTG
>NC_063377.1:6722933-6725238 GCF_021869965.1 Rhincodon typus
TTAAGTAATCGGCCCTGTCGATGAGCCCCCCTCCAACTCCTCGGCCTTCCCTTTTCTGAAAGCAGATAGCCTCGTCCTGTTCAGCCTTTCCCTGATTTGTTCCAATTTGACAGTTTTGGTGTCTTCCTGGTCAGTCACGCTTGCTACTATCTCCGGTACGTCGGTATCATTTCCGTAATGTGGAGCCTGGAACTGATCACTGACTCCTGAGTGGGGTCTAAGCAAGGGTCTGCACAGGTTTAACACCCCCCCCACTCCTTTCTGGTTTGATTTTTAAGTAATCGGCCCTGTCGATGAGCCGTTGAAGGGGGAGACTGGATATAAAGACACGAGGGGGAAAGGAATAAAAGGACGAGGAAATTGGCTGAGAGAAGAAGGGTTGGGAGGAGGCCTGAGTGTCCCAACAACATTCAGCCGAAAGGCGCAGTGATCTGCTTGCACGTGATAATTGCTAAGTAACTTTCCTGTTGCGTGCAACCCCCCCAAACTGAGTGCACTTGACTGTCCAATTAGTTCCCCCATCTCAAGGCCCCTGTGAGTCTTACCCCTTCAACTATTTGTTTAATTCCACTCTTTAGGAAGTCCTGCTTGAATCTGCTCCCATTGTCCTTTCAGGACAGTTGCAAGTACTGCAGAAAGGGCTGGCACAAGACAGGAGTGTGAGGGAATACTCCCCATTTGCCCTGGATGGGGGCAGCTCTGACAAACACTCGAAGCTCGACCCTGTCCAGGGACAAAGCAGCCCCCACCCACCTTGGATTGGCACCACATCCACAGGCACCCACTCCCTCCGCCACTGACGCTCAGTCGCAGCAGTGTGTACCGTCTACAGCCAATCCTCAAGGCTCCTTAGACAGCACCTTCCAAACCCGGGACCTCTACCCCCTCGGGGCAAGGGCAGCAGATACAAGGGAACGTAATCCCCTGCAAGTTCCCCTCCGAGTGCCCAACACATGCACCATCCCGACTTGAAATATATCGGCCATTGCTTCAGGGTCAAAATCCTGAAACTCCCTCCCTAATGGCACTGAGACCCTACACTGCAGGGGTGTTGGGGGGGGGGGGGGGGGGGGGGGGGGGGGGAAATCTGCAGCAGTTCAAGACGGCTGCTCACCCCCACATTCTTGATGTGGGGGAGGGGTCAACTAACAAGGAAGGGGCGATTTAAACACTGATCTAGACAGCAACTCCCAGATCCCACGAGTCGGTCTCGCAGCCACGACAGGGTCAGGTGCGAACGTTGGGCCCCTCGGACCTGCCTGTCCTTTCCTCTTGGTTGTTGCTTTCCCGCCAACCGCCACCCCCCCCCCCCCCACTCTCTCTCTCATCGTTTTCTCCATCTCTCTCACCCCCACCACCTCCGTTTTCCTTTCCTTTTCGCCCTGCAGCAGAAGTACTTTGACTCCGGCGATTACAACATGGCGAAAGCCAAGATGAAGAACAAGCAGCCTCCAAACAGCGGCGCGGACAAGAACCTGGTGACGGGGGACCACATTCCAACGCCGGAGGACCTGCCCCAGCGGAAATCGTCTCTGGTCACCAGCAAGTTAGCGGGCTGACGTCAGCTCAGTGGCCGTGTGCTCCCGGCTAGGGTGGACATTTCACCTTCCCATGTAACGATGGAGGGGGTGGGGAGAACATTAGGTGCAGCCTAAATATTGTGATTTTTTTTTTTAAGAAGGAAAACAAATATATATATATTATATATATCTCTGTACGCAGAAAGGAAACACAAATTAAACCCAACAAATGGCCCTTGCACACTGGTGAAGCAACCAGAACTGATTGGGCTTCATTCCATTCACACACACACACACACACACACAACCCCCCACCACACTCTCTGTGGCTCCCAATGGCTGTGAAAGAGAGGGTCAAGGAAGGATTGATGAGGGGCTGGGGACTGCTGCTTGTACCCAAGTCCAACATCCCCCACCCACCCCCCACATCTTCCCCACCCCCTCTGCCTCCGAGACAGGCCCTGAAATTGGCATAGGTTGGCACTTTATTGGAAACTTTTTAGAGACAGAAAAAGAAGTGCACAGTCGTAAACTTGAGTTTAAAAAATGAAACGAGCCGCGAGGGGGTTATCTAGGGTAAAGTGTTTTTTTTTTTCACCCTCCTCCGTCTGGTGTGCCTGTGTTTTGTTTTTCAATTTAAATCAATTCCGCTATTGTCCTGACCATTTTTAAAAACCTGGCTAGACTTCTGTGGCCTCTGCAACTTTTTGTTTGTGACCGCACGCGTAAGCCTTTTGACTCTCATTGCAGCGGGGAGTGGTGCCACGACTTGCCCAAAGCATACC
>NC_063377.1:6725338-6729866 GCF_021869965.1 Rhincodon typus
CCCCCCCCCCCCCCCCCCCCACTTGTCGTCATGTGTATCAACACGTTGCGAGATGCCGCTTTGTCCTTTTGCCAAAAGCAGAACAGAAACAAGCGCATGTTGGGCATTTCTAAGGAGCAGGCCTTAGTAGAACCTTACTGTCTCTCTGGCCCATTCTGTCGTTCAATATGATTAGAGCTGATCTTCTGCCTCAGTACCATTTCCTTCCCTGCTCCCTCCCCCCCACCTCCCAATATCTAGTCACGAGAGCAGAAATCTCCACCCTCCCGTCTCCATCCCTCGCAGACCCCAGGAGAGTTGAAACTTGACTTGTCAACTCTCTCTTCTCTCCTGCCCAGCTCTGTGATATTTTAACGGGATAGTGATTTTTTTTTTGAGTGGAGCAGTGTGCAAGGGGAGAGGATTGGGTAGATGTTTGGTTATGGGGTGAGGAGGGTGGGAATAACACTTATAACTTCCCCCCACCCCAGTGGCCGCACCCTGCAGCGTGCAGCGTGACTGTTGACATGGTAAAGTTGCACAGGACGAATGTTTGACGCTGTAATTGGTCGAGACCTCCATAAATGCTGGCTAAGCTTTCGTGGGGGTGGGTTGTTTTGGGCTTTAAAAGCTTGTCTGGCTCCACTTTTAACACTTGTCCTTGTTTAGCGAGATGGAAATGGCAGAATCTATAAACCTTCAAATCCAGAGCTAGTCAGGCCTGTTGGTTTCATTATTTTTTTGCTGCTGAACCCCCTGGAGTGCTGCCTTGGTTTTAATTGATTTCCCCCTCCCACCCCATATAATTTTCTCTCTCATTGTTTTTTTTTGATTTGGGTAAAATGTGTGGCCTTGTCCAGGTACAAATCTCAGGAGCCTGTCCTCGGGTGGCAAACCCCTTCAGTCTGGCATGCAATGGACACAGAGAATCTGGTGGTTTTAACCGGGTGGCGTGAAACCATGCTGTGCGAGCATTTTACTTCCTGTCCGGGCCAACAGAGGAGTGGGGGAGCTATGACTACTTATAAATCCAGCCGCGAGAGGGTTTCCGCAAAGAATTAGCGGTGGCTCAGCCTGTCTCCCACCACCACCACCCAAAAACAGAAATACTGCTGCTTATCTCTGAAGCTGCATATGTTTATATTTTCTTAAAAAAAAACGCACAAATTTGAAATGGTGGTGGTTCCGAAGGGGTTTCTTGTGGGAAACGTAAGAGAGTTTTGGCGCAAGGTGACATCAGACTGTGAAGGTTGGGGCAGAGGGCGGGGTGGGAGGGGAGTGCTGTGTCTATAGCCCATTTCCTACCTGTATGTCCCAGCCACTGGGTTGGTTGGGTAGAGGAGAAGAAATCTTGCGAGGTCCATCCAGTAGGGAAAGCAACTTCAGCGTGACTATTGACATCGTAAAATCGAATGAGACTTTGCCTCGAGTGAGGCATCCCTTGACCTGTGCGCTCTCCCTCTCGCTGTTGTTGGCGGTGGATTCTCTCCCTTTCCAAGCACTGTGTCTCCCTTTGTCTCCCCCTTCCCCGGCATATGGCTCGGTACACTCTTGCAACATGTGTCTGCCCCCAGCTTTGGTGACTGTTCGTTCCTCCCAGCCCTTGACTTTCTCCTTGTCTATCTGGGCTCTTTTCTCCTGATGCTGAAACACACGTAGCTCACCAGAGATTGGTGTCCGTTCACCCACCCCTGTGACAACGCTGCCCCCCCAACTTTCGCAGCTGTGAGACCCACCCAGATTGAATTCCACCTGCACGTTTGGTTTCTCTGCCCCTTCAGAGGTCCTGCTTGGGTTGGTGAAGAGTTGCAGGCCATGCATTGGGAGGAGGTGTGTCAGCGAGGCCTGGGGCAGCAATGGCTGTGTTCCAGAAAACCTGTGTGGAATTGAGTGTTGGGAAGGGTTGCTATTTTAGATAACTCTGTCAGATATGGGTCAGCCTTTCGAAGGTCCTCTCGTGATGGTCTGTCTGTTCCTAGGATTAGGAAGTGACTGGACTGGTTGCAGACTCTGAAGTGATGGGTGTGGGGGCAAGCAGGTGTGGCTCTCTGATAGAGCAACTGGAGTGAAGACATGCCCTTGGCTGAGGAGAGAGGGGACTTTGGGCTCTGTCTGAGGAACTGGCCTTGGCCGAACTTGGACCAATGGGAATAAGCTTCTGTGCGCTCCCCAATACGCAAAGATCCTCGTTAGGTGGTCTGGGCAGAGTCCCCCACCACAGGGTGGAAGGTACATATTGCCTGAGGCACAGTGGATAGGCTGAAGGCAGCTTTACTCTGTGTCTGGCCCCATGCTGTCCCTGTCCTGGGAACGTTTAATGGGGCAGTATTGAGGAAGCTTTACTGTGTACCTAACCCTGTCCCAGGAGTGTTTAATGGCGGGGGAAACAGTGTAGAGAGAGCTTTATTCTGTATCTAACCCCATGCTGTCCCTGTCCCTGGGAGAGTTTGATTGGGGGGAGGGGGGGAGAAATAGTGTAGTGGGAGCTTTACTCTATCTAACCCCATGCTGTCCCTGGGAGTGTTTGATGAGGGGGCAGAAGAGAAGCCTTACTTGCTGGCCCAGCCCTGTACGCTGACTCTGAGCCGGCTGGAATGTGGTTTTGTTCTGTGACTTGGTGTGAAGGCTGTGTTTCCCACTGGAGCGGTGTCCCAGCTGCTGAATTGTAACCAAGAGCCTTGGTTAGTGCGGATGTGAGCAAGTTGACAATTCTTGGGCCCTTTTCACTTCCACAGCAGGGAAGCTCCTGTGAGCTTTGCTGCAGCATTCCTGCTTAGGTCCCCTACCCTCCAGACCACTGGTTGACTTGACGTCGGATTTCTGCGTGTGCTGGTGACCCCCCCCCCCCCAACACCCAAAAACAAAACTGCATGTCCCTCACCTGTTCATGAGTCAACGCTCTGAAGGTCACAGGACCTGCCTGGTTTGGGCACCCTTGCAGATATGCAGAAGACTTGCTGCTGTGTTGCGAGGAACAAGTCCCACCATCCAGTTCTTTCCCTCCCTGTTTCTCTCCTCACTCCCTCCTGTCGCATCCTGTTCTGTTTCACTCAACCCTGAACCGCTAACTGCCTCAACAGCCAGAGAGAATCTGCTACTGAGACAGGATACAAATATGGCTTGAATCTCTTCTTGTTTCTGTAAGACGCCTGGTGGCCGAGTCATTGATCATTTTTAATTTTCTTTTGCTTGTTTTTTTTGTGACCTTTTCCCAAGTCCTGGGAACTTTGCTTCTGCCCCTTTGTGTGAGAGCAGGAGTGGTTGGGGAGGGATTGTTGGCATGGGTGTCTCATTACTTACAAAACTGATGGGTGCCGTGTCTGGGGTGCAGTGCTCCATTGAGGGGCGTGGGGGTGAAAGAGAGAGATGCAGAGTGAAACGTGACCCTGAGCAATTTCTCAACGCTGCACTCCACCAGGAATTGTAATCCCTTTTTTTTTTGGAACGGGCCGCGGAAGGCACGTAACCTGCTGTTCGGTTCAGTGTGTCTTGGGACAGAGGAGGAGGGAACCGTGTTATTTGGCTGGGGAGGAGGACTGTTCGCGCTTCCCTCCCGCTCTGGGAATGACCCTGTTATCCCCCAGCCAACGAAGGCAAGCATGGAGCACTAGTGGAGGCCGGCTCCGATCTCCTAGGGTGGGCAAGTATCTCCCCTCCGCTACCCTCAGCCCAGTGACACCATCACTACATTGACTCTGTGTGTCCCTAATACTCCACCTCCCAGTTCAACCTGTAGAGAAATTGGATAAATCTGAAGGGTACGGGTGGCGGAGGGACACGGTGAAATTGAGGTGGAGGGGGCACATCCTCCTATTCCTGTGCCCGTCACCACTTGTGTGGTAACCTCAGGCTCATGGTGAGAGCTCGAGGGCCACTGAGTGAGAAACGGAGCGTCTAGAGTTGGTACACACGGTGTGTGGGGCCAAGGGGCTTCAGGGGAGGTGATAGTAGGACAACACATCTCAGAAACCAAACTGTACCATGGAGAAGTCAGAATGAGTGAGCTAATAAATTGTAACTCCACCCTGTCACCTGTGAGGGTAAAATGAGGGGAGAACTCTGGAATTTCATGATCATTGACTATAATGTAAAATTACTTTTGTTTCATAGTGTAGGTAGAAGCAGTAAGCAAGTTTTTTTTTGTCAGTATTTGAAATAAATTTTACATCGTTTTACTGGTTACCCAGTGTGTGTGTTCATGATGCCGCATGGGGTCTTAGCATAGACTGTCTGTTCGGATGGTGCTGGACATTGGGTTTGCAGTTTTCACAATGCCTGCCACACTCTTGCACCTCTAATCTCCGTGTCCCTGTAAAGGAGGCCATCTCTTCCTGGTACTGCCTTGTACTAGTGTCAGCACTGAGGGAGCAGGCACTGTCGGATGGTCAGTGCTGAGGGAGTGGGCACCATCGGAGGGTCAGTGCCGAAAACAAAAGTATCAATCTCTGATGTAACAAGGTGTAGAGCTGGTTGAACACAGCAGGCCAAGCTGCATCAGAGGAGCAGGAAAGCTGACGTTTTGGGTCTGGACCCTTCTTTAGAAATGGGG
>NC_063377.1:6730266-6736533 GCF_021869965.1 Rhincodon typus
TGAGGATGACAGACCCAACATGTTATTACCCATTGCCTGTAAAAGTTCACTCCTTCTTGAATGATCTGGCACAAAATGTATAGAATTTATTCTGTGTTTCCATAAAGTGAGAAAACTGTCACTGGATGGAGTGAGTTCTTTATGTTTCATCCTTCTCCCCTTTTCAAATGTACTCATATGGGCTTTGCTGAACAATTGCTTGCTGTGGTTTGGACAGTATTGTTATGCCTTGCCAGTACAGAAATGGGCCATTGTTGCTGTGGTACATCAAAGGTGGGGAACGTGCGGTAGGGTCTATGATGACAGAATACCTCTTCCTTGGGTCACAGTCATACAGCATGGAAACAGACCCTTCAGTCCATGATGACCATGTTCTCAAGGTAAACATTGTAACTGTACCCGTATCCACCACTTCCTCTGGAAGCTCATTCCACACACGAACCACTGTTTTTTAAAAAAAAAAAAAAAAAAAATTGCCCCCATGTCCTTTCTAAATCTTTCTCCTCTCACCTTAAAAATATGCCCCCTAGTTTTGAACTCCCCCACCCTAGGGAAAAGACATCTGCCATTCACCTTGTTTATACCTCTCATGATTTTATTAACCTCAATAAGGTCACCCCCATCAACCTCCTGTGCTCCAGTGAGAAAAGTCCTAGCCTATCTAGTCTATTTTTACATCTCAAACCCTCCATTCCTGGCAACATCCTGGTAAATCTGAACCCTTTGCCAGCTTAATAATATTGTTCCCATAACAGGGCAACCAGAACTGCACACAGTACTCCAGAAGGGGCCTCACCAACATAATGTACAACCTCAACATGATGTCCCAAATCCTATACTCAAGTTCTGAGGAAGGGTCACTGGACCTGAAATGTTAACTCTGTTTTTTCCTTCACAGATGCTGCCAGACCTGCTGAGCTTTTCCAGCAACTTTGTTTTTGTTCCTATACTCAAAGGTCTGAGCCATGAAGGCAAGCATGCTAAATGCCTTCTTAACCACCCTGTCTACCTGTGACGCAGACTTCAAAGAATTATGTACCTGAACCCCTAGGTGTCTGTTCTACAGCACTAGGCATTACCATTAACTGCCTAAGTCATGCCCTTGTTTGTTTTACCAAAATGCAACACCTCATTTATCCAAAATTCCACCTTCTACTCCTCAGCCAATTGATCAAGATCTCTGTAATCTTAGATAACCTTCTTCACTGTCCACTATACCAACAATTTTCTTCACACATACAGTGACGTTTTCAAAGACCCTGCTTCAGAGGAAGAGCGCTGCAAAAAATCATGACCAGCGAGAGAAAATTCCTCTTTGAGCCCATTTCAAATGGGTGACCCCTGATTTTGAAGCAGTGTTCGCTTGTTTTATAATCCCCCACAACAGGAAATATCCTTTCCATGTCCAAAGCAGCAGCTCACCAGCACCTTATCAAGGAGCGTATACAGGAAATGCTAGCCCAGCCAGAGATGCCCATGTCCCTCTAGTAAATTTAAAAACAAACCCATGGCTCGGTTAGGATCACTATGTTAAGCTCACTGATAGATCTCCACTTCCTCCACATGTTCCTCCCTTCTTGTGCGACAAGACCTGGGTGTCATGATGTAACAGTCTCCAAAGGTTGGCATGTAGGTGCAATAGGTAGTGAGGAAAGCTAATGGCATGCTGGCCTTCATAGCGAGAAGATTTCAGTATTGGAGTAGGGATGTCTTGCTGCAGTTATACAAGGCCTTGATGAGGCCACACCTTGAGTATTGTGTACAATATGGGGGTCTCCTAGTCTGAAGAAGGACCTTCTTGAATTTGAGGGTGTCCAGCAAAAGTTCAACAGACTGATTCCCGGGATGGCAGGACTGACGTATGAGGAAAGACTGGATCGACTGGGCTTCTACTCGCTGTAATTTAGAAGCATGGGGAGGGCGATCTCATAGAAACATAAAATCCAGATGGGACTGCACAGGCTAGATGTGGGAAGAATGTTCCTGATGTTGGGGAAGTCCAGAACTAGGGGATCACAGTCTAAAAATAAGGGGTAAGCCATTCAGGATTGAGAAGAGGAAGAATTTCTTCACTCAGAGTTGTGAACCCGTGGGATTCTCTCTCACAGGAAGCTGTTGGGGCCAGGTCGTTAGATATAACCAAGAGGGAGCTGGACGTGACCCTTGCAGCTAAAGGGATCAAGGGGCATGGAGAGAAAGTGGGAATAGGATACTGAGATTGCACGATCAGCTGTGATCGTAGAGAACAGTGGCACAGGCTCATGGGCCGAATAGCTTACTCCTGCACCTGTTTTCTTTGTTCTCCTAGAGCATGTCTTTCCCTCGTGGAGGACATCATTGACTTCTACCTTCAGATGTAGCCAACGTCTCCCAGGTTGAACCACTGCAGCCACCATCACCATCACCTCCAGCCTTGTGTGGTGTAGGGACACAGTGCCATTAGGGAGGGAGTTCCAGGATTTTGACCCTGAAGGAACGGCTGATATATTTCCAAGTCAGGATGGTGTGTGTGGGTGTGGAGTTCAGAGGGGAACTTGCAGGGCCTGGTGTTCCCATGTATCTGCTGCCCTTGTCCTTCTAGGGGGGTTAGAGATCATGGGTTTGGAAGGTACTGATGTTGGTGAACTGATTGGTCACAATCCTTCCCAATTCCAATATATACAATGCTAGTATGTCCTCAATCCCTTTTGGGATTTAGCCCCCAGGAGTTCCTGGATCACTGGGGGACGTTGTGTCCTACTGGTATTGCTACGAGTCCAGTCATCCAACAACCTCATATGGATAGTGCCTGCTCCCTCGGCGCTGACCCTCCGACAGTGCGGCGCTCCCTCGGCGCTGACCCTCCGACAGTGCCCGCTCCCTCGGCGCTGACCCTCTGACAGTGCGGCACTCCCTCGGCGCTGACCCTCCGACGGTGCGGCGCTCCTTCGGCGGTGCCCGCTCCCTCGGCGCTGACCTCCCGACAGTGCCCGCTCCCTCGGCGCTGACCCTCCGACAGTGCGGCACTCCCTCGGCGCTGGCCTCCTGACAGTACAGCAAATGTTTTGGCGACTTGGGTTGAAACCCCAGCATGGCAGACAGTGAAATTTGAATTTATTGGGGGAAAAAATCCAGCATATCATTGATTGTGGTAAAAACCCCCATTATGGGTCACTAATGAGGCAAGGAAATCTGCTGTCCTTACCTGATCTGGGATTGCACATGACATGTCGTGGAAGTTTTGACTCAATTATCAATTAGAGATGGCTAACCAATGCTGGCCGAGCCAGTAATAGCCACATCCCAATAACTTACAAAGTAAGATTCTACTTGCTTCTGACTGCTGTCCATCGGACACCAGTCAGAACAAGAATGATTTATTCGTCACCTGTACTTTACAGAAAATAACACAGTAAAATACAGTGAGAAGCTTCAACTATTTCAACGATCTTGCGCCATTTTGAATAGTACAAGAATATAAGATATAGTTGAAAGTGAGTCCATCATTGTTCCACCGTGAGCCCTGAGCTGCCTTCCCTCCACTGCCCCCTCTCGAGCTGGACCCACCAACGATGGGCCCACCTCACCGACACCGCACTTGATGCTCCTCTGCCACTGCCCCTCCCCAGGTGTACCCACCAACGATGAGTCGCTCCTCTACGGGTGCCATCTTCTCATTGCTGGTACCATTGCTGAGGAGGATGATCCTCCTTCGCCATCTGTGCTGGGCCCACCAAAGTCAGAGTGACCATCCTACAGATGCCATCTTTTGGTTCCACCCTGCCTCTGCCGATGTATCAGCTGCCGATGCCTGTGCTGGACCCCCCTCCACCCCCTTGGTAAGGAGAAAGGGTAATGAAGAGAAAGGAGCAGACAAGCCCCTGGGCTCAGGAGCCCGAACTCTCCCTACGCCTCTGCCACCATCTTACTGGAAGTGTGCTCCTGTGAAGGTGGATTCCCCGAAAAGTGTTCAGGTGCAGCCCTTAAACTGCAATGTGATGGCTCCCACCCTTGAGCTGTTGATATTTCCTTTGTCAGTGATGGTGCGGGGTGGGGGGGTGGAAAAGAAGGAGCAGGACAGAATCCAAGAACGCAGTGCTCAATCGATGAGCTGAGTCAAAGCTGCCCTCTGTTGGAATCGTGCGGCACTGCAGCATCGCAACAACAACTTTTTTTGGAAATCTCTCGATGTGGAGTTGGGTGGTGAGGGGGTGTGCCAAGTGAGGGCGGGGTGAGAGGATGGGGAGCGAGCTCTGAGCATGTCCATGTTTTGCGCCTTGGGTCTCATCTCTTTTTTCCCCCTCAATCGTATCTCAGCAGATTAAAGGAGAGATTGTCAAAGATTACAAAAGGATCTTGATCATTTGGGTCAATGGGCTGAGGAGTGGCAGATGAAGTTTAATTTGGATAAATGCGAGGTATTGCAATTTGGTAACACAAACAAGGACAGGACTTATATAATTAAAGGTAGGGCCTTAGGTAATGTAGTAGAACAAAGAGACATAGGGGTTCAGGGACATAATTCTTTGAAGTTTATGTCATAAATACAGTGGTGAAGGAGGCATTCAAGGAGCAATGTGTCTTAACTCAAACTCAAAGGGGCTGCTATTCTCGAAAATACACACAGGGGCTGCAATTCTCTCTAGTACACACGGGGGTACTATTCTCTATACTATACACTGGGACAACTATTTCCTATAATATACTCAGCGAGAGCTATTCTCTACAATATACACAAGGGCTGCTGTTCTCGATAATATATACTTGAGCTGTTGTTCTCTGTAATATACACAGGGTCTGCTACTCTGTGTAATCTACACAGCGACAGCTATTCTCTAGAATATATACATGGGCTGTTGTTTCCTGTAATATACACAGGGACTGCTGTTCTCGATAATATATACTTGGGCTGTTGTTCTCTGTAATATACACAGGGACTAGTATTCTCTCTACTATACACAGAGACAGCTATTCTCTATAATACACACAGGGGCTGCCATTCTTATAACATACACAGGGGCTGCTTTTTCCTATAATATACACAGGGACACCTATTCTCTATAATATGCATAGGGACAGCTATTCTCTGTAACATACACAAGGACTACTATTCTCTATAATATATACTTGGGCTGTTGTTCTCTAATATACACAGGGACTGCCACTCTGTATAATATACACAGCGACAGCAATTCTCCAGAATATATACATGGGCTGTTGTTCCCTGTAATATACACAGGGACTGCTGTTCTCGATAATATACACAGGGGCTGCTATTGTATATACTGTACATGGGCTGCTATTCTCTGTAATATACACAGGGTTGTTATTCTCTATAATAGACACAGGTACAACTATTCGCTATAACATACACAAGGGCTGCAAGTTCTCTATAATATTCACAGGGGCTGCTATCCTCTGGAATATACATGGGGCTGTTATTCTCTATAATAGACATAGGTACAACTATTCTCTAAAATATACACCAAGGCTGCAGTTCTCTACAATGTACACTGGGGCTGCTATTCTCTACAATATACACAGGAGCTGCTATTCTCTACAATATACACAGGGGCTGATATTCTCTATAACATATACAGGGACTGCTATTCTTATAATTTACACAGGGGCTGTTTTATAGGGGCTGCTATTCTCAATAATATACACAGCAACTGCTATTCTCTACAATATATTCAGGGAATGCTAATCTATAATATACACAGGGGCTGCTATTCCCTATAATATCTCCATGGGCTGTTGTTCTCTGTAATGTACACAGGGACTGTTATTCCCGATAATATACATAGGGACTTGTATTCTGTATAATATTTGGGGACTGCTGTTCTCGATAATATACACAGGGACTGCTATTGTATATACTGTACATGGGCTGCTATTCTCTGTAATATACACAAGGGCTGCAGTTCTCTATAACATACATAGGGGCTGCTATTGTCTGTAATATACACAGGGACTGCTATTCAATACAATACACAGGTCCACTGTTGTCTATAATATACATATAGCGTGCTATTCTCTATAATATACACAAAGGCTGCTAATGACTATAATATACACAAAGAGTGCTATTCTCTGTATAATATATACAGAGGCTGCTATTCCCTATAATAAACACAGGTGCTGCTATTCTCTGTAATATTCACAGGGACAGCTACTCTCTGTAATGTCCACAGGGACTGCTATTCGCTATAATATATACACAGAGGCTGCTAATGACTATAATGCACACAGGGCCCGCTGTTCTCGACAATGCACACAGGGCCCGCT
>NC_063377.1:6736543-6747326 GCF_021869965.1 Rhincodon typus
AATGCACACAGGGCCCGCTGTTCTCGACAATGCACACAGGGCCCGCTTTTCTCGACAATGCACACAGGGCCCGCTGTTCTCTATAATATACACAGGGACTGCCGTTCTCTATAATATACAAATTGGGCTGCTATTCTCTATAATATATACTTTGGTTGTTGTTCTCTGAAATATACACAGGGGCTGCTGTTCTTTACAATGTACACAGGGACAGCTATTGTGTATAATGTGCACACAGACTGTTATACTCTTCACTATACACAAGGACTACTACGTTTTTAAGTATGCACAGGGTCTGTCTTGGGAGTGAACGATGGGGACAGAGTGGAAAGAGCTTTGTTCTGTATCTAACCCAGTGCTGTCCCGGCCCTGGGAGTGTTTGATGGGGGGACAAAGTAGAGAGAGCTTTTACTCTGTATCTAACCCCATGCTGTCCGTGTCCTGAGAGTGTTTGATGGGGGGGACAAAGTAGAGAGAGCTTTTACTCTGTATCTAACCCCGTGCTATCCTTGTGTTGGGAGTGTATGCATTTGGGGGCATCACTTCACTGGAAGCTGACGGTGTGGTGTGAGCCTGTAACTCCTGGTGTCAGCACACTGGCAGGTAAATATGCCTTTGTGAAACTCGCAGCAGCTCAGTGAGTATTCCTGACTTGCCTGGCTCACACTGGGCTGGTAAGGAAATGGCTGTCTGGTGTATTGACATTTATTGCACCTCCCTGGTAGTGAATGTTTCCCCTCTGCGACTTGAGTGGTTCCCAGAATGAGGTGTCGTGGCAGCAGCGTGCGGTGTGGCGGGGAGAGGGGTGGTGTTTGTGATCTTTTCTTTGACATGGTCCGAACCATCATTCTGCAAGATCAGCTGTATTGAGGCTGCGTTGAAACTCAGACTTCAAGTGGCTTGCTTTTGATGTGGTGCAGGAAGAGGAACATCAAACAACTTGCACTTGCATTAATTCCCTGCCTACTTTTTATTGTTTTATTGGCAGTGCTGCCCAGGGATGGGGGAGGTATTGGTCGGGGTGTTGGGTGAAGGAGGGGGACGATGTCAGACTTTTAACTGCCTGCAGGCAAGGTGTCCCCCCCTTGTATAGGCAGAGAGAGGGTGAACGTGTTTGCAGGAAGTGTCCTCTCTGTGAATGAGCAAAATTTCAGACAAAGTAAGACCAGAAGTTGGTTATTTATCCCATTGCTCCGATATTCAATGAGATCATGATTGATCTGCCTTGCCCCCCCACCACCATCCAAAACTCTTGATTTTCTTACAGATCAAAAATCTGTCTATGTCAGCCCTTAATGCACTCTGGCAGGAAGAGCAGACGAGCTGAACAACACTACTTAAGTGGAGGAAGATTGCAGAAAGCTACAGAACAGAGGAATTTCAGTGCCTTTGTTCCTGAATCACAAAACGTTAGTGTAATGCGGGACGTCAAATGGAATGTTGGCCTTTGAATATACTCAGCCTCAACAGTCCTCTGCAGGAAAGAATTCCACAGATTCACTCCCCTCGGAGAGAAATTCCTCCTCATCTCACTCTTCGATGGATGACCCCTTATTCTGAGATGTTTCTCCCCTGGTCCTAGACTCTCCCACGCAGGTTGGGAGGTGGGGTAAGCTCCCCACATCTCCCCTGTCAATTTCCTCCTTAGAATCTTGAAGGTTTCAATAAGGTCACCTCTCATTCTTCTAAACTTCAACAAGTACAGGCCCCAACCTACTCAACCTCTCCTCACAAGTCCCTCCATACCTGGAATCAGCTGAGTGAAGGTCCTGCAATATCTTTCCTTAAATAAGGGGTTAGAATTGTTTACGGTATTCCAGCTGTGGTCTGACCAGTGCCTTGGATAGTTTCAGCAAAACCTCAATACTTTTATACTCCATTCCCTTTCAAACAAAGGCTGATATCCCACTTGCTCCCAAGTGCCCATCATGGCCCACATCAACTCCAGTCTCTCAGCCTGCCTCGATCCCCTATGATTTGCCTACTGACGTAACAGGTCCACAGCGGATGCCATATCCCTAGCCCTGCACTCATCCCTGGAATATCTGGACAACAAAGACACCTATGTCAGAATCCTGCTCATTGACTACAGCCCTGCCTTTAACACCATTATCCCCTCCAGACTGATCTCAAAACTCATGACCTTGGTCTTGGCTCTGTCCTCTGCAACTGGATCCTCAGCTTCCTGACTCACAGACCGCAATCAATGAGGATAGGTAACTGCATCTCCTCCACAGTAACACTCAACACTGGAGCCCCCCAGGGATGTGTCCTCAGCCCCCTTCTGTACTCCCTGTACTCCCATGACTGTGTTGCCAAATTCTGAATGAACGCCATCTATAAGTTTGCTGATGACACCACTGTAGTGGGACAGATATCTAACAACGATGAGTCAAAATACAGAAGGGAGATAGAGGGCTTGGTGATGTGGTGTGATGAAAACAATCTGTCTCTCAACGTCAGCAAATCAAAAGAACTGATCATCGACTTCAGAAAGAAAAGAGGAGAACACACCCCCAACTACATCAACAGAACTGAGGTTGAGAGAGTGAAGAGCACCAAGTCCCTCAGAGTGACGATAACCAACAAACTGTCCTGGACTTCCCCCGTAGATATGACAGTCAAGAAGCCACAACAACACCTCTTCTTCCTCTGGTGCCTCAGGAAATTTGGCATGTCCCATAAGGTCCCTCACCAACTTCTACAGATGCACCATTGAAAACATACTGTCTGGGTGCATAACGGCCTGGTATAGCAACTGCTCTGCCCAGGACCATAAGAAACTACAGAAGGTGGCGTGCACAGCCCAGACCATCACGGAAACCAACCTTCCATCCACGGACTCTATTTACACAGTTCGCTGCCACGGAAAGGCAGCCAACATCATCAAAGACTCATTGCATCCCAGTAATGACCTCCTACAACCTCTTCCGTCAGGCAGAAGATACAGAAGCCCGAACACATGCATGAGTAGGTTCAGGAACAGCTTCTTCCCAGCTGTTATTAGACTGATGAATGTCTCTAGCCTCAAATAATGTTGATCTTGCCAACGTTGATCTCACCTAGTGCACGCCCTGTGCATTGTAACCTGTATGCCTCTAAGTTTTTTTGATCTGTACATCCTTGCTTACTATGATCTGCCTGTACTGCTTGTAAACAAAGCTTTTCACTGTACTTTGGTACACATGACAATAAATCAATCAATCTGATTCTTTTTTAATATGGCTAGTTTCCATTTCCACCCAGCCAGTAAGCAATGAGATCTACTATAGCTTTGACAGGGCTGCACTGAAAGGCTAGCGATGGGTAGACCCACCCAAAAAAAGGGGCTGTGTGTACAAGGTCCAGGGAGATAAGGATTTCAGGATCTGGGAGGGGCTGGGGAGGCAAGGACTTGAGAAGGAATATTTTTCCACAGCATCTTCGCAGCGAGCAGGAACTCACCGCTCATGAGGTGGAGATTGACCATTTCGAACGGGGATCAAACGGGCATTTGAGGGGAATAGAGTCGCTGGGGGCTATGGGGAGAGTGCGGGGGGAGAATGGGACTGACTGGATTGCTCGACTGAGACAGCCAGCATGGACTCGATGGATCAAATGGAGCCCCACGCTGTGCCTTAATTACACGATAAATGTCGATTCTTAATACTTAAAATTGAGGATAAAAGGTACTGTCGGAGGGTCAGCGCTGAGGGAGTGCCGCACTGTCAGAGGGTCAGTGCTGAGGGAGCGGGCGCTGTGGGAGGGTCAGTGCTGAGGGAGCCCCGCACTGTCGGAGGGTCAGCACTGAAGGAGTGCTGCACTGTCGAAGGGTCAGCGCTGAAGGAGTGCTGCACTGTCGAAGGGTTAGCGCTGAAGGAGTGCTGCACTGTCGGATGGTCAGCGCTGAAGGGGTCACTGGGGGTAGGGGGGTGGGGAGATTGCTGTGATTTTTGGGAGCTGGTGGGACAATCCAAGTGGAGGTCAACCTCGATCACATCGAATGGCAGAGTGGGCCGGCAGAAGGCCGAACGGACTCCTCCTGCTCCTGTTCCTTACGTTGTCAAGTGCCGGCCGCCTCCCCGAAAGGAGTGCCGAGCAGGTCAGGGTGCCTCAGGGCGGGTACCTCCTCCATTTTCTGTGCTTTCCCCGGACTGGCTGTCCTGATGTGGTCCAAAGTAGTGGCATAAGGGACTTTTGAGGTCGGGCGAGATGTGAGGAGCTGATAAAGGAGTGGCGTGCCAGGAGCAGGCCTGGTGGGAGGCAGTAACCTACTTTAAACAGTGATGCGCTACTCTCGGGTGAGTCAGATGTTCCCTTTGATAAGAATTATTCAGCAAGAAAGAAAATGCATTGTGGAAATATTCCAATTGTGGTGCTCTTTTGTTTTTAAACCGGTTATTAAACTAACACCAGCGTCAATTGCCTGTGCATCAGTGCAGTTGAGGAGCCATTTGCATGGATGTTGGATGCAGTGTGAACCAAACCTGTCCTTTGTAACATTCCCTCACTGATCTGTTTTCGTTTTGTATCCTTTAGTCACTTTTTAACCATTCAAACTGCAGCCCCCACCCACACCCCCCCACCTCTGTGTAGACTGTGTTACAGTTCTGTCAGAGCTGGCTTTTCTCTGCTACCTCATCCACACAACACTTCATTGTAAACGTTGCCCAGCTTTTCATTTTTAAATCGTTCACAGGACATGGGTCACAAGTTGGACTGGCATTTATTGCTTAATCCCCAGTCCTCCCTTGAGAATGTGGGGATGAGCCACTTTCTTGAAACCACGCAGCTCCCCATAACTCGGTGTAGTGTAGGGACACCCCTTAGGGATGGAGTTCCAGGATTTTGACCCTGAAAGAATGGCTGATATATTTCCAAGTCGGGATGGTGTGTGGGGCTTGGAGGGGAGCTTGCAGGGGGTGGTGTTGCCATGTACCTGCTGCCCCTTTTGCCCCCTCTAGGGGGTAGAGATCACAAGTTTGGAAGGTGCTGTCTAAGGAGCCTTGGGGAGACGCTGTAGATGGTACACACTGTTACAACTGAGCGTCGGTGGCGGAGGGCGTGGGTGCTTGTGGATGTGGTGCCAATCCAGGTGGAGGTGGCGGGGGGAGTTGGCGCTGCTTTGTCTCTGGATGGTGTCGAGCTTTTCAAGTGTTTGTCAGAGTCGCCCCCATCCAGGGCAAGTGGGGAGGACTTGAGCCTAGAGGTACTGGTATCACTGCATGAATTTAATCTTTTCAAATGAAGGAGCCGTTGATGTTAACTGTCGTGTCTGAGATCCGCTGATCCATGAATCACTTGTCTCTTCCCACTGCCATGTTGCTGGTGCAGGCATGATGGGCTGAATGGCCTCCTGCTGGACTGTAACACTGCTCGAAATAACATTTACCCACTCACAAAGCTCTCTCACTCCCTTCCTTTCTTCTCTCGCTCCCCCATGTCTTTGCTTCTTTATCAACATCCTTCAATCCATTTTCCTTTCTATCCACCTCTTGGATTTTTTTTCCTCACCCGCTACTTCACCCTCATTCTTTCTCGTGCTGTCTCACTCTCCGCTCGCGCTCGATTCATTTTCTTCCCTCTTTGCTTGGCTTTTTCTACATTGTTGTTTTTCCTCTCACTTTGCTGTCTGTGCAAATCTCCCTCCCCACCCTGTTTTTTTCCATTCCCACCCTCGCATCTAGCTATCTCTCTTTTTCCCTTATCTCTTGGGCCTTCTTTGACCGTTCTCTCTCTTTTCTGTGTGGTGGTTTGAAGATGAGAACATTTCCCCATCTGATATACAGGATGTAACATTGTGCTTGTAAATGCACTTTCTAACACCTACTAGGGTTTCAGCTAAAAGGACATTCTTCTATGTCAGAACGATTACTTCTGCAGCTACTCTGTGCAATAACCTGATAGCAAGGCAGCAGAGCAAAAATAACATCTCTTTTCAGTAACTGACAATTCCTGGCTCCTTATTTATTTCTAAGAAATTGAATAAACCGGGGCATTTTCCCCCGAAGCATCGGAGGCTGAGGGGTGACTTTATGCAGGTTTCTAAAATCATGAGCGGCATGGATAGGGTGAATAGCCAGGGTCTTTGCCCTCAGGGTGGAGCAGTCCAAAATTAGAGGGGCACAGGTTTAAGGGGAGAGGGGAAAGATTTAAAAGGGACCCAAGGGGCAACTTTTTCACACATAGGGTGGTGCAAGTATGGAATGAGCTGCCAGAGGAAGTGGCGGTGATGGGACAATTGCAACATTTAAAAGGCATCTGGATGGGGACACGAATAGGAAGGGTTTATAGGGATATGGGTCAAATGCTGGCAAATGGGACTAGATTAATTTAGGATATCTGGTCAGCACGGACGGGTTGGACCAAAGGGTCTGTTTCCGTGCTGTACAACTCAATGACTGTAAATTGTTAATTTCTGTTTAAGTTATAAACTTGGTGTCTGATGTCTGTTATCCCTAAAATCTGGTTAGGAATATTTCGGCAAAGTTTGAGGGTCACTGAATTTTAATTTCACTGTGTTGCAAATCCAGTGGGTTTCTTAATTTATAGAGTCATAGAGATGAAAAGCAGGGAAACAGACCCTTTGGTCCAACCTGTCCATGCTGACCAGATATCCTAAATTAATCTAATCCCATTTGCCAGCATTTGGCCCACATCCTTTCGAATCCTTCCTATTCATGTACCCGTCCAGGCGCCTTTAAAATGTTGTAGAGAATCTGATCTGTGTCTGGCTTGCTATCGCTGCATCGTAACAATGAGAACAGGCTTATTGTTGAATACGGTCCACCCTCACTCCTGCCCTTGTTTTTAATGTTCCTCTATCCCTTTCTATGTCATGCAGCTATCCAGTTACCCCATTCAATGCTCTGCAAAGATTGGATTACCATATGAGGGAAGACGACTGCAGTATTCTTCGGAGTTCAAGAGAATTAGAGGCAACATATTTCAAACGTGTAAGATCCTGAGGGGAGTTGACTGGGGAGGATGTGGAGAGGATGATTCCCTTTGTGGGAGAATCTAAAACTAGGAGGCCACTGTTTAAAAATAGAGGGGTCTGATTAAAACAGAAACTTTCTCTCAGAGGGTTAAGAATTCCCTTCTTCAAAAGGCAGTGGATGCAGAATCTTTAAATTTTGAGGGCAGAGGGAGATAGATTCCTGATGACGAAGGTTCCTCCTGTGACTCTTTAAGAGTTACTAGCCCTGCCCTGTGCGTGTTTATAGCTGCCTCATGCTGTCAGTTGACCCACTTTGCCCTCAGAGAGGGAATTCGAGGATTTTGATCCATCAATACTGAAGCAGAGAGTTTCTGTTTTAATCGGGTGCCCACTTATTTTTAAAACAGTGACAACAGTGTTGGAGGGTTTGAGCTAAAGGGAGAGGCTGGGGCTGTTTTCCCTGGAGTGTCAGAGGCTGAGGGGTGACCTTATAGAGGTTTATAAAAAATCATGAGGGGCATGGATAGAGTGGATAGACAAGGTCTTTTTTCCCAGGGTAGGGGAGTCCGAATCTAGAGGGCATAGGTTTAAGTGAGTTGGGAAAGATTTAAATGGGACATAATGGGCAACTTTTTCCATGCAGAGGGTGGTGCGTGCATGAAATGAGCTGCCACAGGAAATGATGGAGGCTGGTACAATTACAACATTGAAAAGTCATCTGGATGGGTATATGAATAGGAAGGGTTTAGAGGGATAAGGGCCAAATGCTGGCAAATGGGACTAGATTAATTTAGGATGTCTGGTCAGCATGGACAAGTTGGTCTAAGGGTCTATTTCTATGCTGTACAGCTTGATGACTGTAAGACCAGGCCAGGCTGGTTATAAACAGGGTCAACACAGTGTAGAGCTGGAGGAACACAGCAGGTCAGGCAGCATCAGAGGAGCAGGAAGTTGACGTTTCTGATGAAGGTCCTGACCCGAAACGACAACTTTCCTGCAGCTCTGATGCTGCCTGGCCTGCTGTGTTCCTCCAGCTCTACACTGTGTCGACTCTGACTCCAGCATCTGCAGTTCTTGCTATCTCTGAGTGGTTATAAACAGGCCCAGGCAGCAAGCTGTGGAGTGGGTCATTTCTGCTGACTGCCTGCCTCTCTTCCGTGGTTATGTTCGAGCCTGGGTGTCCTTGGAGATGGAGCACGCAGTGTTCACCGATGCTCTTGATACGTTGAGGGGGAGGTTGGCAACATGGAGGGTGGAGTGATTTATTTCCATCTGCAATTCTATTTTGATTTGATGCCTACCCTCCCATCCACTTTTTTCTTTCATGTAAGCATCGCCCATACCAGGCTCTGCTTGTCACTGGTTCCCTGGCCACATGGGTCCTTTTCCTGGTGGTGGGAATGTTGAATAAAATTATCTATGCAAAAAAAATTTGAAAAGGCAACTCACCACCACCTTCTCAAGGGGCAACTAGGGATGGGCAATAAATGCTGGGCACAGCCAGTAATGCCCATATCCCACAGATATTTTTGTCTGCCTCTAATTACAACCTTGCCTGCTTCCTGCCTGTGTTAGTGTCCACTTAATAGAGTTTGGTGACTTTGGCCACGATGTTGGGAAGGAGGTGCCTGCCCCTTTAAGAGTTCCCGGCCCCGCCCCTGTGCATGTGGGGGTGTGGCCAGTCGAAACACCGCCCACCCAAGGTTCGGCCAATGAGAGGCCGCCTCGGCTCACGTGACTGAACACCGTCCCGCTTCAACCGGTGGAGCCCGTCAAAACACTCATTTACAAAACAAAACAAAGAAAATGAACATAAACCGACCTAAGACATTGCCCAAGAGCAGATAAATAACGATCCGTTCAGCGACAGGCGGGTCGCGGCCTATGTTTAAGAAGTGAAACGAGAGACGCCTGCTTACCTGCCGGTGGCACCTGGGCGGGGTTTCCAAGCTTAGGACGGTGGGGCGACGCCTGAATGACGGCGATTGGCACCAAGCGGGAAAGGGCAGGGGCGAGGCTCCAACGAATCGACAGACCTGCCGGCCAATCCGAAGTAAGGGGGCGAGGCAACGGTGCGTATGATGGATGGCCTCAACAACCAATAGCAATTGACAGCCGGGGGGATCGCCAATGGAGATTGGAGGAAGGGCACGAGGCCGTTCCTGATGGACGACAAAACTGACCAATAGAAGCGAGGGTACCACCCATGTAGGCGGTGAAGCAACCATTGATAACATGAGACAAGTGTGGCCTGCTGCGATAATGTCTTATGACCAATCACAGGAGTTGTCACTGCCAAAACGGGAAAAGACACTGTCTAACCTATTGATGTATGGCGGGCTGCGCTTGAAGGACACAATTTCATCCAATGGGATGAGGGATAACCGTTTCACATAAGTCGGCAGCCCAGACCAGTAGGATGAAAGGGTGTGGTAAGAGGGTGGGACCGGGCTGGACGCACTTTACCCTAGACCAATAGGATGAGCACCAGGGGGCGGGGACAAAGTTGTTTTGCATGACAGACCAATGAGATGAATGGGAGTAGGTTAGATGGACAGCCCCTTGGCTGAATCGGGTTGAACTGGGCGGATTGATGGGCGGGGACCCGGTGGTGGACGGGCGACTGAACCAATGAAGCAGGCGGGGGCGTGTAGGGGGCGGGAACAAAGGCGCGTGGTCGCTCCTTTGCACCAATGCGGTGACCACGGGGGCGGGCGCAAACGGCGATCGGCGCTCCCCCCTTTGCTCCAATGGAGCGACGGGAGGTGGTCGTGGGCGGTGCCAAATTTAGATGGACAGCACATTCAACCACTGGGATGAAGGGGCGCTGTCGGGGCGCGTCGATGGACAGTTTCCTCTCCCAATGAGAGGAGACTGAAAGAGGCGGGAGGCGAGGGCGCTCGGCCAATGGCGTGTACGAGCGCCTGGCGGGCGGGACCTCCGCCGGCCGCTGTTCGTCGCCGATTCCTCTCCGTCGACGGTGGGCAGCTGAGGGGAAATTAAAAGTAAAGAGCAGGGGGAAAAAAGGTTGGCGTGGGGGGGAAAAGACGATCCAACCTTCACACCCTTTTTCAGTTTCCACCTGGACGGTTGTCAGTCAAGATTGAGCTCGACAAAATTTTTTTTTTACCTCATAAAATCACGCCACAGCCAGAAAGTGCCTGAGCCCCAGGTAAGAGAACGACAAGTGAATGTGAAGAAGTTTTATTTTCTGACCTGCCTGCCGTGCACGCAGCAGTGAGAACGGTTTGCTTCACCTCCTGCCCTTGCCCACCTTGACATCCAGGTCGGGTCAAAGGTCAGGGGTCAGGGTGCATTGTCCATTTTGAGGGGCTGTGGGGCGTGCAGGGAGGTTTTTTGGAGGGTATCGGATGGCAGTTATACCCCTCACGCAGCCCACTTGGCAGATGCCTGGGGATGGAGGTGGCGGAGGAGGAAGAGGTGTTGGCGTGACCAGTGGGCACTGCTGGAGTGGACATCCATCTCTGTCTGCATTGGCCGTGCACCCGAGATCTCGGAGCGGATCCCCACGTCCTGCATCCGAGTTGGGCTAGAGAAGCGGGTGCCAAGTTTTCGGGTGGCTCCAACCGGATCGATTCCGGGGGTGTGGCGGGAATGAGGCAGGAGGGCGGCACGGCGATTAATGCTGCTGCCTCACGGCACCGGGGACCCGGGTTTGATTCTAACCTCGTCTTTTTCCCCACCCCCTGCCCCTGTGACAGCGTGGATATCCTCTGGGTGCTCCGGTTTCCCCTCTTCGTCCAAAGATGTGCTGGTTAGGGTGGATTGGCCGTGCTAAACTGTCCCGTAGTGCCCAGGGATGTGCGGGTTAGGGTGGATTGGCCGTGCTAAATTGTCCCGTAG
>NC_063377.1:6747726-6764497 GCF_021869965.1 Rhincodon typus
AGGGATGTGCAGGTTAGGGTGGATTGGCCATGCTAAATTGTCCCGTAATGCCCAGGGATGTACAGGTTAGGGTGGCTTGGCCGTGCTAAATTGCCCCGTGGTGCCCAGGAATGTGAGGGTTAGGGTGGATTGGTCATGCTAAATTGCCCTGTACTGCCCAGGAATGTGCAGGTTAGGGTGGATTGGCCGTGCTAAATTGCCCCATAGTGCCCAGGACCGTGCAGGTTAGCGTGGATTGGCCATCCTGAATTGCCCCATAGTGTCCAGGGATGTGCAGGTTAAGGTGGATCAGCCATGTGAAATTGCCCCGTTACAAGGTTACAGGGATAGGATGGTGGGGTGCTGGGTCTTGGCTGGATGCTATTTGGAGGATCAGCGTAGACTCAATTGGTGGAATGGCTTCTTTCCACACTGTGGGGATTTTGAGAGATTGCTCCGGTTGAGGAGAACAAGGGGGTGGGGAATCTCATGGGAAACCTGTAAAATTCTGAGGGGGTTAGGTGCAGGAAGGACATTCCCAATGCTGGGGGGAGTCCAGAACCGTGGGATCATAGCTTACCTCGCAGGACTGAGATGAGGAGAAATGTCTTGACAGGTGAGCTTGTGGAATTCCCTGCCACAGAAGGTGGTTGAGGCCAAAACATTGTGAGGAAGAGTTAGATATAGCTCGGAGGGAACGTATCGAGCTCATTCACTGGGTGCAGCCCCCCAGGTGTGGGTGGGGGACGGTGGATGGTGGACGCTGTTGGCTGGTTCACTGAGCTGACTGTCAGAGTTCATCGGGGGGGAGCATCTTACCACTGGGACTTTCGAAACAGCACAAGACATGGCTTGGCTGGTGGGTGAGAAGGGTCCATCCCAATCCTTCAGCATGGTCAGAGGCTCAATCCCTCCGCGAGCCAGCCTTCAAGGCAGGAAGAGATCACTGTCAAACTCCTTGCGGAAGTTCGTTTGCATCGGTGATCTTTGGAGGGGAGGGTGGACAGAGAGAGAGACCGAGAGAGAGAGAGAGAGACACACCGCGGTTGTTTTGTTTTGTCGAGGCTCATCCCCAGCAATCCTATGCCAGACTCTGATCTCCACAGGCTGTTCCCAAGGCCGTGGGCTGAGACAAATGTCAACTCGGTGAAGGACTGCTCGAATTTCCTGCTGGTCTTCCAGTGCAGGCGGCTATTGAGTTTCAAGGGCATGTCCCAAATTCCGGGACTACACAATGAAGGATGCAGTAAAGCTGGGGGCACCTGTCCTATAGGCACACTGGGGTAAAGGATGCTGTCTGTACTACACTCCTGCCACCATACACAGAGGGTCTTGTAACCTTTCAGGCTGTACATTTGACATAAAAATCTGGAATTAAGAGCCTAATGATGACCGTGAATCCGTTGCTGATTTTTGGAAAAACCCATCTGGTTCACTGATGCTCTTTAGGGAAGGAAACTGCCATCCTTACCTGGTCTGGCCTACATGTGACTCCAGACCCCACAGCAACGTGGTTGACTCTTCGACTGCCCTCTTGGGCAATTATGTCAGTGATGCCCACATCCCATGAATGAATTTTTTTAAAAAAAAGGTTATTAGAAATATAACCCATCATTGTAAGTGTAGTGAGTAATCTCAGAATGCCACAGACTTGTATTGACAGAAACTGATTATTTTGGCACTTTGAGAGTCCCAGAGTCATACAGCATGGAAACAGACCCTTCGGTCCAATTCGCCTGCACCAACCAAACATCTCAATTTGACCTGGTCCCATTTGCCAACATTTAGCCCACATCCTTCTAAACCCTTCCTTTTCATGTCCCTATCCAGATGTCTTTTAAATGCTGTTCTCTGATGCTAAGTTTGACCAGCTGTGATGTACCTTACAGACTTTATTTCCAAAACCATCCTTTAGTCATACAGGTTTACGATTGGTGGGGTGCCAGGAAACAGTCACAGTGCTTTTAATCCCCACGCTGTGACAAGCCCACACCTGCCCTCACCCTCCATTTTGTGTAAGGCAGTCCCTGCCGGGTTGGATGCAGATGAAATGTGTGTCATTTGCAAAGTGTGGGAGGACTGACACATCTTGTTTTCCCTCATTTTAATAATGCACAGTCCATTTTGCAATTGTTATCAGATCTGAACTAAACCATTTGACTAGCTTTTTATCCTTTTTTATGAAAAGGTATGATTTCAAACAGCATAAGTCAAGTCCTCAGATGATTGGAAACAAAAGCAGAAATTGCTGAAAAATCTCAGCAGGTCTGGCAGCATCTGTGGAGCGAAATCGGAGTTAATATTTCAGGCCCAGTAACCCTTCCTCAGAACAGATCTTTCCTTAGATGATTGGCCCGTTCCTGCTGATTGCTAGTCCAGTGACATTACCGCTGCACCTTGCCAGCTCCCCCATGATGGAGGGGTTGCAGATGACATTACTATGAGCTGATCTGAAAATGGCAGTCTGCCCCTGAAATTTGTGCCCCTTTATTCCTTCTCTGGGGTGTTGGCGTCACTGGGAAGGTGATGGCCTGGTGGTGTTATCAGTGGACTCTAAATCCAGATCCCCAGGTTAATGTTCTGGGGTTCACATCCTGCCACAGCAGATGGTGGAATTTGAATTCAAATAAACCTGGAATTAAGAGTCTAATGATGACCATGAATCTATTGTTGGTTGTTGGAAAAACCCACCTGGTTCACTAATGTCCTTTTAGGGAAGGAAACTGCCGTCCTTACCTGGTCTGGCCTCCATGTGGATCCAGGCCCACAGAAATGTGGTTGACTCTTAAACTGCCCTCTAGGTGATTAGGGCTGGGCAATAAATGCTGACCTAGGCAGTGACACCCTCATCCTGTTAATGAATTTAGAAAAATGCATGCATTTATTGCACGCCCCCCAATTACCCCTTGAACTGAGTGTGTTGCTGGGCCCAATTTGGACGGTGGTTAAGAGTTAGCCCCTTTGCTGTGGGGTCTGGAGCCATGTGTAGGCCCAGACTGGGTAAGGATGGCAAATTACCTTCCCCTATTAGTGATCTCTGATGGAGGTTTTTAACCACAATTGATGGTGGTTGTCACAGTCACCATCCCTAAGACTAGCTTCCAATTCCAGATTTTATTCATTGGAATTTAAATTCCATCAGGGTACATGATGATTGCCTGCTCCCAGAGCATTATCCTGGGGGCCTCTGGATTATTTGGTCAGTCACATTCCCATTCCCTGCTGGAAATTTAAGCCTTTCTCTTCATTTACCTGGCTGCGTTTGCTTTTTTTTTATTCATGGGACTTAGGCACTGCTGTCTGGGCCAGCATTTATTGCTCATTTCTCTAACTGTCCAGAGGGCAGTCGAGAGTCAACCCCATTGCTGTGGACCTGGACTCACATGTAGGCCAGACAGGGGTAAGGATGGTCGTCCCCTTCCTGAAAGGACATTTGCGAACTTGATGGAGATAGGTAGTAGGAACGGGAGCAGGCAGTTCAATCCTTCGAGCCAGCTCTGCCATTTAACATGATTATGGCTGATGTTATCCTGATCTCAACCCAATTTTCTTGCCTGCTCCCCATAGCCCTTTATTGAACCTTCCATCAGAAGTGCATCCATTGTTGTTCATGCTCATTGTTAGACTCTTAATTCTTAGACTCCTGATTCCAGATTTTTTTGAGTTCAAATTCCACCATCTGGGTGTCCCAGTAGAAGTAGGAAAATAGGGGAGTTGTCCACTGAATGCCAAGCTGTTTTTTTCCAGCTGTGTTTTTATTTTGCTGTGTTTGATTTGGAGCTGTAGCTGCTGCCGTAGGGAGGGGTAGTATGATACTGTGCATCGAGATGATCTCCTCCATCGTGTGCCCTGTGGCGTCAATGCCACACCTGGGGTGGTGGCCACTGGATTGCGAGTACAAGTCTAGTTCGAGGTTTCCTGTGGTTGGGGAATTTCCTCTAGGGCTTGGTGCTGACTGAGCTAGGGTTGGAGAACAGAAAGCAATGGTAAGGATGGAACAGGCCGAGCTCTCATCTTTTGGGTGTCTTCTTAGGCCAGAGGAAAACCGAGCACAATGTCTTAATCTGCACCAAGGAGGCTTACAGGGACCTGTGCTGCAGCTGAAGACGGAAGCTGGATTATTGCCAGTAATCCTCAGCCAGGATTTAAGAATTGGTCAGTATAGTATTCTTTTCAAAATTAAAATGCGCCCTTTTTTTTTGATGCCTCTGCTTTATATGTGCCAGCTAGGTGCAAACTTGCAGAACAAATTCTGCAATAACAAGGTGTAGAGCTGGATGAACACAGCAGGCCAAGCAGCATCATAGGAGCAGGAATGCTGACGTTTTGGAGGGTCTAGGTCCGAAACGTCAGCATTCCTGCTCCTATGATGCTGCTTGGCCTGCTGTGTTCATCCAGCTCTACACCTTGTTATCTCAGATTCTCCAGCATCTGCAGTTCCTACTATCTCTGAACAAATTCTGCACTTTTGAAGGAAGACTGGCTTCTTCAGCTCCTGCTTTCCCTTCCCTGCATCTATTGAGCAATGGAAGGTAGGAGTGGGGGAAATGCTGGTTAGCACCTCATGGCTGTCCCGCCATGCGGGTGACGTTGATCTGTGGCCCAACTCCAGGCAGCTGCCCATTTCTCCCAACCACCGTACCTTTCAGTGAACAAAGGTTCAGCAATCCCAGGAACTGGTCTGGTAAATCTTTGTTGCACACCCTCCATAGTCTGAAAATGCAGATGATCTGGTTTACGATCGTATTGTGCACGCAAAAACAGAACTTGCTGAGAACCTCAACAGTTCTGGCAATGTCTGTGGAGAGAGAAAACAGTTTCGAGTCCAGTGATGCTCCTTCAAAAAATATCAGACTTGCCCTGAAGAAGTGTCACACTGGAAAGCAGGACTGAAACTTTCTGAAGACACATCATTGGACTCGAAACATTAACCACTGTTTTCTCTCTCCGCAGACACTGCCAGACCTGCTGTGTTTCTCTCACATGTTCTATTTTTGTGTGTTTCAGATCGCCAGCATCAACAGTTATTTGTTTCACTTTCATGATTATATTGCTATTTGTGGGAGCTTGCTGTGTGCAAATTGGCTGCTGCATTTGCTGTGTCTCGACAGGGACTGCCCTGCTTCAGGAATTTTCTCAAAGCACTTTGGAGAGTCCCAAGTTTGTGATGAGTTGTGTTTCCTTTTAATGTCATGTCACATACTGTGCAAAGATTAAGGTCCAGAACGTTTGGAGACAGGGATGGGGAGTGAGAGAATACAGCACTTCCTCTGCAGAAGTGAAGCTTTGTCCTCTCTACTGACGCAGGGCACTGGAAATTTTATTTGTGCGCGTGTGTGTGAGTGAAGGGTTAGTGTCTCTTCTGCTGCACAGCAGCATATTAGAATAGGGCATAAGGTGAGAGGGGAAAGATTTAAAGGGGATCTAAGGGGCAATCTTTTCAATTAGAGGGTGGTGCTTGTGTGGACTGAGCTGCCAGAGGAAGTGGTGGAGACTGATGCAATTACAACATTTAAAAGGCATCTGGATAGGTATATGGATGGGAAGGGTTTGGAGGGATATTGGCCAAATGCTGGCAAATGGGACCAGATTTATTTAGAATGTCTGGCTGGCATGGATGAGTTGGACCAGACGGTCTGTTTCTGTGCTGTATTTCTCTGTGACTTTATCTTGCGCATGTCTGTCAAACCAGGTATGTTAACCACCTGAATTATTTGAGTGGGTTTGCCTCCCCATCCCCTGTTATCAGGTCATTTATCATGTCCACAGTGGCCACTTCCTCTCGCAACCTGACTTTCCAGTCAACTCATTTGTGAAGTCTTACAGGATGTGGATAAATGTAGATTGATCTTCTCCTCACTGGCTGCTGATCAAGATGGTCAGAGGGGAAGAAAGATTTTTTTTATATAAAAAAGCAGACAAGATGAACGAGTCGGTTGCACGATATCAAAATTTTTGGGCTTGACCAGATCAGAAGTGGAGGACTCAAGGGAGCTTGTGATACAAGAGATGAGTTAAATAGATTGAGTGGGCAGAGTGGAGTCCGAGACCCTAACTCTTTATTTCTTTGCCTCCTTTTCGGGGAGGTGGGTGTGGTGGTGGTGACGACGAAACAGAGCAACTCCTTTGTTTCCAAAAAAATGAAACCCGGATTTCTGAAGAAGGGTCTAGACCCGAAACGTCAGCTTTCCTGCTCCTCGGATGTTGCTTGACCTGCTGCGTTCATCCAGCTCTACACCTTGTTGTTTCATTTCTCCTGCCTCTTTCCATTCAGTATGCTGCTTGACACGCGAGAGATCACTTGTCAGGGCACATCTGCAACATCCTGTACCAAAGCCTGCAGATCTCTACATAGCACAGTGCACTCTTGCAAACAGAAAGTCCCAGAAATTCGGAAATTACCCTGCTCGTCCCAGTGGTGTGGGAGTGTGAGCAAACTGAGGTGAAAATTATCCTGAGTTTGATTCTATCTCTCTATCTCTCGAGGCCTGAGCTACATCCATCGCTAACTGCCAAACAAAATATGTGATGCTTCTTCAAGACGTTTCATTTGCGAACGCACCAATTGGGAACGAAAGGATATCTGTCAGCACCTCGAGCCTGTTCCGCTGTTCAATAAGATCGAGAGTTTTTGGAACTATACCTGAAAAGACAGTGGAATTGAAATGAATTTGGTTTATTGTCACATGTACTCGCATGAAAACAGTGAAAAGGTTACAGTCGCCACTTACAGCACCATGTTAGGTTCAAGAGTACCTAGGAACAGAAGCTTAGGTACAAAGCAGAAAAATAAGGAATACAAAGTTAACGGTTAAACATTACGGTCCTTCTTTCTAAAAAGTAGAAAAACAAAGAAGCACAGTTAGTAGTTCAACGCCACAGTCCATACGTGCCTGACCATGCTGGGCTTGACATCTCACGCTTCACACCCCGATCTGCCCGCTCTTGCTGTCACCCCTGCCCCGGGCTGCCTGCTCCCACTCACCCCCTTTTTGGGTTGCTTCCACTTCCACTCCCTCCCTTGACTGCCTGCTCCGGCTGTTGAGCCCTTGCCCTGCTTCAGGCTGCCTGCCTCAGTCCTGGAATGTTTCTGAGGCAGAGATTGATAGGTTCTTGTTAAACAAGGCAGTGAAATGTTATCGAGGTAAACAGGAATGCTAATATAAGTTTGCTGTTAGATCAACCGTAATCTTATTGAGTGGCACAGCAGGCTCAAGGGGCTGAAAGTCTACTCCTGCTCTTATTGCATACAGTTGTATATATGTATGTATATATTGTGGCAGATTTGTGTTCTGAATTCCACAATCCCATGGTTTCTTGCAAACCCTTGATTACCCAGCCCTCCCACCTAACAAGAATCTTTAAGATCTTTAAAAATATTCAATTACCTGCCTATACTGCCTTCTGAGGCAGAGAATTCCAAAGCAACAGAACCTGGCCTCTCCCCCTGAGAGAGAGAAAAAGATTCTCTGTCCTATAAGGGCAACCACACATTTTACAACAGTGCCTCATAATTCTAAACTGACGCCCCCCCAAAAAAAATGAAGAAACATCCTTGCCACGTCCACCTTGTCATGACCATTCAGGATCTTGAAAATCAATCTGTCTCCATCTTTGGCAGTGGATCTGGCATGCTAAGGTGTTTGTGAGGGTGTGCCAAATGGTGAGAGACAGGTGGAGCGCACAGGCCGGGCTGACGGTTTCCTTTCCCCGAAGGACGTCAAAACAGGTTTTTCTTTTTGTTTGTTTACAGGACAGTCTGTCAGCCGTGGTCTTATTGAACGTCAGAGCAGGCTTGAGCTGCTGAACAGTCTGCCTGTGCCTTGTTTCATGTGGTCGTATGTCAGCTTTACCTGTTTTCCTTTTAATTTTCTTTTTATCCTGTGTGTAGCAGTCTGTGATCTTCCTGAATATTATGTCACACTTTGACTGGGGTTGTTCAAGCAGCACCAGAGCTTGCAATACCATCGCAGGGGATTTAACCTGCTGTGTTGCATAATGTCAAGTGGGAATCTCTTGACACTCTGCACCTGTGACATTCCCTGCAGGTCTTGTTTACTGAGTGCTTGTTTCCTGATGCTGAAGCTCTGGAATTCTATCCTTAAAACCCGGCTACCTCTCCACACCTCTGTCCCCCTTGCTCTTGAAGATACTTCTTCAACCCAACCTGACTAGTGCTAAGAAGGTGAGTGAGTTGCCAAAGTTTCTGCTCTTGGAGTGTTCAGGATGAACACAAGAATGCTAAATTTCACACAGTTGCAATAATTGAGTTATAAAGAAAGGCTGCGTAGGGTCGTAGAGTCCCACAACATGGAGACAGGCCCTTCGGCCCAAACTGGTCTATACCGACCAAAATGTCCATCCACACTAACCCCATTTCCCTGCACTTGGCCCATATCCTTCTAAACCTTTCCTATCCATGTATTCATCCAAATGCCTTTTAAATGTGGTTAATGTACCCGCCTTAACCACTTCCTGGCAGCAGGTTCCATATGCGTTCCACCCCCTATGTAAAAAAAAAAGTTGCCCCTCAGGTTCCCATGTATTCTTTCCCCTCTTACCTTAAACTGATGCCCTCTAGTTCTTGATTCACCAACCCTGGGACAAAGACTGAGTGTATTCACCCTTTCCATGCCTCTCATGATTTTATACACTTCTGTAAGATCCCCCCTCAGTCTCCTACATTCTAAAGAAAAAGTCCTACCTTGTCCAGCCTCTCCCTATAACTCAGTCCCTTGAGTCCTGGCAGCATCGAGTTTAATAACATCCTTCCTATAGCAAGGTGACCAAAACTGAACACAATATTCCAAATGTGGCCTCATCAACGTCCTGTACAACTGCAATATAACTTCCCAACTTCTGTACTTTATTGCCCTGACTGATGAAGGCCAGTATGCCAAAAGCCTTCTTCACTGCCCTGTCTACCTGTGACTCTGCTTTCAGAGAACCATGCACCTGAACTCCAAGGTCCTTCTGTTCCACTACACTCTTTAAGGCTCTACCATTCATCATGGAACTCCTACTTTGAATTGACTGTCCAAAATGCAACACTTCACACTTATCTATATATAAACTCCATTTGCCATTCCTTGGCCTACTTCCCGAGCTGATCAAGATTCTGCTGTAATTTCTGATAACCTTCCTCACTGTCCATAAAATCACGTATTTTAGTGTCATTTGCAAACTTGTACATTCTCATCCAAATCATTGATATAGATAACAAACAGCAATGGGCCCAGCATCGACCCTAGAGGCACACCACTAGCCACAGGCCACCAGTCCGACAAGCATCCTTACACTGTTACCCTCTCCTTCCTACCATCAAGCCACCTGTGTATCCAATTTGCCAATTCTTCCTGGATTGCATGCAATCTAACCTTCCAGAGCAGCCTACCTTGTGGAATATTGTCAAAGGCCTTACTGAAATCCATATAGACTACGTCTACCGCCCTGCCCTCATCAACCTTCCTGGTCACTTCATCAAAGAACTCTAACAAATTTGTGACGCATGATCTCCCACGCACGAAACCATGCAGACTACTCCCAGTCAAACCCTGTCTTTCTAAATGCTTGTATATCTTATCCCTCAGAATCTTCTCAAATAACTTACCTATCACAGACATTAAGATTACTGGTCTGTAATTCCCCAGAGTTTTCTTTGCAGCCCTTCTTGAATAAGGGCACAACATTCGCTACCCTCCAGTCTTCCGGGACCTCACCCGTGGCTATATGTCAGCTAGGGCCCCTGCAATTTCTTCTCTAGCCTCTTGCAGGATCCTTGGATGTATTTGATCAGGACCAGGAGATTTATCTACCTTCATACATTCTAATACTTCCACCCCTACTGTGGTATGGACTGTCCCCAAGATATCGCCACTAACTTCTCCAAGTTCTCAAGTCTTTATGTCTCTCTCCATGGTAAACAGAGGAGAAATCCTCATTGAGGATTCGCCCATCTCCTGTGGTTCCACACATACATGTCCACTTTGGTCCTACTCTCTCTCTCGTTATACCTCCAGGGATTCCCTTGATCCTGGCTGCCTGTTCCTGAGCCATGCCTCCTCTTTTCTGGTCAAAGCCTCAATATCTCTTGTCATCCCTACTCCTGCCAACCTTGCCCTTCACCCTCACAGGAACATATAGACCTTGAACTCTAGCTATCACACTTTTAAAGGCCTCCCGCCTTTAAGAGCTCCCTTTGCCTGCAAACAAACTGCTCCAATCAACCCCAGCAAGCTCCTGGCTAATTCCATCAAAATTTGCCCTGCCCCAATTTAGAAGTTGAACTTGTGGACCAGTTTTGTCCTTCTCTATTACTATTTTAAAATTTATAGAACTGTGGTCACAGGTCCCAAAGGGCTCCCCCACTGTCACCTCAGTTACCTGTCCTGCCGTATTTCCCAAGAGTAGGTCGAGTTTTGTCCCTTCCCAGGTAGGACCCTCTATATACTGGAAACTTTCGTGAACACATTTAACAAATTCCACCCATCTAAGCCCTTAACATAGACTGGGACTGCCATAGTGTTATAAAAATTAAAATCCCCCACTATGACAACCCTATTTCTCCTGCAAGTCTTTGCAATCTCCCTGCATATTTGTTCCTTTAATTCCCATTGACAATTTTGGGGCCTATAGTACAACCCCAATAACGTCACCATCCCCTTCTTGTTTCTTAGCTCCACCCACAAAGCCTCACTGGATGATCCATCAGTTATTTCATCTCTGACTGCTACTATGATACTCCCCTTAATCAAAAATGCAAATCCCCCTCCCCTCTTTCCTCCACCTCTGTCCTGCCTAAAGCATCTGTACTCTGGCACATTAAGCTGCCAGTCCTGTCCCCCACTTAGCCATGTTTCTGTAATGGCTATAATATCCCAGTCCCATGTACCTATTCACGCTCTGAGTTCATTGGAATTACTTGTCAGCCCTCTTGCATTGAAATAGATGCAATTTATTCCAAGAGGCATTCCTCGCTCCCTGTCATGTTCCAGCCTGACCTGTCTATTCAACTTGCCATTTCTGATTACCGTATCTCCTTCCAGCCTCGCACTTGCCTCCCTGCTGTTAAGGATCCCACACCATCCTAGATAGGCTGGAACTTTTATTCGCTGGAGCTCAGGAGGTTGAGAGGAAACCTTGTAGAAGTTTATAAGATAATGAGAGGTATAGATAGAGTTAATGGTAGGTGTCTTTTCACAAGGATGGGGAATTTCAAGATGAGGGGACACATTTTTAGGCTGAGAGGAGAGAGATTTAAAAAAGCCGTGAGGGGCAAATTTTTTACACCAAGAGTGGTTCGCGTGTGGAATGAACTTCCTGAGGAAGTGGTGGATGTGGATACAACTACAATGTTTAAAAGACTTTTGGATATTTACATGAATAGGAAAGGCTTGGAGGGACATAGGCCAGGATCAGGCAGATGGGACTGGTTTAGTTTGGGATTATGATCGGCATGGAATGGTTGGACCGAAGGGTCTGTTTCCATGCTGTATGGCTCTATAACAGGAGAATGGCAGGGACCCATTCTCTGCGAACAAAAGGAATCTATTCAAATAGAAACAGAAATCGCTGGAGAAATTCAGCAGGTCTGGCAGCATCTATGGAGAGAAAGCTGAGTTAGCATTTCGAGCCCTGTGACCGTTCTCCCATGCCTGTTCAATCCTTGCGTTACTTGGAAGCTTATAGTTTCCCAACTGGCTTTTCCATTGCAACTCATCAGTGTACCCTCAGTATAAATTGTTGTGGTTGTTTGAAATTTGGCATTCTTGCAAGCCTGCCCTGATGAGTGCAGGATGAGAAACTTTGACAGTGTGCCTATCCCTTCAGTGAGATTAAACCTATTGCCTTTGGGCAGCTGTCCAGTGGTCACCCTATAGGGCTTGGTTGTCTTTTTTTTAATCTATCTTCCTGTGAGGCTTCACTCTTTTAAAACAGCTGTAAGAGTTTAATGAGTTAGGGGTGCAAAGGGATTTAGGGGTACCATATACAAATCACATGAAATTTGTAGAAATAATTTAAAAATGGGATCCCTATATGTGGAACAGTAGATCATAGAGTCCCTACAGTCTGGAAGCAGGCCATTTGGCCCATCAACTCCACACTGATCCTCCGAAGAGCATCCCACTCAGACCCATCCCTTCGCCTTATCCCTGCAACCCTGCATTTTCTATGGCTAATCCACCCTTGCCTGCACTTCTTTTGACTATGGGAGGAAACCCATGTAGACACGGAAAGAATGTGCAAGCTCTATACAGACCATCACCCAAGACATCAGGTCAAGGGTTAACCCTTGGCTCATTGAATATTTCTGGATGGAACGCACCAACAGTCAGGACATTACAGGCTCAGTGCTCTCACCCGGGGTGGAATCTGATTAAAGCTGGGAAATTTTATTAAACTTTATTGAGCCTTGACTAGGCCCCACTTAATACTCTGAAGAATACTAGTACTCATGGTATAAACCAAGGTGCAAAAAAGGTTACCAAGGTGATATGAGATCCAGAAGATCATAACCATCAGGAAAGATTGAACATGCCAGGATGCTTTTGTCTCAAAAAGAAGGATGAGAGGGTGAACTGATTGAGGCCATTAAAATTCAGAAAGGGGTTCAATATAGAAGATGTGACGAAGATGTTTTCACTTGTTGGGGTGGGGGGAGATCGAGCTAGGAATGCCAATATAAACAGGCTACTGATGAATCCAATCAGGAATTCAGGGTAAATGCCTTCAGCCAGAGTGTGGGGGAGAACAGGGACTGACTCCCACTGGGAGCGATTGAGGTGAATAGCAGATTTGTTGAAGGGAGTATCTGGATAAACTCTTGAGAGAAAGGAATGGAAGCATGTGATGCCTTGGTTGGCAGGGAGATATGAAGAAGGCAGTGGGAGCAATCTCGCGTGAAGCGGAAACACTGAGCAGAGGGACTGAATGGCCTGGTGCTGTGCCATGCTGTCTACATGGCCTGGTGCAGAGAGGCCAGCTGTTGAGGGATCCTGTGGGCTTATGCAGGAGCACTGAGCCTGTAATGTCCTGACTGTTGGTGCGTTCCATCCAGAAATATTCAATGAGCCAAGGATTAACCCTTGACCTGATGTCTTGGGTGGGGCAAGAACAATGGATGATCTGGGTCATGACCATATTGCTCCCTCTGGGATCTTGCTGTCTGAACACTGGCTGCTGCATCTCCAGTATTGTGTCAAAAATCACACACTAAGTTATAGTCCAGCAGGTTTTTTTGAAGACACAAGCTCACTCCACCTCCAGTATTGTGACAACCCACAAAGATGTAATTGTTGCTGAAATGGCTAAGGTTGTGAAAGGCTCCACATAAATGCAAGAGTTTTCTTTCTGACAGATACATCTAATAGAGGGGTGGCTGGGGAGGCTGAGGGAAGGGAGTGCTTGTTGACGAAGCGGGGAGAGATGGGTGTCTCGGCCCAGGAACATTTTCCAGGCACCAGCTTCTTCCCGTCGTCCACTGACAGCTGATGGAATGCATGCTGTTGGCCTCTTTTCCACTAGGGTTTTGAATTTAGTGACAGATAAAGGGTAGACGGCTCAATTAGAATCGAATAAAGGCAATGTTGTATTAGTAACTCTTTAGTTAGGAGTAAGCACACAGTCAACACGTTATCTAAGTGTTTGACTGGAATGTAGACACTACCTGTACGTGACGAACTGGTCAGATTACTTCCAGCTGAATTCCGGGTTTGCCCCTTGCGATAGTTGATCTCGAGTTAGTGCTATCAACGTCTCCAAATTTGCCTTCTTTTAAATGTTCGCTTCCTGAGTTCCAGACTGTTTGATGCAATGGCCAGCTTGTACAAGACCCTCATAATTCTGAGCTGATTTGTCCAAGGGTCGTGTAAACAGGAGACATCTGTTTCCATTGTTAGCACCACCAGACATTTGGTCTGGTCAGCAGTCAAGCTTCACTTCCCCCTTTTACAGCTGTCTCCCTGCCTTTAGCACAAGTTCCCGTCATGCTTGTTGAGATTCAAGTGTTAGCCATGGGGTTACAGTTACCCATTAGATCAGAGTGCTGAACTAAGGTTGTGGTTCTTCTGTAGCTGCACTGCAAGCGCAAGGGGCTCTTGTTGACGTTTCTGTGGATTGTGGGGAGCCCTGCATGTCGCAGGATGAACCAAAACGTCCTGGAGCCAAGGTGGGGGGAGACGGGGCTGTGGTCTTGTACATCAGTTGCTGGTAAAGTCAGTGTTGTACGTTGAGCGCTGACTGTGGGTTGAAAGCTGCTGTTGACCTAGATAAGGAGAGCCAGCTCATAGCCATCACCTCTGCTCAGGTCAAATAATCTGCCAGTACAGTCGGATCTTGTGCTGTCACCGACAATTTCTGAGGTTAATTGGAGGGCCGGTACCAAGGTAGCACTGCACTGTCTGGGGGCCCGGCGCCATGGGTACGCTACACTGTCGGGGGTGCCAGTGCTCAGGGTGCGCTGCACTGTGGGGGGTCTGGTGCTGAGGGAACAATGCACTACTGGAGGGGGAGTGCCGCACTGTCAGAGTTGCCATTGTTCTGATAAGACATTAGACGTTGACAGTCAACTTCCTTGGGTGGGCGAGAAATCCCATAGCCACCACTGGAAGAAGAACCTTGGAGATGTTCACCTGATTTCCTTGACTTGATATTTATCCTTCAACTTGTGTGAGTAATATCACATTGCAGTTTGTGGTATCCTGCTGTGCATAATCTGGCTGTCATATTTCCTGCATCACAACAGTGACTGCGCCTCGAATTTATTTTGATGGCCGTGAAACACTTGATGAGACCATAAAAGAGTTACAGAAATGCACGTCCTTGCTGTGCCTGATACCACTAGGCCCTTCCCTGCTAACTGAATTTACACTGACAATGTAGTCCCCTCCGGCCCCCCTCCGCCGCCCTTTGACTCAGTGCTGGAAACTTTGTCAAACTTCCATTTTCAGTGAAGATAGTGCTTTTGACTGAAAATATTCATTCCAACCTGTCCCCTTTCCTCATCATCCTCTCATTTCCCCTTTTGGTCCATCTCCAGCTGTGAAGAATAAATTAGGCTGAAGTGCGTCAGACATTTGCTGGGTTAGATGTGGGGGGAGTCCAAAATTAGAGGGCATAGCTTTAAGGTGAGAGGGGAAAGATTTAAAAGGGATCCAAGGGGCAACTTTTCCATCCAGAGGGTGATGCGTGTATGAAATGAGCTGCCAGAGAAAGTGGTTGAGACTGGTACAATTACAACATCTAAAAGGCATCTGGGTAGGTACATGAATAGGAAGGGTTTAGAGGGATATGGGCCAAATGCTGGCAAATGGGACTAAATTTATTTAGGATATCTGGTCTGCATGGATGTGTTGGACTGAAGGGTCTGTTTCCATGCTGTACAGCTCTATGACCCGAAATGGGAACTGAACTGAAGAAACGGTACAGACTTGATAGGTTGAAGGGCCTCCTCTACAATATGACTCTAAGTTTGAAAACTCTTGTAGTTATTTACTTGCCATTGAGTGTCCAGAACGATCTCATTTCTCTCTTGTCTCTGTTTCTCTCTGGCTCTGTCGACTCAATTCCTTGTCTTGGTCGATCTGTGCATGTCTCCCTTTTCTATGTCTGCCTCTCTCTATGCCTGTCTCTCTCGCTCTCGCTCTCGCTCTCTCGTTCAGTCCTTAAGAAATGTGTCACAAGCAACCTGACTAACCTTTCCTGGTAACTAACTAACTTCATGCTCTAAATTACAAAGGTCTGATAAAACCTGTGGAGCTTGGGTCGTATCGGAAGCTACAGGGTGAGAGTTGAGAGAAGATTATCCTCTTAATCTGAGTCCAGATATACCCTTTGATTTACTGAAAGAAACTCCAGTGCATAAATTCCCCCTGGAACTGATGGTAGAACTGTGAACTTTGCAGTAATACTTGATCAGTGTGTGGCGTCATGTTTGTAGAGATAACATCAGTGGCAGGAGTGGTTCTGTCCCTGGAACGTCCTTGTTAGGTGTGGAGGATGTTGAAAAGAACTCTGATTTGCATAGCCCTGACATCTCATCTGCCGAACTTCCTGAGCACTGTGGAAACTAAATTGCTTAGGACTTCAAATGCAGCAGCATCATTTGGGTAAATGTGTTTCAGAGAGGGAGAAGCTGACCGGAAGCCTGGGAAAAGGCTCTGATGGACCCTAATGTGCCCTGGGGAATGGGGTGGCCTCAGTGAACGTGCAGCACAGTGCTCTTGTAAGAGCAACCGGCTTGTCTTGCACTGACATCTCATGCCTGAAGTATGGGTCACATCCTGAAACCAACTGACTCACAGGAGGCAGTGGAGCTGACGTTGCTAGTTCATATGTGGGGAGATTGCCAGTAGAAATAAAGATTTCGTTTTGTAACTCAAAGTACTGTCATCTGAGTTTAGAGTCATCATATCCAAATGCCACTTTTTCGTGCACTGTTTTGTCCAGCAGCAGGCTCTATACAGGTAGTAGAGGGAGCACGTGGCCAGCTGATGAAAACTCTTTCCACCAGAACACTGCAGCTGTGTCTCAGTGGGGTGGCACTGTGTTGGAATTTTGTGGGTTTGAGCCCCTGCTCCAGAAACCTGAGCCCTATAATCCAGGGCAACACTTAGATTACCAGAGGGTCGGCGCCGCGGGAGCGCTGCACTGTCGGAGGGTCGGCGCCGCGGGAGCGCTGCACTGTCGGAGGGTCGGCGCCGCGGGAGCGCTGCACTGTCGGAGGGTCGGCGCCGAGGGAGCGCTGAACTGTCGGAGGGTCGGCGCCGAGGGAGCGCTGCACTGTCGGAGGGTC
>NC_063377.1:6764507-6768519 GCF_021869965.1 Rhincodon typus
GGCGCCGAGGGAGCGCTGCACTGTCGGAGGGTCGGCGCCGAGGGAGCACCATGCTATATTTCCTTTCAGACTTTAAACTCTGCCTGTCCCCTCAAGTGGGTGTAATGTATAGATGGGTGTGGGGAAGTTCTTCCTGATGTCCTATGGCCTGTCCAAAAATTGACGATCTGGGTCAGTTAATCAGATTTCCGTTTGTGGAATCTTGCTTCGTGCATATTTTCAGCTGCATTTCCTACATTTTAACAGTGTCTAAGCCTCCAAAAGGAGAAAAGTGTTTCATACTGACTGTAAAATGCTCCAGGAGACTCCCTTGGGTCATGGATGGTGCTGTGCAAATGCCAGCCATTTTCTTTCTCACTTCTCGCGGCCAGCCCCTCTCCTGAAGCAACCGGATAACACTCCACGGCTGCTCTGACCAAGCCTCTGGACCAGTAACCAGCGAGCACTTTTTTACCAGATGATTCCCGTCTGTGGCAACGACAGCCTGCGGTCATTGCTGTTCCATCGCTGGCCTTGTCGGCTCATTACCGTGCTGGCTTTAAATCTGTCAGCCGAGGGCATGCTGTGGTTATTTTAAAAAGCCTCATTGCAGGAAGGAACTGGGTCAAAGAGCTGCATGGTAAGCCATCAGCATGCTGGCTTCTGACTTTTCAAAGTACACAGCTTTCTGATGTTTGTGCCATAATTATGATGAATAACTGCAAATGTGCTCCCTCTGTTTATAGAAGGGATACTAGTGAGGCTGTAGCTACCTACAGCTTTTGTTTTTGTTTTCGGTTTAGTGAATTTTCTTTCCCCATTTTCCCTCCTCAAGACATCAACATATTTTTTTCATTCACCCATAGGCCATGGATGTTTTTGGCTGGACCAGCCTTTAATGCCCGTCCCTACTTGTCCTTTAGAAGGTGGTAGTGAACTGCCAACTTGAATTGCTGCATTCTCCTTGGTATAGGTAAGTCTACAATGGTGTTAGGGAATCTTAGCTGAAGTACATTTCTAAAGAGACTGCCAGCTCTCTAGTTGATAGGGAAAAGCATGATCGTACCTTCCCCTGATAGTCACATGACAATAACATCTTGTATCTCTATAGTGTGTTGGATGTCGTAAAATGTCCACGTCACCTGTGACTCAGCGAGTATTGCACACGCCTCTAATTCACAGATTCCTGGGGTCAAATTCTATTGCAGTGGCTGGAGCTGGCTGATAATCTAGTGCAGCGCTGAGGGAGTGCTGCACTGTTAGAGGGTTGGTGCTGAGGGAGCGCCGCACTGTTGAAGTTACCATCTTTTGAATGAGACATGAAATACTCTGTTTGTCCACTGAAAGAATAGATCCTTCACTGGAGTCTCTCAAAAGAGAGATATTCCCAGTGCCCAATTTTTATCCTGAATCAGCATCTTGAAACACAGATGATTGCACTGTTGTTTGTGGGACACTGCAGAATACCTTTTGGTTGCTGCATTTGCTAAATCTGAGGATGAGGAATTTTCACCATTTGGTAAAATTCTCGCTTTGGCATTGTGGAAATCCATGATGTTAATGATTTTCTGATCCCTGCCTCAGCAATGATGTGTTTCAAGTATATTATGTTTTGAACATTTTAACATCAGCGCAGTGCAACTCTGAGCATAACAACAGAAAGTAAGCTCTGATTCTGGCAGATATGAGTGTGTGATCGCATAATGCAGCATATGCATATGTAGTGTGTGCATACGTGTGCGGTTTGGGGAGCTTGTTTACCTTTCCCCCACACTAAGTAACTCGTCTCTTTTCCCCCTTCCTTTTGCAACCATTCATGGCCCCTGTCCAGACCCCCAGCCTTAATCTTGCAGCCACCGCCGACCCAGCCTTATTCTCCCCTTAATCTGCACAGCACAGGACCGGGCCTCTTGGTCTATGATGACCATTTAAAGTGTTAAGATTGCATGAGTTGCAAATTTTCTGGCCCCTTTATCTTTGACCACTCTCCTGCTTACATGTAAAAAAGGAAAGTATCTTATGGCCATATGTTTGGTGGTTGTGAAAAGTGCTGTATAAATGCAAGTCTTTCAAGTGAGATGCTTCAAAGGGGCATCAAATAAAGCAAAATTAGACATTGGGCCACAGAATGTTGCGTGAGAGCAGTTTTGTCATAGAGGTTAGTGATAAGGAGCCCACTTGAAGGAGGAGAGCGAGTCAGGTTTAGGGAAGCATTTCCATAGTTCAGAGTCCAGGCAGCTGTAGGCATGGTTGTCAGTGCGGCAGTGATGGAAATCGAGGAGGCTTAAGAGGCCGGAAGTGGAGGAGCACAGAGATCTTGGAGCAGTGGAGGAGGTAGCTGAGATGTACAAGATCAGGAGGAAGTTGAACACAAGGATGAGAATCCTAGTTGACGTGTTGCCTGACCAGGAATGAATGCAGGTCAGCAGACACATGGGAGCTGGGTGGAACAGGCTTGATATTAAAACACTCTCAGAAAAACAACTGAGGGTGTTGAATGAGCCAAGAGTGGATTGCTCTGATGTGGTTATTGCTAGATTAATCTGTTGAAAGACCTAAGAAAGACTTCTGAAATGGTTGCACCCTGACAGATCTGGAATTGAGGGCTGCAAAACCAGTCCCCGAAAACACCAGCAGTGCACAAAGCCAAAAAAAACAGAATGGAACAAATGGAAGAAAAGACGCACAGGTTATTTCTTAAATGCACATAAGAGATTAGAACGTAGACGTGCAAAGAGGCCTTATTGAACGCTAATATGCTGATGCAGCAAGCTATTAGGAAGGTTAAGGATATGTTATTGCAAGAAGAATTGAGTATAGCAGTAATGGAGTCTTGCTTCAATTGTACACAAACTTGGTTAGCCTGTGCACATGGGAGATCTACATGCAGTTTTTGTTCCCTTTCCCCTCTATTATTGCCATAGAGGGAGTGCAATGAAGGTTCGCCAGACTTGTCTCCAGGATGGCAGGACTATCCTACCAAGAGAAATTGGGATGGGCAAGCTTCTGCGTTCTCTACTGTTTTGAAGAATAAGAGGCAAAGAAAGCTACAGGTCAAGGAGATTTGAGGGTCCTCATGCATAAGTTGCACAATGCTAGCATTCAAATTTAGGAGGGAAGGCAAATGGAATGGAATTTCAGAGGGAATAGAGTATAAAAATAGGGAGGTCTGTCTAAAACTATACAAGTCACTGGTTAGACTCCAGCTGGAATGCTGTGAATTTTGCTCCCTTTCTTAAGGAGAGGTATACATGCATTGGAGGCAGTTCAGAGAAGGTTCAGTGGGCTGATACTGAGTTGCGGAGGGACTGTCTTATGAGGAGAGATCGAGTACTTTAGACCTGTACTCATTGGAGTTTAGAAGAAAGAGAGATGACCTTGTCGAAACATACAAAATTCTTAGGGAAGGACTTGATAGGGGAAATATAGGGAGGTTGTTCCCCGTTGTGGGAGAGTCTAGGACCAGAGGGCATCATCTCAGAATAAGGGGTTGTTCATTTAAGACAGAGATAAGGAGGAATTTCTTCTCTCAGCCAGTAATGAATCTGTGGGATTCTTTCCTGCAGAAGGCTTAGATGTTGGGTTATTCAACTTTATATATACAAGGCTGTGAGAGACAGATTTTTAATCAGGAAGGGAATCTATGTTATGGAGAAAATGCAGGAAAGTGGATTTGAGGATTATCAGATCTCATTGAATGATGGAACAGACTCGATGTGCCGAATGGCCTACTTCTGTTCTTGTATCTTATGGTCTTATCTCTTTGAAATTCACATATACTTAAAGGGACAGACAGTGTTGATGCGGGTAAGATGTTTCCCCTGGTAGGGGATCTAGAATTCCCTGCCCCAGAGGTGTGTTAATGCTCACTATATTTAAAGTTGATGCTGGTATCTAGAAGTATGTCAGTGAAAAAGGCATATGGGAACAGTGCAGGAAAAAGGCACTGAAGTGGATGATCAGAGATAGTAGGAACTGCAGATGCTGGAGAATCCGAGACAACAAGGTGCAGAGCTGGATGAACACAGCAGGC
>NC_063377.1:6768919-6835271 GCF_021869965.1 Rhincodon typus
TATGATGCTGCTTAGCCTGCTGTGTTCATCCAGCTCTGCACCTTGTTGAAGTGGATGATCAACCTTGGTCAGATTGAATAGCAGAGCACGCTTGATGAGCTATAAGGCTTCCTTCCTTGGTTCATAAGTGTCACAATACTTGTAATAGCTTGCATCCAGCAATCGACAGGCCACATACGAGGAATAGAAATATAAGTGTCAATAGAAGAGATTTCGTGTAGGCGGTGTCTCACAAGGGGGTTTTCAGGCTGTGGAACATGCTGGCGGTTGCAGAAATCACGCAAACATTTCCGTTTGGGTTAGATCGGTCGTCAGAGGGATGAAGGGACTGTAGGGCAGCCCATGGGCTAACAAATACTGACAGACTAGCTGCCTAGGCATCCAGACAGCACAAATCTCCAAAATGTAAATTCTTTATCTGGTGGTCACACTTTCCTGCCTGTGACAGCGCGCTCCTGTCTGCCACAACATTGCTGCCAGAAATTTATTGCAAGTGTTGTATGCAGGACGAGTGCTGTGTGAAAAATGTTGCATTTTATCTTGAAGTAATATGTAATGAAGCTATTGTACTGAGGGGACAGAAAAGAGCAAAGTGCAGTCCATTAAACTGGTGTGTAGGTCTTTTAACAGATCATGCCTCCACCTTCAAATCGCAAAGCACCAGACAGTGCTTAGTCGGAACCCCCCTATTCAATCCCAATTGACCCCTCCTAGTGCTTGAACCTTCTTAACCTGGATTGGGGGGTTGGGGGATGCGTGGTGGGGAAATGTGGAACTTTGTCCCACAGGGAGTCAAATATCGGAGATGCCTGAAGGAGGGAGCTGGATAAACACACGAAGGAGAAAGAAATGGGAGGGTATGGTGGTGCGGCAAGATCAAGTGAAGGAGTTGCAGACGTGCAGGTAGGGAGTAGAGGGGTCGAACTGCCTGTGTTGAGCATCTTTTCTCTCCCTTGTGTGCTCTTTAGACACTGTGTAAAATTAAAAACCCCCATTTGGTATTTTAGATTTTCAGATAATTTACTATTTCGCTTTAATTGCTATTTTTGAAAGGAAACCTTCTAAAGAAAAAAGAAAGTGCAACATAACCTTTTGGAGTTAAGGTGAAATGATTCACCCTGGATGAGTGGTTTGTGAGTCTGCCATTATTTTGTTGCAATCAACCTGCTTGGACATTTTAGAACTCTCCTCCAGGGCAGGTGAGACTTGAACCAGGACCTTCTAGCTTGTACCCACCGCAAGAGTCCTTAAAACTTAAGGCTCCAGTTTAATAGTCCTTACTATGCCACCATCACACGGCTGGTGAGGTCTTGCAGGGTGACCTGAGGGGCCATGTGCATCAAGGTAGCAGGTGAGGCATGTGTTAATTGAGGGTAATTTGGTGAGGACATGACCGGGTATGTCTGTGCAGTGGCACTGTCCCTGCGTCTGGGCTAGGAGGCCTGGGTTTAAGTTCTACCTGTCCCAGAGGTGTGTCATGACAAGTCTGAACATGTTGATCAGAAAGTATCTACAAGGGGAAATAAAACCGTCAGTGGTGTGTAGGTTGATGGCGCGAGAGTTGGAATTAAATTCTGATCAGAATAGCATATGCTTGTATTCTGCCTAACCAATACTTAACTTTACATAAAAACCGAAAGAACTGCGGATGCTGTAAATCAGGAACAAAAACAAAGTTGCTTGAAAAGCTCAGCAGGTCTGGCAGCATCTGTGAGGAGAAAACAGAGTTAACGTTTCGGGTCTGGTGGCCCTCCCTCAGAACAGAGGAAGGCTCACCGGACCCGAAACGTTAACTCTTTCACAGATGCTGCCAGACCTGCTGAGCTTTTCCAGCAACTTTATTTTTGTACTTAACTTCACATGCTGTTGATACAGTCAGCACTGAATGCAAGGGTCAACCTGACATTCGGGCCCTTTTACAGATGTGAAAACGTGTCATGGCTGCCTGTCTACAAGCAATCGAGTGACAAGAGATCTCTAGATGCAGAGCAAGGCTGGCATTAAAATCTCGGTGGTAGGGCAATATTTCGGGAAGAAAGGCCGTCGTGTTAAACAGAAAAGTTTAAGAAATCTCTTGTTTTTATTTCTTGGCACTCGGATGCGGCGAGAGTACTGTGACTGATTTCTTTTGCTGTCTTTGGGAGAAGAAAAAGCTTCATCGGTTCTCTGGTAGCACTTTCTTGGACCTCAAGGTGATGTATGTAGTGCCTTGCAACTAGCAGGCGATGAGCTGAGTTTGTGCAGCACCTAGCAGAATAAGCGAAGTGACGGCACTGGAGCGGCTAACAGACACATTTGACGCTGAGAAATTTTTACGACATGTCATTGAAAGGTCAGTTGAGGAGGTGGGTACTTTTGGCAGTGGAGTCTCTGTTGCCATGTAGGCAGAGATGTGGTCGACCTGCACACAGCAAGATCCCACAAACAGCAATGCGGCTCTAACCTCTGGTATCTGGAACCTCTTATCTCCCCTGGTAGCGCTTTGAGGAGCAGGAGGGAGGCTGCTCTGCCTGTTGAGAGTCCATGACCATAAGTCTGGAATTGGAGCCTAATCTCGGTGATGGTGACTGTGATAGTGAACCTTGCTTGTTGCAAAAAAAACTCATCTGGTTCACTAATGGGGAAGAAAATCTGCCATCCTTACATGGTCTGGGTGTACATGTCACTCCTGACCCACAGTGATGGGGTTGACTCTTAACTGGCCTCTGAAATGCCCTGTGCCAGGCACTCTATTCAAGGGTTAATTATGTTTGGCTCTTTTATTTCACTTGTTTTCGATGCTGTCCATTGAATGATAGTCATTAGTCCCAGACACCAGCACAGAGTTGAGACATTCTAGTGGCACAGTGACAGTGCCCTACCTCTGGGCCAGAAAACCTTGGTTTTTTAAGTCCTATCCATCACTCAGTTGTCCAAACAGCAGAGAGGCAGGATCAGAAACAGAAATTGCTCGAACATCTCAGCAGGTCTGACAGCATTTGTGGAGAGAAATCAGAGTTAACATTTTGAGTCCAGTCCCTTAGGACTGATGGTAGCTAAGAAAAGGTTGGTTTTTATGCAGAAGATAGGGTGGGGGGAGGGAGTAAGGAGTAAATGATAGGTGAAGATAGGGTTCAAAGAGAGAAGAGTAGAAAGGAGTAGAACAGACAAAGGAGTGGATAACGATTGGCCTGGGAGAATGAATAGCTACTAATGGGGACTGTTGGTGGCTAACAATGGGTTGCTATATTGTTATAATAGTGTAATAGCAGACCACGTGATAACAAGGCCTGGTGTGTGGGGGTTGGAGTAAGGTCAAGGGAGAAGGTGCCTGAAGCCCTAAAATTGTAGTCTGGAGAGTTCCCAAGCAGAAAATGAGGTACTGTTCTTCCAGTTTACATTGAGCTGTACTGGAGCACTGCGGCAAGTCTGAGGCAGAGATGTTGGCCAGGAAACAAGGTGGTGTGCTGAAGTGTTGAAGAGAGGCAAGGTCATTGCTTTCAGTCACCAGAGGGAACTTCCTTCCCATTTTGCTCTAGTGAGGCAAAGGCCTTTCCCATCCTCCAGCATCTTGTTACTTTCCTTTCAACAATGCTTTCTTCACACGGGCAGGCATTAGTCAAAGGGGAGAGTGACCTTGATGACTTGAAGCTCACTGGATCCACTGAGTGGTGGTTGTTCTTGGGGGTTTGTGGAATTATGTACACTGCTCGCACAGTATGCAAAGCAGGTGTCTTGGAGGGATTCTCCCTAAATTTTTTGTTTGAGAGATTTTGCACGAGAAATTATCTTCTGAAAAGGTCAACGGCATTTTTTTTTAAGTCTCCTTTGATTTCATCAGAAGAGGATGAGTGTTGGGGCGTTTGCTTTGTAGCTGCTGTGCAGGAACAATCTCTAGGTGAAGACGATTTTCCTCATCTCAGTCCTAAATGACCTACCCTGTATCATAGAGTTATACAGCACTGAAACAGACCCTTCAGTCCAACTTGTCCATGCTGACCAGACACCCTAAATTAATCTAGTCCCATTTGCCAGCATTTGGTCCACATCCCTCTAAATCCTTCATATTCATATACCATCCAGATGCCTTTTAAATGTTGTAATTGTACCAGCCCCCACCACTTACTCTGGTAGCTCATTCTGTACACACACCACCCACCTGTGTGAAAAAGTTGCCCCTTAGGTCCCCTTTAAATCTTTCCCCTCAAATCTTAAACCTGTGTCCTCCAGTTTTGGATTCCCCTTTCCCTGGGAAAAAGACCATGTCTATTTATCCTATCCATGCCCCTTATGATTTTATAAAATTCTATGAGGTCTCCCCTCAACCTCCGATGCTCCAGGGAAAATAGCCCCAGTCTATTCAGCATCTCCTTAGACTGTGACCCCTGGTATCTGGAACCTCTTATCTTCCTCGGTAGCACTTTGAGGAACAGGTGGGAGGCTGTCCTGCCTCTTGAAACTGTACCACCATATGGAGTAAGATCTGGAATTGGAGCCTAATCTCTGTGATGGTGACCGTGATAGCCAACGTTGCTTGTTGTAAAAACTCATCTAGTTCACTAATCCATAGAATCCCTACAGTGTGGAAACAGGCCCTTTGGCCCAACAAATCCACACTAACCCTCAGAGCATCCCACCCAGACCCATCCCCCTATAACCCACCTAATCTACACATCCCTGAACACTATGGGCAATTTAGCATGGCCAATCCACCTAGCCTGCACATCTTTGGACTGTGGGAGGAAACGCAGACACGGGGAGAATGTGCAAACTCCACACAGACAGTCACCTGAGGGTGGAATCGAACCTGGGTCCCTAGCGCTGTGAGGTAGCAGTGCTAACCACTGAGCCACCGTGCTGCCCAATGGGGATGGAAATCTGCCATCCTTACCCAGTCTGGGTGTATACGTGTTGGGGTTGACTCTTAACTGACCTCTGAAATACCCTGAGCCAGACACTGTGGTTAAGGGATAATGAAGGATGGGCAACAAATTTTAGTGAAGCCCATAGCCCGTGAACAATTAAGAAAAGTGAGAACAGACTAAAATCCATGTGCATTAGTTCACGGGGTTCACCTCGCAGCTTGTGGTTGTGAATTCAGTGACTCTCAAATCTCAGCTGCTTCAGTAAAGTCTATCAGTTAAAGGCCTAACACCCCCTTCCCACTGTTGCACTCTGGCTTGTTTGCTATCGCGAGTCAATTATACACTGATGGTTTGTCGTGCAATTCTACCATCAGTGGTTCAGTTGTAGTGCTCTCTTAACATTCAGTAGTATGGTTCCAGTTCTGTGCCAGGCCTCAAGTATAAAAATCCAGGCTTCCATTCCCAGCACCAGTGCAAAAGGGAGCACTGCACTGTCACAGGGCCAATGATGAGGGAGCTCCACACAGTTGGAGGGTCAGCACTGAGTGAACACTGCTCTGTTGAGAATTTGAGGTCATGGAAGGTCCTCAGTGTATAGCAAGGTCCCACCCACAGCAATCATTGGACTTGTGTTTTGCTGGTCCTGGCCAAGGGAGGAATGGTGACCCCGAGACTGTCCGGTCTTCCAGTTCTTTCATTCGGGTGATAGATTATTTATGTTCATTGAACATCCCTTCTCTTTCTCAGTCTACTGACCCATCCAAATGTTATCATTCCTGAACACACAACGCTCTGAACAGGATTAAATGGGAGCATTAGGGGTCTAGAGAGAGGGTCTTGGATGTGAGGGTTAGGGTCTGGAGGGAGGGTCTTTGATGGGAGGGTTGGAGCCTAGAAGGAGGGTCTGCAATGGGAGGGTAGAGTCTAGAAGATGGGTCTTCGATGGGAGGGTTAGGGTCCAGAGGGAGGGTCTTCGATGGGAGGGTTAAGGGTCTAAAGAAAGAGTCGGTTATAGAGGGAGGGTCTTTGGGATGGTCAGGATCTAGAGGGAGGGTCTTTGGGACGGTCAGGGTACTAGAGGAAGGGTCTTTGTGTGGTCAGGGGTCTATAGGAAGGGTCTTCAATGGGAGAGTTAGGAGTCTGAAGGAAGGGTATTTGGGTGGGAGGGTCAGGGGAACAGATTGAAGGCATTGTCTTTTGATGTGCCACGAGACTTTTCTTTGCTCACCTTTCTCTGAAAAGATTGACTGTAATTTTAAAAAGAAACTTTTCATGAAAAGCACGCAGGGCCACTTGTTACGTCGCAGAGTGGCCAGATGGGCCATGAAGACCAATCTATCCTGTCTCCATCTTGTCACCGTCTGATCGCTGGACCATGATTAGGAGCAGGGTTATGCTATCATCCAGGCTCAGGGCTACGCTCTCATCTGGGAGCACTGAATCCAACTGCAGAGCCTGTGCTGTGACAAGCGAACTTGACATCACTTGCCAGTTTGAGAGACGGTGGGTGCATTTTGGAATCAGACGAGACCTGAGAGATTGCAGGCTGCTGAAACTGGAGCTGGTGTTTAAGTGGGTGGGTATGTGCGTGGGGATAGGGCGGTTGGAGGAAGAGAATGGATGTTTACGAGTCTAGGCTGCAAGTCTGGAAGGGCACAACGTAACCAGGTATGACGTGTTTAATGGGCCAATGGGTGCATCCATGGATAGGGTGTGCTGGAGGTGAAACAAAAGAATGAGTGGAACTGGGTGCTTTTCTCATGATATAATCATCGCTTGAAATGGAAAATTTAAGGATGGAACAGTCAAACACAAGCTTCAATAATTACAATAATTTGAAGGACTAAATACGCAGTCTGTTCAATTGTGTTTGTGCTTTTGTTTTGTTCCTGAGTTTTAAATGTCTTTTTTTTTTAAAACAAATATCTGCTTTGGGGCGAGGCGTTTTGTGGTCACAAGCCTGTGTTATGTTGTGTTGGCAGTTTGGCACTGTAATGCCCCGGGTGAGTGAGGGAGTGGCACTTGCTCAGGGATTGAAGGAATGTGTGTGTGTGTGTGTGTGTGTGTGTGTGTGTGTGCGTGCGCGCGCGTGTGCGTGTGCGCACGCGCCCCCCCTCACCCAGACTTTCCAGCTTTATTGGAGACCAGAGGAAGGTGGTGTGTCAGAACTTGACGCACGCTCACCACGTCTGCTCGCTGGCTGCCCAAAGCCATAGTCAGCAGAGGCCGCGGTTGATGTTCACATCTGTGCAACGTGTGGGCTTTTGTGCAGAGATGAAGTGGATTTGGGGTTGCAGAGCCAAAGTGGGGAAATGGCATTAAGATGGGGATTGGCTGCGATCTGATTCAGTGGCTCGATGGGGCTGAATTGTCTCCTCCTGTGCTGTGTGATTCTGTGAAAAGGGATTATTACACACGTGGTTGTCCAATTGCTGCATTTTTTTTTCTTCCAAAAGCAGATGATCTTGAAGCTGCAGAGTTCATGCCCTAACTTCTGAGTCAGAAGCTTGAGGCTTCAAGTTCTCTGCCAGAGATTGGAGCCTAGAAATCTGGGTTGATACCTCTACGGAGGGATGATGGAGGTTTGCAGAACTTCCTAGCAAAGCCAGGCAGTTCCATGTTGTGTTTAATACTGCACTTTAAGTATTATAGATAAGAGGATTTGAGTTCAGAAGTACGGATGTCTCACAGCAGTTATACTGAGCCTCGGTGAGTCCACAACTGGAGTATTGCATGCAGTTTTGCTCTCCCTATCCAAGAGAAAATATACTTGCCATTGAGAGAGTGCGGCAAGGGGCCGTTAGGCTGATACCAAGAATGGTAGGACTGTCCTTCGAGGAGAAATTGGTTTGACTGAACCTGTATTCGCTAGAGTTTAGAAGAATGAGAGAGGATCTGATTGAAATGTGTAAAATTCTAACAGGATTGGGCAGACTCGATGCAGGGAGAATATTTTCCCTGGTTGAGAAGTCTAGAACCAGGGGTCACAGTCTCACGATACGGAATATTAGTGTGATGAGGAAACATTTTTTCACATAGAGGGTGGTTTCTACCATGGGAGTCTGAGGAGGCTAGGTTATTGAATATATTAGAGAAAGGGATTGATGCATTATTTTTAGATATTAGAGGCATCCAGGTGTGCGCAGAAGAAGTGGGAATATGGCGTTGAAATAGTGGATCCATCATGATTGTACTGAATGGTGGATAGGGGATGTAGGGGCTGGAGGAGGTGACAGAGATAGGAAGGGATGTAAGGTTTTGAAGGAGGTGACAGAGATAGGGACGGAGTGTAGGGGCTGGAGGAGGTGACAGAGATAGGAAGGGGTGTAGGGTTTTGCAGGAGGTGACAGAGATAGGGAATGGTGTAGGGTTTTGGAGGAGGTGTCAGAGGTAGGGAATGGTGTAGGGTTTTGGAGGAGGTGTCAGAGGTAGGGAATGGCGTAGGGGCCGGAGGCAGTGTCAGAGGTAGGGAATGGCGTAGGGGCCGGAGGCGGTGTCAGAGGTATGGAGGGGGTGTCGGGGCCGGTGGAGCTGTCAGAGGTAGGGAGGGGGTGTCGGGGCCGGTGGAACTAAGAGAGATCGGTAGGGGGATGAGGACATGGAGAGATTTGAAAATTCGACGCGGCACAATTAATTTGCTTCGATAGCCTTGGTTGGGAGGAGAACTAATACTGCCCTATTAAATGATAAAATGGTGCCACAGGATCGGGTTGTACCTGCAGCACAAATCTGATCCTGCTGTGTGTTAACAGGTCCCTGGTGGGAGATGAGGGGCCTCACTGAATGCAGGGAGAACTCTTGCATTGTGCTGAGACAGCTGCAGGAGTTTAGCAGGTTCCTGCGCACCCTATCTGCGGTGTTTGACAGTGCTGATGCAAATTGCAACCTGGCGAGAAGTTCAGGGAATAAAACAGGCACGGAGGAAAGCCCCTTGCACCCCCTGCGCAATTTATGCTAGCTCATTCAATTATTCCCACCTTACCCTGTTCTTTCCCCCACGAAGCTCCCTTCGAGTGTCTCTCCAAACCCCCTTTTGAAAGTTCGTGTTGAAAATGTTTCTACAGCCCTTTTCAGGCAGCGCATCCCAGGTCAGAACAACTCCCTCGCTCTATCAAAAAACAAATGCCCCTCTCCGCGTCTAACTGACCGGTACAGTTCTGAAATGTTGCGATTTCTGATGAAGTTATATTTTTGATATTTGCTGCTGAATTTAAAGTGTGTTTTAGAGCATTGCTTCCTATTTTTGTTGATTAGTCAATGGCCACTTCCTACACATAGACGCAGAGAGACAGGCGCAGCAATGATTCCCATTCTGTCCTTCAATTCCTGTCATGAATGATGGGAGGTTAAAAGCACAGATTTGCAGCTTGAAGCGGGAAAGGCCATGCAGAGGCAGAGCAGAGGTGTGTGGACTGCTCACCAGTGAAGGGAACTAGTCCTTTTGTGCTGAACAGCCCTTGGGGACTACTCTGTGGTCACAAGGAGGCGCTACTTAAATGTTGCCTGTACCCCTTTTGAAAATTCAGCTAATCACTAAGCTCTGCAAATTGTATCGGTGGAGGACAGGGTTGGTGGGGAATCTGCGGCAAAATGGTAATGTCGCTAAACTAGCAATCCAGAGGGTAACACTATGGGGACGCGGGTTCAAATCCCACTATGGCCCCCGATGGGAATTTAAATTCAATGAATCAAATCTGGAATTGAAATCCAGTCTCAATGATGGTGACTGTGACAGCCAATTGTTGTAAAAACCCATCAGGTTCACTTAAGGGAAGGAAATCTGCCATCCTTACCCACGCTGGGTCTACACGTGACTTTTAGCAGCCCTCTGAATGGCCTGAATGAAATGCTCATGTCCAGGGGCAATTAGGAAAGGGGGCCACAAATGCCAGCAGTACCCATGTCCAATGAAAGAAGCACCTTCTCAAAAGCAATAAATGCTGGCCAGCCGACAACGCCCATGTCCCACGAATGGAAAAGAAAGGAAGAAAAGACTTTGTTCAGCAGCAAGGTTTCGTGCCTCAGTGCTCACCCTCTGACAAGCAGACCTGGGAGCAACTTGAGTGGTAGTGGTGTTTCAGGAGAGTGGTTCATCATAGGCCTGAGTTCCTGGGCATGTTTGGTCAAATGAGCAAATTTCTCCCTCTGTCTCTGTTTCTGTCTCTCAGACCTTGGCTTCCAGCATACAAGTTATCCCTGTTGTGTGTCCTTGATTGTACTTGTTGCAGCTAGCTTAAACGGTATCATGGGCCTGCACTTGTCCAATGTGATTTCTGATGCACTAGGTGCAGAGGAATAACCTTCCACTAGTGGTGCCCAACTTCTCCTTTGCTTTGCGCATGACACTTCATGCACAGTCGCTTGTTACATAGGTAGGGCTTCCATAAGCCGTGAATGCGTGATTGGCCAGGACCCTTGTTCAAATATCCCAGTCGGCCTCTCCTGCGCTTCACAAACAGGCCAGGCCCTGTTGGTGGAACTCTCGCCTCAGAGTTAGGAGGCTGATGGTTCAGTTCACAATCCAAATGCTTGAGCACATAAATCTATGCTGACACTCCAGGTGCAGCGATGCACTGAGGCTGTGTCTGCTGCCTTGGGTATGGGCACCCTAGCCATGATCCCGTCAGTGGAACTGTCGGTGCTGACTCTCCAATAGTGTGGCGGCCCCTAGGCGCTGACCCTGTGACAGTCTAGTGAAACTTCTCTGAACATCTCCAATGTGGTTCCACCCTTATAGGTGCTTCATGTAAACTCCGAGGTTGTGGGAGTTGCTACAGATGTTTATAGATGAGAGAGTGAAGTGGAAAGGAGGAGGGGGGAAGTGGACTTGTGATAGGGTGAATGTAACACATTGACATCTGTCTTACAGTTAGTTAATGGATCAGTTTGTGGACTCTAAGTCATTGAGTCTATTAAAGGCAGAGATAGGTTTTTAGTTAGAAAGGGGATCAAAGATTACAGGGAGAAACCAGAATAGGATTGTGAATTATATCAGCCATGATCGAATGGCAGAACTGACCTTCTGGGCTGAATGGCCTAATTGGCCTAATCCTGCTCCTATTATCTTATGGTCCCTGCATTCGCTTATTTGTTTTCCTTGTAAAGTACGTCAGGTGACACTTTTCACTGTACCTTGGTCCACGTGACAGTAATATATCAAATCAAAACTCTCTTGCTCCAGGGATGGAAGAATTCTTTCAAAGAGAAACAGACAGCTGCACAGTGGTGCAGGATGTGAGTCTTGCTGAAAAACAAGACATGTCGTTGAATCTTTCCATCTGACAATCATCAGGATAGAATTGCAAAAATGCCAAATCTCTGAGGAAGCAACCATTCATACTGCATGAGAAACGTGATGCTGATTGCCTGGCAAGTTAACTCTGGTCAATCAGGTATTGCCACATAGAATGCACCAGGGAACCCCTCTATTGGATTGTACAAATTGTTGCCGCCTGTGAAATTTGGCCTTCTTGTGTCTGTCCTGATGAGTGCAAGATGCAAAGCTTTGATGACATGTCCCTAAATGCGAAAATTCAGCGTTGATCCCGAGACATGTGCTCAAGTCCCACCATGGCAACTGGGGGAATTTAACTTAACTGGATAAAAGAGCTGATCTTGGTGATGGTGTCAAAGACCCATCTGACTCACTGATGTCCTTCAGTGAAGGAAATCTGCCGTCCTTACCAAGTCTGAGCCTACATGTGACTCCAGGCCCGTATTGACATGGTTGACTTCTAAATGCCTCGTGAAATAGCCCAACTGTGCCTCTTCAAACAATGAACTGCGAAGGTACATCCCTCAGCACTCACCGTCCGACAGCGTGGCGCTCCCTCAGCGCTGAGCAATGGAAGCGTGGCGCTCCCTCGGCGCTGTCCTTCTGACATCACCTATTGAGATACAACTGAACTATACAGTGGAATGTCAAAGTTGAACTGGACAATGAAGGATTAGCTTGATGCTTCAGTTTCACCTACAATGGTCAGTGCCCTTCGAAAGTAACTAGCTCCGCACCTCGGTTGTGGTATATCAGCCTCAGGCTGGGTGTGATGCAAATTTACCAGAACGATCTTGGGGATGAAAGGGTTAAATTCCGAGGCTTGATTACACAGACTGGGCTTGTAGTCCCTTAAATTTGGATTATTGTTTCTATAATTTTGCATGCAAGTGATCTGTTTAATCTGTTGAGGGCAGAACCTTCAAACTGAAGCCAAGGCCTTCAACATGGTGTTAGGAAGCACTTCCTCACACTGAAATCTGGAACTTCCCATTTCACCTCTAAAAGGAATGCTGTGGGGGCGGGGGGGGTGGGTGGGGTGGAACTGGAATTTTAAAAACCAACATTTTAGAAGGGCGGGGACCCGGGAATGGATTGATTTTTGTGAGGTAATCGTATTAAGAGATATGGATTGAAGCACGCAGTTGAGTTCCAGTTTGGTACGGTCTTGAGGTGAATGGCCTAACTAGCTGACCCATGTAGCTCAATGGCCTCCTCCTGTTCCTGCCAGCCATTCGACTTGTCCTAGCTTGCGAATTCTTTGTGTCAAATGGCCAGCACACGCAGCAGTGCCCATGAAGCCACTCTTTGTGCGTCTGTATGTGTGTGTGTGCATGCGCGCACCCGCAGCCTTTAGAGACTGTCAAGGGCACGGAAATGCACCGTATTTGGTTTTTTTTTAATCCAGAAGGTCTTTTGGAATCCAGATTTAAAGCGCGAGGGGCGCAGAGAAGATAGGGGGTGGTGATGGTGGGAAGCTGGGCTCCCAGAGCTGGTTATTAAGGTTAACTTAAAGTGGCTGACTCACCAACCACACATATCTGGTCGGGGCTGTTCAGGGACAAACTGAACTTAAAGTAAGCTCCCAGTATAATCTGAAGCAAAACCACGGGATTTTGATAATTACTAGGTGGAAAGTCAGCTGGCGATGTCTCTCTCCAAATGTATTGCTTTCCTATGAAGGGTTGGGCAGTATCTTTAGACAGAGGGGGCCCTGTGAAGGTGTGTGTATATGTGTGTGTGTATTTTCCCTTCATTTTAACAGTTAGAAAAATTTTTTTAAAAACTCCCTGATGGAAGAAGCTGAACAGGCTAATTGCTGGTCCTCGCGTAGTTTTTTAAGCTTCCTCTGTACTTGCAAGTTATTGCTGTGTTAGTGCATGACGCAACCCATTATAATACTCACATAGTATGAGGAAGTGGTGTTAAGCTTTAATGCATCAATCGATCACCTTAACCATTTGTATAGCAAATTACATCGCAGTTGTGAAAAAAGAAATGAGTTTGAATTTCGTCAACGTATATAATCCTTGCAAACCGAGAGAGCCAAGTTGGATCGGTGCAGCTCCTCACCACATGGCAAAGCGGGTTATAGCCAATGAAATACTTGATGAAGTGTAGTCACTGTAGTCATGTCGCACTGATTTGAATATACCATACTGCTGCTGGCGGAAATGCTGAGAAGGATCAGCCAGGCTTAAGGTACCGCCATTGTGTTGCCCCTCTTGCCTGAGAGGCATCAGTGACGGGGTCCGTGATTCGTCAGAGCTGGCTGTGCAGAAAGAGAAAAGATGGATTTAGAATCATAGAATCCCTACAGTGCAGGAAAGAGGCCATTCGGCCGATCGAGTCTGTACCGACCCTCCGAAGAGCATCTCGTGCAGACCCATTCCCAGTTTCCCAACCTATCTGTGTATCCCCGCATTTCCCATGGGTAATCCATCTAGCCTGCACACTGTGGACAATTTAGCATGGCCAATCCATCTTAACCTGAACATCTTTGGACTGTGGGAGGAAACTGGTGCACCCGGAGGAAACCCACGCAGACACTGGGAGAACCTGCAAACTCCACACAGACAGTTGTCTGAGGCTGGAAATGATCCTAGGTCCCTGGCGTTGTGAGGCAGCAGTGCCAACCACTGAGACACTCTTTTGCCCAAATGGATTTACATTTACATTTCCATTTCCCATGGACACTGGATGGATTCCTTGCAGTGCTTCGCAACTGGTGGAGACAGTTTACAGTGGCAATGCTCTCATAATGCAGGAAAATGGGCAGCCAATTTGCACGCAGCAAGCTCCTGCAAACAGCAATGTATGACCCGTCTCTGTGATGTTGCGTGTGAAGTGATTATATCGGCCTCGGGACACTGGTGATGGACAGAGGCTCCTCCAGCAGCATACCACTCCCTCAGTGCTGGCACTGGAGGGTTGTTCTTGATGCTCAGCTACCTAGAGTCTGAACTTAAACCCAGAACCTTGTGCTGCAGAACCATGGAGTACTGCTCACTGCCAACAGCCATGGAATTACAGCATGGCTGGGGAATTAGACACATCTGATTCATTCTCCCAGTTAAGCTGAATTCTGTTATTGGCTATCTTCGTCACCAAGGCATAAACTTTCAACTTAACTGATGTCCCTGATCAGTGACCGGGAGCAGGGTATCTTGTAGTACCATGATTGATCCCAGTACCTTCTTTAACCTCAATGTGCCTACAGCAGCCTCTGTCTCCTCTTTTCCTTGTCATTGCACCTTCCTCTTTTGCTGAGAGTCCGTCTTCCCAAGCTGACACAACAGGGAGCTTCTTCGATGACGGAGTTCCCACCCTTCACTTGCCAAGCAGCCACCCCTTTGCAACTTGACAGTCCTTGTTCTTCTGTAGGATGTAGGCAGTGCTGGCAAGGCCAGCATTTGTTGCCCATCCTGAATTGCCCCTTGAGAAGGTGATGGTGATCTGCTTTCTGTAGTCACTGTGGTCCATGAGGTGTCAGTAGGCCCTGGGACTGACCAGTGCCTGGTGGCCCAATCTGGTTGTCCTCTGATTTAGACCTTTAGCGTTTCGTTGTTTGACATGACAGAGTGGAACAATCGGGCCACTTCAGAGGATAGTTAACAGTTATGAGCCTGGAGTCACGTGTAGGCCCAGACCTTGAGGACAGCAGATTTCCTTCCCCATTAGTGAACCCGATGGGCTTTAACTACAGTCTGATGGGTTGTCATCGTCATCGTCACCATCACCGACACTTGTTTCCAATTCCAGATTTTATTCATTGAATTTGATTTCCACCAGGAGATCATGATGGGGTTTGAATCCATGTCTTTAGAGCATTAGCCTGGAACTCCAAATTACTAAATAAAATCCAAAAGAACTGCAGATGCTGTAAATCAGGAACTAAAACAGAAGTTGCTGGAAAAGCTCGGCAGATCTGGCAGCCTCTGTGAAGGGAAAAACAGAGTTAATGTTTCGGGTCCGGTGACCCTTCCTCAGAATCGTTCTGAGGAAGGGTCACCGGACCGGAAACATTAACTCTGTTTTTTCCTTCACAGATGTTGCCAGACCTGCTAAGCTTTTCCAGCAACTTTGTTTTTACTCCAAATTACTAGTCGAGTAACATTACCATAACACCACTCTGTCTCCACAATATCCCCTGCACCTTCCCTCCAGGGGTGGAATTTTGCATGTTTATGTGGCGTAGCGGCCCAAGAGTGTGAGGTGGGGGCTTAAAAGTAATTAGTGGATGTGCCGTTGAGGTTTCAGCCGTGTTTTTTTTATTTCTGCAATATTCTCTCCCCACCTCTTCCTTTTACATCGTGAATCAAGAAACACAAATCAGGATCTTGACCAGTTCAGAATTAGGGAGAGGAAACGGATCTGGGATGGAATTAATCTTCACAGAGCCGCTCTTGCAACATTCAGAGTTTATCATAGACCTCGCAATGGTTTAAAGTTAAGGTCATTATTGAAAAACCAAGCCTCTGTTATAAGACCTTCTCAGTCCCTGGGATTGGTTGGTAATAGTTTTGGTCCCCTTATCTAAGGAAGATATATCAGTATTGGAGGCAGTCCAGAGAAGGTTCATTAGGCTGATACCTAGGTGTGGTGGGACTGCTTTATGAGGAGAGGCACTTAGAAGAATGAGACACGTAGAGTTGTACAGCACAGAAACAGACCCTTCGAACCAACTTGGCCATGCTGAGCAATTTCCCAAACTAAAGTAATCCCACTTTCCTGCATTTGGCCCATATCCCTCTAAACCTTTCCTTTCATGTACCTGTCCAAATGTCTTTTAAATGTTGTAATTACCTGCATCTACCACTTCCTTTGGCAGCTCATTCCATATACACATCGCCCTCTGTGAAAATGTTGCCCCTGAGCTCTCTTTTAAATCTTTCTCCTCTCACCTTAAAAATGTCCTCTAGTCATGAAATCCCATACCCTCAGAAAAAGATGTTTGCCCTTCACCTTATCTATGCCCTTCATGATTTCACAAACTTACATAAGGTCACCCCTCAACCACCTCCATTCCAGTGAAAAAAGATCCAACCTCTCATTATAACTCAAACCCTCCAGTCCTGGCAATGTCCTTTATAGATCTTTTCTGACCCCTCTCAAATTTAATAAAATCCTCCTTATAGCAGGGCGATCAGAACTATACACAGTATTCCAAAATTGGCCTCATCAATGTCCTGTACAACCAAAGCATGACGTCCCAACTCCTATACTCAATGGTCGATCTGTCGAAATAAACTGGATTCTTAAGGAACTTGAAAGGGTAGATGCAGAAAGATTATTTCCCCTCGTGGGAGACAGGACCAGAGAGCATTATCTCAAAATATGGGGTTACAAATTTAAGACCGACGTGAGGAATTTCTTCACTCAGAGGATGCTGAATCTGTTGGCTCCTTTCCCGCAGAGGGCTTTTAAGGCTGGGTCATTAAGTATATTCAAGGCTGAGGTAGACAGATTTTTAATCAGGAAGGGAATCAAGGCGTAAGGGGAAAAACAGGGAAGTAGATTTGAGGATGATCACTGCAGCCATGATCTTGGTGAATGACAGAGCAGACTTGATGAGCTGAATGACCTAATTCTGCTCCTGCATCTTGTGTCTTATTTTATAAATATCCAGTTAGACATTATCGCCTGTGTAACCACTTTATTTAATTACGTAGAAGTGGGTCCAGGAGGATGGGAGTTAGATCATCGAAGCATTAGCGCAGATCAGCTTCCAGGGTTCTGGCCATTCTCTCATCTCTAAGTCAGAGTTACAAGATTTGAGATTTGAGCACACAGTTGAAGCTGATGTTAGGAGGGTCGGTGCCGAGGGAGCGCCGCCCTGGCGGAGGGTCGGTGCCGAGAGGGTGCTGCACTCTTGAAGTTGCTGACTTCCGGATGAGATGTTATCCTGTTAAGCTGTTGTGCAAGATCCCACAGCTGCTGTAGGAAGAACAGTGGGAGTGTAAGGAGTTCTCCTGGGTTTCCTGGTATTAATGTTTATCTCGCAAGCAACATCTCTGCAACAAGTCCTCCGTTTATTGTCATATTGCAAATATTGCAACTTTAAGGATAATGACGTTGAAGTCTAGCAAGTCAATGAGCAATGCTGTAGAAACACAAGTTACTCCTTGTGTGGAAAGTTTTAGCAGCATTGTGCCATTTTATTTTACTGTCTCTTCATCCTCTGGGGATGCTGCTGTGTCAGAGCTTTCTGTCCCTGGGCCCCTCCGCCATTTGTTCCACTTGCCTGAATCTATTCCGTGGTTTTGCTGATTCCTGCCTCAAATCAGGGACTCTGAGCTTCTCCCCCAACCGATGGCTGTCCCAGTCACTGCTGCTGGTTTGGACACACAATCTGTCAATAAAATTGAGACCTTTTGGAAAAGGGCCATCTTTCATGGGATGTGGGCATCATTAGCAAGGACAGCATTAGTTGTTCCCCTCCCTAACTGCCCCTTGAATTGAGTGTCCGGCTCAGGGCCTTTTTAGAGCAAAATTAAGAGTCAACCCCAATCAGTTAGGAGTAGCAATAACTAGCCCACATCCCATTGCAGAATGAAGCAGAAAATGAGAAATTGGAGAATGGATCTGATTTGAAGTCATTTTATTTTATGCATGGAAGGATTTTTTTCTTTATAAAATTTAGGCTCATGTTTTTTTCTTTATTAGAGTCATGCCTTGCAGAAACAGACCCTTTGGTCCAACCAGTCCATGCCAACCATGATGCCAAACTAAAGTAGTCCCACCAGTCTGCGCTTGGCCCATACCCCCTCCAAACATTTCTTATTCATGTACTTAACCGAATATCTTTTTGTACATTGTAACTGTTTCCACATCCACCACTTCCTCTGGAAGTTCATTCCACATGCGAACCACATTCTGTGTGAAAAAAAGCAATTGTCCCTCATGTCTTTTCTAAATCTTTTTCCTATCACTTTAAAAAGATGCCCCCAGTCTTGAAATCCCTCTTCCTAGGGAAAAGGCATCTATCATTTACCTTCTGTATGCCCGTCATGATTTTATAAACCTCTGTAAGGTCACCCTCAACCTCCCACACTCCAGTGGAAAATATCCCAGCCTATTTAGTATCTGCTTATAACTCAAACCCTCTACTACCAGCAAAGTCCTAGTAAATCTCTTCTGAACCCTCTCCAGCTTAATAATATCCTTGATAATATTCTGTTCTGGGCACTGCTGGTGAAGCTGCCATTTGTTGCCCATTACTAGTTGCCCTTGAGCTGAGTGACTTGAGGCAATTCAGACAGGGTTCAGAGTCATTGCTACGGACTTGGAGTCATATGTGGGCCCAGAACGGGTATGGATGGCAGATTTCCTTTCCACGACTCATGAACTGGTTGGGGTTTTTAATGATAGTTGCCCCTGTTGCCTTGGAACCTATGTAGTTGCGCCTACACCATCCAGTCCTTTGTCAAAAGTCCACAGCTGGTGCACAGGGAAGAGTTTATGTATGTGCATGCTGGGGACGGGGCTGGAGGAGTGGGGTTTGGCAGTTGTGTGAGTTTGGAGGAAGGGGCAGGGTGTTGGCAGGCTTGCTGAGGGCATGGTGAGAACTGGAGACAACTGAACAGCCCACAGAGGCAAGTCAGTGGAGAAGTGATGGTGAGGGTCTAATAAACAGACATTCTACCTGGGACACTGACAGCCTGAGGCTTGAGAGCGAAAGCTTGACTTGTCACTGTCTGCAGTGAATGTTGTCAAACTTGCAACTCCCCTCCACCCATGATCGGCTCAGTTTCTGCTCTATCAGTTTCGACTTCTGCAATTATTGTGTCCACAATTTCAGCTACAACTTCCTCATCATTATTGGTATCAAAACCTCTATTAAAAGTTTGGATATAAATAGGTCACTGAGTAGGCGGGAGCTGAGTTGTAAGTCGCAACTGCCTGCTATAGCAACCTGACTCTTCCGAATTAAAGAGGAAAGGAATATATGGTTTACATGTCATTTTTTTTTGCCAGTGGGGGAAATGCTGCCCTGGTTACCCGTAAGGAGCCCACAGAGGGTTAAAAGCACTTCTCTGAGCTTTATGGACGCGACCCTGAGGCGTGGGTGTAGCAGTCATACTTTCAGAGGTGGGGAACTGGTCTAGTCAAATTACTTAGAGAACTGCCAGGACAGAGTCGAGAGAGAGGGAGGAAAATACGAGTAGTTTCCTTGGTAGATCTGTTGGCATTTGGAGAAGCCCATTCTTCAAACTTTGAAGAGGAAGGTAAGGAAAGGATGCCAGTAATTTCGGCCCCTGCAATTGTGTGTTTTAAACATGGGGAAGTGGTGAGCCAGCAAGTGGAGTGTTGCCGGCGAGGGAACTTGAGATACCAGCTCCTGGATCGAGGCAGTGAAGGGTGTATTTGCAGAGCCATTTTGGAAGGTGTGTGTATGTATTGGTGTGTCTGTGTGGCATTGCATCGCACAGTTAACCTGTCTGCAGTGTCGGCAGGTTTATACTAGCTGAGCCAGAGCAAATGAATGTCGTAGCATTTGAGAAACAGAAAAAAATACAGTTCAGCTTGTGTGTTCAGTGTCCTCGCCAGGTTTGGAATCATGAGATTTTTTTCTTTTGCATATATAATTGTCAAGGACAACTGCTGAGTACTAAAGGGTCCAGTAATAAAACTTTAAAACACGGAGCTCTGGACTTTCACTGGGTGGTTTTGTAACCTTAAAAAAAAATGGAATTTGGGTCATTGCCATTTTGACTGTTCTAGATTATAGCTGCTGTGTTTGGGCCATATGAAGTGGGAACCTGCATCAATTGCCGGTAGAGATTGCTCTCGGAGGTAGTAAATCCTTTTTTTAAAAATGTGTCCCTCTAATCTTACAGACTTCCACTTATAGAGCCATTAACTGCTGTGTGTGTGTGTGTGTGTGTGTGTCCATGTATCTCTGAACATGTATCTGTGTCTGACTCTCTGCATGTGTGTATCTCTCTCTCTCTCTCTGTATATGTGTTTCTATCTCTTTCTGCATGTATGTGTCTCCCACATATGGTTCTGTGTATGTACCTATGCCTGTATATAGGTGTGGTCTCTGTCTGTCTGTCTCTCTCTCCACCTGTATATCTCTGTGCGTTTGTGTTTTGGTCGCTCTGCCTGTGTTCTCTGCCTCTTTGAGTGTGTGTGTGTATGTAGAAAAACTCTGGGGAGTTTTCAGTGTCTTATACCTCTGCTTCTGTTATAGACCAGTTGAAAAAGATCGATTGCTTTGAGTGGTCAGCAACTACTTTTGCCTTGTATCAAGCCATTGACAGAATGGCGGAAGGCAAGCTCAATAGAGCTGATTGGCTACAGACATTTTTATTATATAAATGAGGGTGGGTTTGAAGGCCTGAATGCTGTTTAGTCCAAGTGGTTGGCTTTCTTAAATGCTGGCTACGCCATCATTTTGTGTTGAGCAGATGGATGAAACGCATACCACAAAAGAAATATTAATGCATTTAATATAGAAAAATAGATCGTTACCTTAAGTGGCGGTGAATTCTAAGTATCCACCACCCTCGGTGAAGAAATGACACCTCATCTGAGTCCTAAATACCCTGCTTGTTACCTTGAGTTTGTATCCCTGATGTGTCACCCCCTCCACTGCCCAGCAAAGAAGAACCATCTTTCTTGTATCTCATGTTGAGCCCTGTCAGAATTTTGTCTGCTTCAATGAAATCGCCTTCTCATTGATGAGCTCTAGAGAATACAGGCCTAATCTACCTTAAACTCTCCTGATAGGAACGTGTCACCATCCCAGGGATTAAACTGGTGAATTTCAGCTGCGCGGCCTCTGTTACAAGTACATCCTCCCTTAGGTAAGGGGGCCAGACTGTGCACAATACTACAGGTCCCACTGAGAGCATACACAATTGTGGTAAAACGTCTTTACTCATGTACACACATCCTCATGCAGCAAAATCCTGGCTGGGGCTGGGAAGTGGACCAGTCTGGTTCGAATTGGTCACTGTTCCCGTGCCATGTGGATGTGGAATGCCTTGAGGTCTGCTTTGCAGCCACGTACTGAAGGCGGAATTCAGTGCTTGGGGCAATTGGGAGTTCATACAATCCCTACAGTGAGGAAGCAGGCCATTCAGCCCATCAAGTCCACACTGACCCTCAGAAGAGCATCCCACCCAGACTCAAACCCTTATAACCCTGCATTCCCCAGGGCTAATCCAACTAACCTACACATCCCTGGATATTACAGGGCAATTTAGCATGGCCAATTCCCCCTAACCTGCACATCTTTGGACTGTGGGAAGAAACTGGAGCACCCAGACAAAATCCGTGCAGACTCCATGCAGACAGTCGCCCGAGGCTGGAACCGAACCCACATCCCTGGTGCTAACCAGTGCTAACCACTGAGCCTCTGTGCCAGCCCATGCTGCACTGTGTAGGCCAAAGACCAGCAAGAGTCTGCCCTTTCATAGGCCAGGATGGCAAGGGTGATGATTGGATAGGGCAAGAGGAAAACAGCACTGTTCAAAGATTTATATTCGGGGCCATGTGCAAGAAGTGGAATGTTGACATTAATACAGAGGTCACACCTCAGTGTGAAGAATAGGCTGATGTCTCTTGTTGACTGTGGGGTATTCCTCTAAAACTAAAAATCTTTCTCTGAGAATTAAAACAATATTTTATGACCTCCATTGAAATTTAAGGAAGTGTGGCATCTTTAGTTTCATTATCTGTTTGACCAGGCTGTCTGAGTCAGGGGTGAAAAGAGCTCTGTGCCTTCTTGAATTGGGCACGTGTGTGAGTGATTCAAGTCACTTGAAAACTGTACTAGTAGTTTTCAGCTGAGACTCGTCACAAGGCCCGAAGTTGTGGCTTGGACAAGGGTTGAGGGATTAGCCAGTTTATGAGGGGCAGTAATTTGTATGTGCCCTACTCTAATGCTCTCCTGTAGTTGATGCCTGCTCCTAGACTTGAGTCCATAATTCAGGCTGGTGTTCCAGTCTAGTATTGAGGTGCTGCACTGTCGGTGGTGTCAGGCCTTCAGACAAACATCAAATTGAGAGCCTTCCTGCTGCGTCTGTGGACTGACGCTACAACGATGTGGCATTCACTGAGCCCTGACCTTCTAGCAGTGTGGCATTCGCCGAGCCCTGACCCTCTGGCGGTGCGGCACTTTCTCGGTTCCGCTACTGACGGTGTCGGTCTGGGTTCTTATGCTTAGATTCTGGAATGGGACTTGTACATGTTGATTGAGGAGTGAGAGATGCACTCACCTAAGCACTGGCTGACATGGTCAGATCTGCTCTTGTTTTGATCCTTAATTTCTTAGCAAATACTTGTTCTCCACTTTTGCTCTAGTATACCCTTAGTAAATGGTTTTGCAGACTCACGGTTTTACCGTGGCCTTGAAAGGGACATTTGAAACCTTGATGCTATTTAATCTATGGTCTAAAGAAAATCCAGTGTTGCTGTGACCGCTGATAATTCTGGTCACTGCCCACTGAGTTGAGCACAACCTTGTTTTCTGAAGATGGTGAGTGTGTTGTGTTGTGTCGTGTCACATGCAGCACCATTTGCAGCAGCCTAATTAATCCTCCCGGCGTCACTGGTACATCAACTGATTGCTTGTCGATCTGGGGCAGGAAGTGCAATGTCAGCACAGACTGGCAATCGATGCCAATTCAGTAAGCAATGCAAGATTTCCATAAACTAGCCGAGGGCCTTTGAGGTTTCAGCTTCCCAAAAAAATAAAAAGGCATTGTGGTTTCATAGCTGTAACTGGTCCCCAGCCTCCGATTAAGTTGGAGCCCCAAATGCTCCAAGGTCTTTTTTTTAAAAAGTAAAGTAAAATCACGCAGTGTTAGCTTCTCCGGGACGATCACTTTGGGTAGAAGCCCGTCAGGAAATTGCTCCTTCCACCCAGAGCAGGGTAAAAACAACAGTTTGTGCCTGTGCCAGATGTTGTAGGGGGCAGCACTCTGGAACTGGTGTGCGTGCACTGTGTGCCACAGGCCAGAGCCTGTCCCCATGACGCAAGAGGGGTCCTTTGAGATACAGTGGTAGGGAATAGTGAGGATGATCTCAGCTGGCAGGGTGGGTGGTCTTTTCTTCAGTGAACCTCTTCTCTTCTCCACGTTTTGCATTTCTGAGCGTTTACAAAGCAGTCGCTCAGCCGTGCTCTTTCGCTTCCCTTTTATTCTTCGGAGGGATGTGGCTGTGGCTGGCAGGGCTGACATTTGTTGCCCAGTCCCTAGTTGCCCCTTGAACTCGGTGTCTCGCTCGGCCCATTTCAGAGGGCAGCTAAGGGTTGACACTGTTGCTATGAGGTCTGGAGTCATGTGTAGGGCCAGACGAGGTAAGGATGGCACACTTCCATCCCCGTTAGTGAATCCCCAGCGGTGGGGGGAAGGGGGTCTTTACCACAATCAATAATGGTTGTCACGGTCACCATCCCTGAGTCTAGTTTTCAATTTCAGATTTTATTCCTCCAGCTGCTGTAATAGCATTTGGACCTGTGTTCCTAGAAACATTAGGCCAAATCGGAGATACTGGTACCAGTAATGTTACTACTACACCACCACCCCTCTCTCTACATGGCTGTGCGGTCAGACAGGAGGTTTCAGATTCCAAGTTATAGGAGGATCCTTGGGGACAGATGCCAGGAGAGTGGCTTTGTCAGGAAGTTGCGCAGAAAGATTGCCTGGAAAGGATGGGTGATTTTGCAAAAGCTGCCAGGTGTCATAATGGCTAGGTGTGCAACGCTAAGATCAAATGGGCTGAATGATCAACTTTGCATAAATGGATCATCTTCTAAAGCACCAGAGTGATGGAGTTAATGTGGGAGATTACGGGCAAGTAGTGCTCAGTTGAGGTACCAGGCAAAAGTATCTTCAGTGATTTATTTTGTGTAAGGAATAATATGTGCAGGACAATACAATGATAAAGTGCAGGGAGGAGGTCAGAGAAATCAGAAAGCTTTGATTACGCATGTTAAGGTTGTACAGGACATTGGTGAGGCCTCTTCTGGAATTCTGTGTCCAGTTCTGGTCGCCCTGTTATAGGAAGAATATTTCAAGCTGGAGAGAGTTCAGAAGAGTTTTAATAGGATGTTACCAGATATGAAAGGGTTGAGTTATAAAGAAAGGCTGAATAGGCTGGGACTTCTTTCACTGAAGTGTAGAAGGATGAGAGGTGACCTTATAGAAGTTTATAAAATATTGAGGGGTACAGATAGAGTTAACGGAAGTTGTCTTTTCCCAAGGATGGGGGATTTCAAGACTGGGGGGCACATTTTTAAGGTGAGAGGAGAGAGATTTACAAAAGACATGAGGGGCAAATATTTTACAGAGGGTGGTTCGTGTGTGGAATGAACTTCCTGAGGAAACAGTGGATGTGGGTACAGTTTCAACATTTAAAAGACATTTTGGATAAGTACATGAATAGGAAAGGTTTGGAGGGATTATAGGCCCGGAGCAGGCAGTGGGACTAGTTTAGTTTGGGATTATGTTCGGCATTGAATGGTTGACCAAGAGGTCTGTTTCTGTGCTGTATGACTCTGTGTGCAGCCAGTTTTGTGATTTTAAAAACCTGCCGATTGTAATTAGGGGAAGGAGACTGAGAGATGAGGAGGTTGTAAGTCATGAGATTCTGAGCGCAAGGATGAGGCATCCTGATGTCTGTACTGTCGGGGAGGCTGTTGCATTTGAAGGATCACTGAGGAGCACAGTATAACTTAGAAATAAAAGGTCAAGTCTATTGCAGAGAAGACGCAATGGAAGCAGAGTGTGAAGACTGCAGGGGAGAGGGTGATCTTTATCACTCACTATAATTAGGCATGTCAGATTGGGCTGATGTACAAATCCTATCACGTGGTTGGATGGGGGAGCTCAGATACTTATCAATTTTGCTTGCTTCCCTGGCACTAGTGGCCAGAGATGTCTCGCACTACAGCATTAAAAGAATTTATAGATATTGGAAAAGACGTGTTTTATTACAGCTGGAGTGTTCATAAATTTTTGGATAAGTACGATAGAAATTACCATTCTCTCTTGCAGTCTTCCACGGTCTCCCTTGCTGTGCTTCGCCTGTGCTGTCTTGCCTATGCTCACCAGCTGTTGCACTCACCTTCTCCCTTTCCATCTTATTCTGTCATTCTCTATCTCTATCTGGTTTTCTCTGTCTCTCACTCTCTCACGTTCTCTCATTCTTGCCCCCTCAACTGCAATCTCTTGCTAGCCTCCCGGCAATGCCTGGCTCCCCTAACTCTCCAGTATCCCTGTTTACAGGCCCCCACTTTCTCCAGCCTAGCCTGAACCCCCTCTTTCCAGCTCTTGCTCGACCCCCCTCATTCTCCGGCTCTGCCCCTCTCCCTTTCCCTTGGTTATGTAGTTTCCTGATTTATATTTGTGGTCAATCACTCCTGCGATATCTCTCTCAATATGTTTCATTCCACCACATACTGTAGGGATATGACTGAACATCTCAGAAAGCTGAACTGTATGCAGAATGCCTCAACATTTTTTCTTAGAATGACTTGAAGCTTGAAATCCAGTAATTATTTGAAATGTCTGTCTAGGAATATAACTATCAGACTAAAATGGGCATACTAGGCTTTGGGGGTGTGTGGCATTATTTTGTGTTGCTGGACATCAGTTGATGTAGGACAGCAACTTGCGACCATCCGCTATCTTCAACCAAATAAAGCCATGCTGAGGGTTAGTTGAAGCGCAGAATTTGACAGCTGAATCGCACAAGGAAATCAAACAGGTGATCTGAGCATTGGTCAAAGAGGTTGGTTTTAAGGAGTGTTTTAAAGGAGTAGAGAGAAACAGAGGAGGAGAGGTTTTGGGAGGGAAGTCCAGAACTCAGGCTCCTCAAACAGCTGGAGGCCCAGCCGTCAATGGCAGAACGTAATGGCAGAGTTATGGTGAGTAGGTGGGTAAGTTGAGCTGAGTCCATGAGAAGATCAACCATGATCTTATCAGGCTCGAGGGGCTAGATGACCTATCCCTGCTCCTAGTTCTTGCATTCATACAGTGGGAATTGGGGGATGGCTCAAGAACCATAGGTGTAACTAGCTCCCAGGCTCCAAAAAAGCATTTTTGTGTATTTGTACTTTGTTTCACTATCTGGTCAATCTTTAGTGGGAGATTCTGCATTGAAAAATTGAAACGGACAAGCAGTGTATCCTCGCAATGTTTGTCAAATTTCCTTGGAGTGATTTGAGAATATTGAATGTTGTATTTTTTTCCAGTTGCATAATGGATAATGGGCACATATATCTACAACACAGCTAGAGGGGAGACATTTCAGCCCATTGTGGCTCTGTTGTCTCTTCCCCAGAGCAATCCAAAACTGATAACAGCCCTACCATCTCTCCTTTGAACCCTATATCATCTTCAGCCTCTAACCTCCACATTGTTAGCTCTCGCCCCCGCATAAACCCATGTTAACACGTCTCGTGTTCCGAACAATTCAGCTAAATTTGCCTCCTCATCATCTTGGTACCTTCCAACCGAATGTTTGCTTGCCGCTGCTCATCAAAACATTTTTCTCCTGCTGTTTCAATTTGTGGAACCTTTTGATCAGAAATCTGAAATAAAGCAGAGAGCACATGTCTGGCCGCATCTGTGGAGAGAGAAACAGTTAACGTTTCGAGTCCAGGATGACTGCTCTTGCTCTGAAGAAGAGCCATATTGTATGTCAACATATTGATGCTCCTACAAGGGACAGCACAGTGCAGGATCTAATTCTGGGAACTGAAACCAGTCAAGTGTTCGAGGTGGCAATGGAAGGGTGCGTTTTAATCATTTTAGATACATTTTAGGTTATTATGGAAAATGAGAAAGATAGTCTGGAAAAACGGGATTTTGCAATTGGGTGGAGCAGATTTTATTAAAATAAGGCAGGATCTCGCCAAAATAAACTGGTAACAGCTACTTCAGGGTAAATCTTCAGCAGAACATTGGGAAGCATTCAAAAAGATACTGGGGGGGGGACGTACAGGCCCAACATTGTTCCCTTAAGGATGAAATGTAGGAGCGACAAGCCCAGAGAACCATGGACATCCAGGACTGAATAAAGAGGAAAAGAGAGATGGATAACCGGTAGAAAGGGAGCAAAATGATAGAGGTCCTAAAGGAGTATAGGAAGTGCAAAGGGGAATTCAATAAAGCAGTTAGGAGAACAAAGAGGGGGCATGAGAAAATGCTGGCGGGCAAGATTAGAGAGAACTGCAGATCTATCAAAGGGCAGAAAATGACCAGGGAAAGAGTAGGGCCAGTTAGGGACAGATGAGGCACTCTGTGTGAAACAGGAGGACATCGATAAAGTGTTAAATGAGTACTTCACATTTGTCGTTACTCGGGAGAAGGAGGGGAAGCACAAGAAGGGAGGAAGAACTCTGTTTTTAGTTCTGCCTTAATGTCTTCTGTAACTATTCACTATTTATTTGTTAAATGCAAGTGATAATAAATCGTTCAATTGAATTCAATGCAGCTGCAGAACTTGAGAATATGAACTGTGAAGTTTTCAAGCAGGTTGATATAAGAAGCAAGGAGGTATTGGAGGTTTTGGTGGATTTAAAAGTGGACAAATACCCAGGTCTGGATGAGTTGTATCCCTGGCTGTTGTGGGAGACAAGGGAAGGAATTACAGGGGTCTTGACCCAAATTTTTAAATTGTCTCTGGCTGCAGTGGTGATGCCACTTCACAAGAAGGGTATTGACATAGACAAGGGATGTATAGGCCAGTGAGTCTTAACGTCAATGGTAGGCAAACTGTTGGAGAAAATAGTTCAGGAGAAAATTAATCTCCATGTTGGGAGGCAGGGTTCAATCAAGAATAGTTTGTGTGGCTTTGTCAGAGGAAGGTCATGCCTAAAAAAATCTAGAGGAATTTTTTGAGGTGGTGTTCAACTGTTTGACTAAGGGCAGGGCAGTTGATGTTGCTTGTATGGATTTGAGCAAGGCCTTTGACCAGATGCCACATGGGAAACAGATTAAAAAGGTCAAAGCTAATGAGGTGCAGGCTAACATGACCAGTTGGATCCAGAATTGGCTTAGTCGCAGGAGATTGGTGGTAGCAGAAGGCTATTTGCGTAACTGGAGCCCTGTGTGCAGTGGCGTACCATAATCTGAGTCCCTTATTGTTGTGATATTTGTAAATGATAAAGATGAGAATATGGGGGAGATGATAAGTAAATTTGTGGATGACACGAAGATGGGCTGGTTGACAGTAAGGAGGAGCATGTTAAGTTACAGGATGATATAAACAGACTGGTCAGATCAGTGGCAAATGGAATTTAACTCTGATAAATATGAAATGATGCATTTTGGAAGAAGGAACAAGACAAGGGATATTCAATGAATAGCAATTTGCTAGCAAACTCGGAGGAACATAGGGACTTCGGGGTGTTCATCCACAGACCCCTGAAGGTGACAGGACAGTCTAATAGGGTAAGTTAAAGCATATATGGACACTGCCTATATCAGTTGTGGCAAAGATTATAAGAGCAGGGAGCTCATGCTGGAGCTGCACAAACTTTAGTTAGGCCACAGCTGGAGTACTGTGTGCAGTTTTGGTCCCCACTCTATAGAAAGGGTGTGACTGCACTGGAGGGGACGCAAAGGAGATTCACCATGATGTTGCCATAGATGGAGCATTTCAGCTACGAACAGAGGCTGGATAAGCTCAGGTTGTTTTCTTTAGAGCAGGGAAGGCTGGGGAGGAGACCTGACAGAGATGTCAAATATTATGAGAGGAATGGGCAAGCTGAATAGAAGGCAGCTGTTTCCCTTAGCTATGGGCCTTGTGTGGGAAAGTGGGACTAGTGTAGGTAAGTTGTATATTTTTGGCGGAACAAACTTAATGGGCTGAAAGGCCTCTTCTGTACCGTATGATTCTGTGGGAGTGGTTGGTATGCATGGAATACAATTTAACCTCCCATGCCAGAGTACATTGCTTGAAAATTGTAATATACCTGCGTAAGTGGAGTATTGATATCTCTCCAATGCTCCCCCACACCCCAACAGCAGCATTCCCCTGCTGCTGTCAACCTCCCCTCCCTTACTGATTTTCTGTTTTTTTTGTGTATTGTTGTCAACGAGATGAATATCTCCCGAAACCTCCTGATGCATTCTCGTTAGTTAACCACACTCTCTCTAGATGACTTTTCATTGCAAAACAGGTTTCTGCGCTTTATTGCAAAACTGAAAAGGCGGTGGGGGGGATGGTGGTGTTGGGAGTGGAGAGGTGGAGGAAGGAGGTGAACGAGAACCAACGTGCCAACGCTTGGTAATCTCCCCAGCGCCCTGGCTTCTCAGCTGATCAGCTCTGCCTGGTGTTGCGATGATTTAGACTGAAGAAAGGGGTAAAGGGATACCTGGGGACCTTCAGAAGTTCAAGGCGAGCAGATATTGCAAAAAGTGAGCTGGCATTGAACGTCTGTATAATCTGTTTAAGTGAGATGGAGCTGCTGTTACAGTGCTGTTTCAACATCTCTTGTTGTGACGTGTCGGTCTTTTAGCGTCTGATGTTCCTAAAACTGGTCAAAGTCCCCAACACCAACATATTAAAAGCTATTGGGCTTGCACCAAAACGGGATGGGTTTGATGCCAGTAAAAATTTTCAACAGTTGAGCCTCCCACATTCCACCTTCCCCCGCCTCTCTAGCTCGCTCACACGCTCTCTCTCTCTCTCTCTCTCTCTCGCTCACTGTGTCTCTCTCTCTCGCACGCTCTTGCTCTCTCCGCTTCTCCCTGTCTCTTGTGTGCGGCCTCTTGAGGGAAGGGTAGGGCTTGAGGACTCTGGGAGCCTCAGTCGAGTGTCTTGAGAGTTCCTGCACATGAGGCTTGCCAAGGCAGCTGGGATGGGGTGGTACAATACTGTCCAAATCGAATGTCTGACCACACAGTGAGATTGTCGGCTTGTGAACATTGAGTCTTCTTCCTCCACTCCCAAAACAGTGTATTTCCCAAACCCTTTCTGTTTCTGGAACAAGAGGTCATTCCTCCCCTTGAGCCAATTCAGCTGGATCACGACTGCTCTGGATCTTCACCGATATGTTTGTACTTAGTTAGAAAAAGGCATAGCCATCAATCTGGTCCCTAAAGCCTACTCTACTGTTCAGTAAGCTCATGGCTGATCTGATTACTCCACATTCCCATCTACCTCCAGTAACCTTTCAACGCCTTACTTATCCAGAAACTATCTACTGCTGCCTTAAAAATATGCCTTGAAGACTTTTTTCCTTTTTATTCTTGCAAGGGATGTGAGCATCGCTGATGTGGCTGCCATTTGTTGCCCCTGTCCCTAATTGCCCCCTGAACTGAGTGGGCTGTTTCATAGGGCAGTTAAGAGTTAACCCCGTGCTGTGGATCTGGAGTCATGTGTAGGCCCAGATCAGTTAAGCACATCAGATTTTCTTCTGTAAAAGGCAGTGAGTCTTTTTTTTAACAGCAATTGATGATGGTTGCGAAAACGGAAATTGCTGGGAAAACTCAGCAGGTCTGGCAGCATCTGTTGAGAGAAAGCAGAGTCAACATTTTTGGGTCCAGTGACTAGCTTTCAATTTTGTTTGTTGAATTACCCAGGGCCTGTGGTGGGATTTGAAGCCCAGAGCCATTGACATCACTGCTACACCACCACCCTGCCTGCTTTCACTGCCTTTTGAGGAATTCTGCAGACTCGTGATCCTCTGAGAAGAAGTTTCCTCTATCTCTGTCTTAAATGGGCCACCCCTTGTTTTTAATCAGTGACCCCTAGTTCTAGAGTTTCCCACAAGAGGAAACATTCTCTCCATATCCACCCTTTCAGGACCTCTCATGATTCAGTCAAATTGCCTCTCACTCTTATAACCTCTGGAAGCAACAAGTTTAGCCTTTCCAAACATCCTGCCTGGGCAACCAGTCCTTTCCTTAGTCTAGTGAAGCTTTGTTGCACTTACTTCCTTCTGTAAATAATGAGATCAATGCTGGACATAGTGGTCCAGATATTGTCCTACCAGTGCCCAGAACAAATGAAGCATAACCTTCCTTGGCAGACCAGACTTATTTATTTCTGTTCACTGTCTTTAATTTATCTATTTTGTTTAGCTCGTCCACACTATAGGCTGAAACAAACTGACGAACCGTGAATCTGTTGGGTGATTGCTGACTGCACCATTGCCCACTGAAACTTCTTACCTGCTTCATTAGCACTGTCACACTGTCCTGAAGCTGACCGTTGAGCAAGTTGGATGACCCTGTCCTAAGGGGTGTTACTGTCCCCTTTGTGTGAACAGGACAACTTTCCTCTCTGCCTGACATGTCGAGTTGACTGAAGATCAACCTCAGCTCGTAAACTCTGAGCTGAAGCTGCTAGAGTCACAAATACTGCAGGTGTGTTTGTCCTGAATCTCACTGGCATCAGGGACTCCCATATGCTGCAGCTGTGACTCATCCTCCCTGTCCTGCCACCCTGAACGTGGTTTAAGTAATAAAATTATTTGAATGAATTACTTTCATTTTTATGTATTGTATTAACCTCACCAGAACCACTGTTTTGAATCTTCGGAATAGTAGGATCCTAAGCACTTACCATTAAACAACTGGCCTCTTTCCCTGTAGTAGAGTATGAACCAATTCTTACAAGTTGAAAGTGTTAGAAAAGGCAAAATTGAAGGAACGCCTAACTCCCTGACTCAGGCCCTGCCAGCACTCTCACCTCCATATCCTACACCTCCCTATCTCACACCTCCCTATCTCTGTCACCTCCTGCAGCCCATACACTCTCTCTATCTCTGTAACATCTTCCTGATCCTGCACTTCTCCCATTTCAGTAGATTCTGCACTCGTACATTATCAGCCCCTTGTGATACCCTGATATCCAATGTTCCACTATTGGTGGCTGTACCTTCAGTTGCCTGGGGTCCTAAGCTCTGGAATTCCCTCCCTAATCCTCTCTGTCTGTCTCCTGCTTTAAGATGCTCCTTAAAACTGACCTCTTTGATCAAGTTTTTAGTTGCCTGTCTCTAAAGTCTCCTTGCATGGGTCTGTGTGGGGAGAAAAAAGCTGGGTCTGTGTGGGGGGAAAAAGAAAGCTAAGTCTGTTCTAATTGATACCTCTCTGTTTTGAAGTGACTTGGAGCCTTTTATTACGCTAAGTGCACTGTGTAAATGTAAGACAACTAAGTTGTTATCTGAGAGAGTAGAGAGTAGGGTCAAGGGTGAAGAGTCAAGTTTCTTACTGGAGAAGTGGAATGGGAGGTGTCGCACAGAGATGTCACAGGTTGTGCAAGAACCCTATGCCAATGTGAAATGTCAGGTGACTATGGAAACCATTGCATCTGAGCACGGTCCTCCAGCAAAGCCAATCTGCAGCCCCGCGCTAGGATCACATCTACCTCCCGGAACAAACGGTGATGTCTTTCAACAGCTGCGCGCCAAAGGAAATCATAAAGTTGACACATTCAGAGACTAATGTGTGTTAGATTGTATCTGAACAGGAAGAGGCCATTCAACCCTTTGAGCCTGTTCCCTGACTCCATCTACTTGCCTTTGCCCAATGTCCCTTAATACATTGATGAGCAATTATCTGCCGATCTCAGACTTAGAATCTTGCGAAAGGGTTCCAAGTTTTTCCCACCAATGAAAATATTCTCTCATTCCACTCCTGAAAGGTTGTGCTCAAATTTCTATTAACTCTGTTCCTTAGTCCTAGATTCCCCAGTTTGCGGCAGGGGCTTCTTTCCTAGGTATCCTATCATTACACCTCATCACCCCCTTTACTGTCCTAAATTCCAGGGAATACCCTTGAGGCCCAGGTGTCATTCTAGGTAATTTACATTGCAGTGATCCAAAGCCAGTAGGTGCTGCCCAAGGCATTTAAGCTTTTTTGGAGAATAAAGTTTGACAGATTTGTCTGTCTGGAACTTGGAGAGCCGTAGAGATATACAGAATGGAAATAGACCCTTTTCATGCAACTCGTCCATGCCGACCAGATATCCTAAATTAATCTAGTCCCATTTGCCAGCATTTGGCCCATATACCCATCCAGATGCCTTTTAAATATTGTAATTGTACCTGCCTCCAACACTTCCTCTGGCAGTTCATTCCATACATGCATTACCCTCAGGTTGCCCTCAGGTCCCTTTTATATCTTTCCCTTCTCACCGTAAACCTATGCCCCTCTAGTTTTGGACTCCCTTGCCCTGGGGAAATGACCTTGGATATTCATGCTATCCATGCACCTAATGATTTTATAAACCTCAATAATGTCACTCCTCAGCCTCTGACACTCCAGGGAAAATAGCCCCAGCCTATTCAGCCTCTCCTTGTAGCTCAAACCCTCCAACTCTGGCAATATTCTTGTTAATCTTTTCTGCGTCCTTTCAAGCTTTACAACATCTTTCCTATAGAAGGGAGCAGCTATGTTGTACAATATATACCAGACCCACCACCGGTACAGCAGTGTAGACATATGCTTTGGTCTGGTATACAGAGGGATCTGGTTCTTTACCATCCCTCTCTTCCTATTAGGAAAGCTTGCTGTACACTTTTTCTCCCAGTTGAAGCTCTCTCCATTAGTGGAGAGCTCTGCATCCATCTCTGTAGATAATGTTGAAGTGTTCAAAGGTCTGTTCCTGTTCCAGTGTCTAAACCTGATGACACAAACCCGTCTCTGTTTCTGCTCAAAGGATAAATTCTGTTCAGCTAGTGTTCCCCACTTCCAAATTTGCATTAATCTGGCTTTGTCTGGTGTAGTGTGTAATAGTTTAGGATGAGTCAGGAAGAAAATGTTACGTGTGATGGTTGTTCACAAGTTAAGGGTCCTTTTTTTTTTTGATGAGTGACTACGTCTTCAGTTGCCTAAACCTTAAACTCTGGAATTTGCTTAGTTACAGCCAGTTGAGGAGGGCTGAATCAGCTCCCTTTTTTTTAATCCCTCTCAGTCAGTTGCAATAAATATTCAAAATGCTTTTTAGCATTCAGCTGTCTCACACTTCAATTAAAATGTAGTAGTGGTGAAAATGAAGGAGCTAGTTCCAAGGTTTACTTGAGTGAGAAAGAAGAACTACTAACTCTGAGATAACTAATAAAATACACTATCAAATATACATTTAAAATATAAAAAGGTGTGTGTGTCTAAAAGGAAGATAAGGATTTTAAAAGTTTTCAAATAGTCCTTGAGTGTTAGAGTTTATTCTGAGACCGTAGCTTCTTAGCTGATCCTCCTCAGGAGCGTATTTGCAGAATCCTTGAGTTCTCGGTGAGCTGTTTGTTCAACAAATGCAAAATACTGAAGATGCTGGAAGTCTGAAACAAAAGCAGTGAATGTTGGAGAAACTCAAGGTCTGGCAGCAGATGTTTTGAGTCTGCTATGGTTCTTCAGAAAAGCTAACTTCTGTTTTTCTCTCCACAGATACTGCCAGCCTTCCTGAGTTTCTCCAGCATTCTCTATGATGTTTATTGGTCGGTGCTAACTTTTCAGAGATTGAGAAAGAAATGTGATGTTGAAAGAATGAGAGAGAGAGAGAGACTTTTTCCGTCTTTGCTGTTGCTAGTTCACATTCTTTCTCTTGCTCGAAAGTTGTTTTCGTGAAATCTAATTTACTTGTGCGAGCCCACGTCTCTCCCAACTGGGTAATCCCTAGGCGACATTCATCCTAGAACGTGAAACTTCCAGAAGGGTGTTGGTCGAATGTCAGGGACTGGGGCTCTGTGTGTGTGATGGGAGTGTTTTTACAACTGATTAGGTTTCAGGGCCTTTTGATAAATTGTTTATTTTAGCTCAGACTGTCTCACTTGTTCCACATGCTTGGCTCAACCTGGTCAGGAGACCATGGTAGCCATCTTAAGTCCCTGCTTCTTACTTTGTGAAGCCATTTTAGTCCATGAAAACCTTGGAATATTAAAATCAGACTAGATTCATAGAGTCACACAGCATTGAAACAGACCCTTCGGCCCAACTGCTCCAAGCCGCACATAATCCCAACTAGACTGGTCCTACCTGCCTGCTCCTGGCCCAAATCCCTCCAAACCTTTCCTGTTCATGTACTTACTTAAATATCTTTTAAAAGTCGTAACCGTACCTGCATTCCTCAGCATGTTCATTTCACAAGTGAACCACCCTCTGTGTTTAAAAAAAAAAAATTTGCTCCCATGTCTTTTTTAAAATCTCTCTCCTCTCACCTTAAAAATATGCTGCCTAGTTTTAACGATGGAAGTTGAAAGCTGGTAGTCCACCCTGTTGTGACACCTCTCTGCTCCTCCCTCCTCTTTTAAAATCACCCTGAGTTTCTGGTTACCAAACCCTAACATCTCCTTGCACGTCTTGGGGGTCACACCTTGTCAGTGTACCTCTGAAACCTTTAAAGAGGCTCAGCGATGTGAAAGGTGCTCTGTAAATGCAAATTGCTGTTGTATTAAGTGCTTCTTTTTTTAACAGGATGTGGTGCTTATGCCCACTTTTTGAACTAAAATAAAGTTTATTTTAACAACTTTATTCTTTCTGGATGTGGGCGTCACTGGCAAGGCCAGAATTTGTTGCCCATCCCTAATTGAGATGGTGGTGATGAAAAGTGAAAAATGACACTCCATTCCCGCTCTTGGTAACTTGCGATGCAGACTCTTCTCAATAAAGTTGCTGATACTTTTTAGAATTAGTATTAGATTTTATTATCACATGTACTCAAGTACAGGAGTGTAGTGAAAAGTGTACAAAGTCGCCTTTCTCTGGTGCCATCTTGCTTACGCAATCAATTACAAAATTGGAATAAAGAGAAACAGCAGAAATAAAGGAAACAGCCAAAAGGAAAGAGAAATGTCCAGATATCGAAGTCTTATTTAAGCCTCATCTCTGTGCAGGCACCCGGGCCAAGCCACAGCCTGGAGTCTCGGGAGGAGCAGTCAATGCAATAAAGCTGCTGTCTTCTTTTCCCCCCCACCCCTTACCCACTGTTCAATGCAAAAGATGGTTTGGCTTTGTGATTGAGGCAAGCTGGAATTGTGAAATCTAGACTTGGAAACGTAATGAGAACCATCCAGAAATGAGGTAGAAATGGAACATACTGAAACTACACGCAGCTGCTGCTTCTGTGCCTGAGGGGTTGGGGTAAATTAACTAAATGATCCTGCTTCCTACTGGGAGAAGAAAACAGGTGCAATTTCTCCAATTGGCCAAGAATCCCATGAGGCAGAAGTGCAATTACTATAAGATATAGGAGCAGAATTAGACCATTCAGCCCTGTCGAGTCTTCTCTGCCGTTCAATCATACTGATATGTTTCTCAACCTTATTCTCCTGCCTTTTCCCCATAATCCTCAATCTCCTTACCATTCGAGGACCTATTTTTCTCTGTCTCAAATGCACTCAATGACTTGACCTCCACAGCCCTCTCCGACAATGAGTTCCACAGATTTGCCACCCTCTGGCCGAAGAAATTCCTCTTCATCTCAGCTCTAAAGGGTCATCCCTTCACCCGGAGGCTGAGCCTGGTGGAAACATTTCCTCTACGTCCACTCTATCCAAGCCTCTCAGTATTCTGTAAGTTTCAATCCCAATTCATTCTGCTCATCAGGTACTTGATGGCGCTCCTGTAGAACAATCGGCCAGTCCCATTCTCCCCACATCTTAGCCCTGAGGGCGTGTCTGATTTTCTTTAGAAACCATTCACCATCTCTGCGATCACCACCTCATGGTTTCTACTCGGTATGTTAAAAGTATAAAGTTTTTCCTCATATTATCCCCAGTCCCACAAACTCCAATCTCTCGCCCAGGATTGTAAATAGTGAGACCTGCAAAACTTGCTAAGCATGAGAACAGGCTTTTCCACTATCGTGGAATGGGAAGTCTGTCCTTGAAAGTACTCTGCAATCGATGCAGAACTAGCCATGTTCACGTGATGTTAAGAGTGAGGTCAGACTTGGTACATTCCCCTTGCCCCACCCAACCATTGGAGATCATCCCCTCCCTCAGCTTTGCAACCACTACCACCACCTCTTGAATAGCAGTGAACTTCTGACATCCTCATCTGAGCCCTTATTTGTTTCCCTTTAATTTGTCTCCCCTGTTTTGGCATTCTGTTCTCCAAAGTGCCCCCTGTGTGATTAAAGACTCTAAAATGCATGTTGTTGATACTGCTGCTTCAGCTAAGCTTGTGCCATCAAAGCTGATCTGATTCTGGGAGACTCGCGTCTCGTTTTTTTTTGCATTTGGATTCTGCTGTCTCTCCCTTTCATCATGTGTAATTGCAGGGCAGAGCTTTTGTTGCGGGGTTTAATTCAGTGGCTGTTGTGTTTAATCACCAGCTATTTACTGCCGCTGCCATGATGCACTTTAATGAGAAGTAGGAATGATCTATCACCCATTTCGAAAGCACCTTGTCCGACTGTGTGACAGCTGCGGAGCAGTTTGGGGCGCTGCATTGCTCTTTGAAGTGCGGTCACTGTTGTAATGCAGGAAACACAGCTGTCAAATTGCACACAGCAAGCTCCCACAAATGAGGTCGAGCTAATGACCCAGGTCATAACCCCACACACACTCTTCTTCCATTAGTGGCAGTGGACAGTGGGATCTATTATATCTGCCCAAGAGGACTAGATGGGGTCCTCGGTTTAACATCACGTACTGAAAAGTGATTGCACAGTGGGCTGGGGAAGTGGAAGATCCACCATATCTCTGTTCCTGATCACCGCTGTGTGGACATACACGTTTGTGAGAATGTCGAGTTTGTGACTAGCCTGTGAGGTTGTCTACAGTAAGAGGGATTGGGACAATGCATCCATAATAGCACAAGCCAAACAGAGACATGCCAGGGAATTCCTGAAGGCCTGGCATTTCAACTGGAACTCCATCACCAAACACTTTGAACTGGACCTGATATACAAACTATTGAAAAACTGAACCGGAAGTGATGCCACCCACTCCAGCAAACAGAGGGATATAAATAACAAGCAGGATAGAACACCAGTGCTTCACCGGAGGCGCACTGATGATGTTAACCTTTGAGGGTGACGAAACGTCTGCAGTCAAACACAGCGGCTCGGCGAGCAAGTTTACAACCTCATCCACAACCCGAGTTACAAATCTTCTCAAAAACTTTAAATGGGTGGGGTAGGTTTGGGAGATGAAGTAGCACAGTGATAATGTCACTAGACTAGACCCAGGTTAATATTCCAGGGACACAGGTTGAAATGCACATTAGCACATGGACGCAGAAGGTCAAAAGGCTAGCTCACCTTTTCAAGGGCAACTACAGAGAGGCAATAAATACTGGCCCAGCCAGTGATGCCCATGAGTGAATTTAATAAACCCCACTTAAGCAGATGGCAAAATTTGCATTCTATTAAATTCAGAATAAAAAAAAACAGCCTAACGCAACCTCGTGAAAGCCCATCAGATTCACTAATGGTGAAGGAAATCTCATCCTTACCCAGTCTGGGTCTACACGTCACTCCAGGGACGGGATTGACTCTTAATTTACCTCTGAAAAGGCACCTAGTGAGACACTCAGTTGCAGGGGCAACAAAGGCCAGCCTCACCAACGATGTCCACATCCTGTGAAAGAATTTGAAAAAGCAAAACAAATCATAGAAACAAAAGCCTATTTGTAAAAAAAAAACTGAAAACAACTTCAGACTGAGAATGAGTTTTAAGTGCCGGAAGATCCAATTGCCGATTTAAAACCCTGAACAGAAATTGTAATCTTTGAAATAAGTAGTGAGAATTTGCTTTGCCTTGCGGCTTTCTTAATTACTTCTTTTATTTTTCTGTCTCGATACCTTTTCTCTTTTTGCAATTTTCACTTTCTCTTTGTTCATGCTATGCTCTCTCAATGACACTGTGCTGTTGTTTGATCTTGGGGGAGACACAGTTACGAGCTCTTTGAAAGGGACAATAGATATTCTCTAATCAACCTGTCTGGGGATGTTATCACACACCTCCTGAGCAAGTAACACTTGAACCTCGGCCTCCTGGCTTCCAGGTAGGGACACTACCACTGCACCACAAGAGGGGCTATATGCACCTTGATGGCCTAAGGGTTATCCAAGATATTGAGCCAAGATTGGCATTGGTCTAGCAAAAAGTGAGGCCTGACTGAACTGACATTTGAAGGAAGGTGAAGTTAGCATCATAGTTAACCTCAGGGGCACTGCTTTCTCTCCATAGATGCTGCCAGACCTGATGAGTTTCTCGAGCAATGTCAGTTTTTGTTAGAGATTTCAGGCCATCCACAGGTCTCTGTTTTATTTTGGTGATGTTAGGATGTTTGGTAAAGGCCTGGGGAAGTGCAATTGGGCAGTTTAATCAGGACATCTGTTCCAAAGGTACAGCAGCTCACTGCAGTGTCCACATCTGCCTGGTCACAAAGACTTACAACAGAAATCAGCTGAGGACCAGCTTGTCCCACCCTCACGCGCACACACACACACAACCACCACCACCCCCACCCCCGCCAACCCCGAGCCTGGGAGGATTAGTGCCATGCACTCTGGAAGGGTCAGTGCTTAGGGAGCGTTGCACCGTCGGATGTTTAGTGCTAAGGGACTGCTGCACTGTCAGAAGGTCAGTACTGAGCAAGTGTCGTATTGTCAGAGTGTTAGTGCTAAGGGAGCACCACTCTGTCGTTGAGGGTGCATCAGTGTCAGATGATCAGTGTTGAGGGAGTGTCACACTGTCCAAGGGTCACTACTGAAGTGGTGCTGTATTGTCCAAGGGCCAGTGCTCAGAGACATCACACTATGAGAAGGCCAGCAATGAGGCACAACAGCACTATCAGAGTAAAAATTAATCGCCCGTGGCCTGTGGAAGTGGATTCATCAAGAACCTTCAAAAGAGAACTGGAGAAATATAGAAGTTTATAAAATCATGAGGGGGATGGATAGGGTGAATAGCCAAGATCTTTTCCCCAGGGTAGGGGAGTCCAAAATTAGAGGGTATAAGTTTAAGGTGAGAGGGGAAAGATTTAAAAGAAAGCTGAGGGGCAACTTTTCACACAGAATGAGCTGCCAGAGGAAGTGGTGGAGGCTGAGACAAGTAGAATATTTAAAAAGCATCTGGATGGGTGCATGAATAGGAAGGGTTTAGAGGGGTTTGGGCCAAATCCTGGCAGATGGGACTAGTTCAGTTTAGGAAACATGGACAAGTTGGGCTGGAGGGTCTGTTTCCATGCTCTCTGAGTTAATGACTTTCACTCTGTAAATCCACAGCAAGAACTGGGCTTTTACCAACTTGCTACTGCAAAACACGCTGGGTATCAGACATGTCCAGACCACAGCGTGGGTGAATCAGTTTATCACCGAACAAACCAGGAATTGAATCCGAGTGTTTTTATTCCCCATCGTCGCAGTGCACTAAACCACAGTGCCACCTTTCTATATTCGAGATGCACCTGGAGGACTGTATGTAGTCAGCTGAAATTTTGAGGAGTTGTATTCTGGGTGGAACTTGTTAAAAAATCAGTATGCTGTTTTAATTAACAAGTGTGAAAAGAAGCGGGTGATTTGATCTAGTTTCTGTCAGTGAGGTGTAAGTATCGGAAGCTGTGCTATATGAGTGTTTCACAGTTAGGGGCTTCATACAGAGAAAGGCTTTAGTTTGGTTTCACTATTTACCCTGTAGCTCCGAAGGACTGGGTGCATGTTACATCAGTGGTCTGCGGTGCTCGATATTTACCTTGCTGGTGCAATTGAAAGTCTCAAGACTTTGAAGTCAGTGACCTTGAGTGCTAATTGGCAGAAAAAAATGAGGCAACCTCTGTGCATTTCATGTGTGTCTCGGAGTGACCTATTGTGCGCGGTTAATTGGGTCAACCGGGCAGCCATTTTGCACAAGGCAAGGGTCCAGGGTCAGAAAGATGACTGACTGGTCAATCTGATTTTATGGTGTTGATTGGAGGAGGAGTGTGACCAAGACTCCCCTCCCTCCGCTGCTATCCCTTCCCCCTCACCTCACCTCTCTCCCCTCGTCTTTTCCCTCACTCTGTCTCTCCCCCAACCCACCTGTCCCCCCTCATTCCCCCATCTTCCTTCATTCATTCATTTTCTCTCTCTCTCTCTCTCATCACTCTCTCTCGCTCTCTCTCTCTCACCACTCTCTCTCTCTCACCTCTCTCTCTCTGTCTCACCCCCCTCGCGCTCTCCACCCCATCTCTCGCACTCTCTTCCCCCCCTCGGTCTTTTCCCACCATCTCTCTTGCTCTCTTTCCCCCTCGTTCTGCTCCCCTTCGCACTCCCCCACCACCCCCACCTTGCTGTACCCTTCCTCGCTCTCTGCCCCCCACTCCCCACCTCACTTTACCTAACCTCAGCTTACCTCATATTTCATCCATTCAAGCAGCAGTAGTGCTCCTACCTCTGAGCCAGGAGGCTTGGGTACAAGTCCCATCTCAGATGTACGTCTGAGCAGCTTGATTTTGTTTAAAAAAAAGTCCATCCTACGTCCATTTATGTCGAGCAGCTGGGACAAAGCCTGCCTCAATGTGAAAAGGAAGTTTAACCACAGTGGACACAGCTGTAGAACAGGGGACAAATAAAGGGGCCAGCCATTCCTCAATGGCAGGTCTATGTCCTCTGACTTAGAGCTCTTGGCCTGGTGCATACACCCCTCCATGTGATGGAGGCCTAGTACTGAGGCTGGTACTGAGAAGTTCCAGGGGCCTGGAGGTGCAGTCTTTCAGAATAAGACATCAAACCGTGGTCCCTGCCTGCTGTTTGGGTCAGTTGGGGAGGATCCCATGTCAACTACGAGGATGTGGGTAAAGGGGGGAAATGAAAGAGTTCTCCCAGCTTGCTGGGCTTCAATATTAAGTCCTCAACCAACATTTTTTTTTAAATTTCTGGGCTGTTGCTCTCTGTGGGATCTTGCTGTGTTCAAACCAGCCAATTTGTCTACAGGAATAGTGCCAGAAGACTGGAGACTAGCAAATGTTGTCCCCTTGTTCAAGAAGGGGAGTAGAGATAACCCTGGTAATTATAGACCAGTGAGCCTTACTTCGGTTGTTGTAAAGTGTTGGAAAGGATTATAAGAGATAGGATTCATAATCATCTAGAAAGGAATAATTTGATTAAGGATAGTCAACACGGTTTTTGTGAAGGGTAGGTCGTGCCTCACAAACCTTTTTGAGTTCTTTGAGAAGGTGACCAAACAGGTGGATGAGGGTAAAGCGGTTGATGTGGTGTATATGGATTTCAGTAAAGTGTTTGATAAGGTTCCCCATGGTAGGCTATTGCAGAAAATACGGAGGCATGGGATTGAGGGTGATTTAGCGGTTTGGATCTGAAATTGGCTAGCTGTAAGAAGACAGAGGGTGGTGGTTGATGGGAAATGTTCATCCTGGAGTTCAGTTACTAGTGGTGTACCGCAAGGATCTGTTTTGGGGCCACTGCTGTTTGTCATTTTTATAAATGACCTGGATGAGGGCGTAGAAGGATGGGTTAGTAAATTTGCGGATGACACCAAAGTCAGTGGAGTTGTGGATAGTGCGGAAGGATGTTGCAGGTTACAGAGGGACATAGATAAGCTGCAGAGCTGGCTGAGAGGTGGCAAATGGAGTTTAATGCGGAAAAGTGTGAGGTGATTCACTTTGGAAGGAGTAACAGGAATACAGAGTACTGGGCTAATGGTAAGATTCTTGGTAGTGTGGATGAGCAGAGAGATCTCGGTGTCCATGTGCATCGATCCCTGAAAGTTGCCACCCAGGTTGATGGGGTTGTTAAGAAGGCGTACGGTGTGTTAGGTTTTATTGGTAGAGGGATTGAGTTTTGGAGCAATGAGGTCATGTTGCAGCTGTACAAAACTCTGGTGCGGCCGCACTTGGAGTATTGCGTATAGTTTTGGTCGCCGCATTATAGGAAGGATATGGAAGCACTGGGACGGGTGCAGAGGAGATTTACCAGGATGTTGCCTGGTATGGAGGGAAGGTCTTATGAGGAAAGGCTGAGGGACTTGAGGCTGTTTTCGTTAGAGAGAAGAAGGTTAAGAGGTGACTTAATAGAGACATACAAGATGATCAGAGGATTAGATAGGGTGGACAGTGGGAGCCTTTTTCCTCGGATGGTGGTGGCTAGCACGAGGGGACATAGCTTTAAATTGAGGGGTGATAGATATAGGACAGATGTCAGAGGTAGGTTCTTTACTCAGAGAGTAGTAAGGGCGTGGAATGCCCTGCCTGCAAAAGTAGTAGACTCGCCAACTTTAAGGGCATTTAAATGGTCATTGGATAAACATATGGATGATAATGGAATAGTTTAGGTTAGATGGGCTTCAGATTGATTTCACAGGTCGGCGCAACATCGAGGGCCGAAGGGCCTGTACTGCACTGTAATGTTCTATGTTCTAATTTGGGTGCATTTGTTACGTGTTAATGCCCTGGGACGAAATGCAAATTGGCTTTTCCTGCATTGCAGCCTCTTCAGAAAAAGTGCTTAACTGGGTGCGGTGGGGCGTGAGTTTGGGATGGGGGTTTTGAAGCCTGTGGATTGTAGCGGAATGGTGGCAGTCAGAATTTTGCGTTTCCGAATGTTTTAAAATTAGCTCAAGGGGTGTGAGCGTTGCTGGCTAGGCCTGAATTAATACCAATGTCTAATGGCCAGTTATGTGTCAACCACACTGTTTTGGATCTAAAATCACGTGCAGGCCCAGACCAGGTGTGGGCAGCAGACTTCCTTCTCTATTTAGTGAACGAGGTGACTTATAGATGTGGAGTCAAGTCATAGAGTCGTACAGCACAGAGGCAAACCCTTCAGTCCAACTCGTCCACATCGACCAGACGTTCTAATCTGACCTAGTCCCATTTGCCAGCACTTGGCCCATATCCCTCTAAACCCTTCCTATTCATTTACCCATCCAGATGCCTTTTAAATGTTGTAATTGCACCAACCTCCACCAATTCCTCGGGCAGCTCCTTCCACATATGCGCCACCCTTTGCGTGATAATGTTACATCTCAGGTCTCTTTTAAATCTTTTCCCTCTCACTTTAAATCTATACTGACTAGTTTTGGACTCCCCCACCCCAGGAAGAAGACCTTGGCTAGTCCCCTATTCATGCCTGTCATGATTTTATAAGCCTCTATAAGGTCATCTCTCAGCCTCTGATGGCCTAGGGAAAATAGCCCCAGCCTATTCAGCCTGTCCCTGTAACTCAAATCCTTCAGTCGCAATAACATCCTTGTAAGTCTTTTCTGCACTTGTTTAACACCCTTCCAGACCCTTTCATGACAATTGCTGGTGATCGTCCTTAGCTCGCCTTTTATTTTCAGATGTTTATTAAATTCAAATTTTGTTATTTGCTGTGGTGAGATTTGAAGCTGTGCCCCCAGAACATTAGCCTGGGGTTCTGGAGTGCTGATCTTGCAACATTACCACTACGCCTCCTTTGAATATCAAACAAAACACTGAAGTTTGACATTAAGCAGGAGGATGCAGGAAGAAGGGAGGAGAGACGATAGCATCGAAAGAATGTAGATATATCAATATTTTCCAATCCATACTGCATAACGGATAAACCTTTACCGGAATCTCGGCCATTGCAATAAAATTCGCTGCCCCCACATTGAGCTGTTTATCAATCAGTTCTCCTTGTGGAGCACAGAGTAACACATTTTCCTAGTTCCCAGAAAGGCACAATGCATTGCTGAGTGATAATTGCTGAAGTAAAACTTCAGCCGAGCACCTCCAGCTCACCCACTACTGAAACGTAGTCGAGTGTTTGAGATATTTTAAAGGTCAGGTATTGATTTGAGTGGATCACAGCTGAACTGCAGAGTGCTAGGACTTGCGGTGGACTTGGGGGAAAACAACCGTACTCTTCAGCTGCAAGCTCCAAGTTTTTGTTCGGAGCTCGCCGCTTGATTCATGTTTAGGCGAGCGTTGTCCTCTGTGTGAAGTGTGGGTCCTTGGGTCTGAAAGGGGAGGAACGGAGTAAATGCTCCCTGCATAAGGAAGGTCGAGAAAAGAAACGCACCAAGAAGCCTCAAGCATTAAACAGGGGCAAGCATTTGTGTAGCACTTTTCACCATCCCAGGATAGCCAATGAAGTGCAGTCATTGTTGAAATCTAGGAGACGTAGCAACCGATAGGTGCATGGCACTGACCCTCCAACAGTAAGTAGCCTCCTTGGTACCAACAGTGCGGTGCTCCCTCAGCACTGAACCTCCGACCATGTGGTGCTTCCACAGTGCTGAACCTCCTGCTATGTGGTGCTCCGTCAGTGCTGACCCACAGACAGTGTAGCATTCCCTCAGCGCTGGCATTGTGAGTATCAGCCTGGATTAAGAGCTTAATTCCTGGATTGGGGCTGGGACCCAGAACCTCTGATAATGGGAGGAGACTGTGACCCTCTGAGTAGTGATTGACACTGCAACCTAAAAGGACAAGGGAAGCAGGCACATAGGAACACTGCCAGCTTCCAGTTCACCTCTGAACCACACTGCATCCTGACTTGGAACTCTTATCAGTTGTTCCTTCAGCGTCACCGTATTAAAATCCAGTTGCAGCTCTGTGTGTGTCTTACACCACACAGACTGCACCAGTTCAGAAAGACAACTTACCACCACCTTTTCAAGGGGCAATTAGGGAGGGACAATAAATGCCAGTCTGGACAGAGATGCTCACATCGTTGTATCTGAGCGAGCCTCGCCAACGTGCAGAAACTCACTCTTGCAGAGTTGTTCGGTTAGAGAAGGTTTGCCAAGAGGTATCTCACATTAGGAATTATACACTTGGTTACCATGGGTGCATTTGTTATGTGTTAATGCCCTGGGATAAAGTGCAAATTGGCTTTTCAACTGGACACCATTCCAAAAATGTGAATGCGGTTGTGAAGGTCTCTCCAGCCCCCCTCACCCTTTGATTGCTCGACTACAGGATTCTTTAACCTTTCCTGATATAATGTTAGAATTGTGCAGCACAGCCTTTGGACCTTCATGTCTGTGCTGAGTTACTGAAAGGGCTGTGCCATTAGTTCCAGTCCCCCATGCTGTTGCGACCACTGCCATGCAAACATATCCTTCTCCTGTGTCCATCAGCGGCCTTTTGAAAGTCCCCCTGCCCTCTTTTGCACTAACTTATCAGACCACAGTGAGCTCACTGTGTTAAATGCATTTGCCACAATCCGATTTGTTTGGGGCATCCAGTTATTGCCCCTTTAGGATTTTTTCAACTCCAAGAGGAAGGTACAGCAGATACCTGAAATCAAAACAGGAGGGGCTGCAAATACTCAGCAGGTCAGGTTGTTACCTGTGGTGAAAGAGAGGAACATGTTAAGTGGGGAGGTGTGCCCTGATGATTTATTGCTTGGCTGTTAATCCAGAGACCCAGGTAATGATCTGGGACCTGGATTTGCAACCCATCAAGGCAGCTAGAATTTGAGTTCAGTAAAAATCTGTAGTAAGAATCTAATGATGACCTATAAAACCGCGGTCGATTTTCGGAAAAAGCCCATCTGGGGAAGGAAATCGGCCATCCTTAACTGGCTGGGCCTACATGTGACTCTGTACCCACAGCAATGTGGTGGATTCTTGACTGCAATCAAAGAGTGAGGGGGCTAGAGAGACCTTCACAACCGCATTCACATTTTTTGGAATGGTGTCCAGTTGAAAAGCCAATTTGCACTTTGTCCCAGGGCATTAACACATAACAAATTATATCGAGTTAAAAAATAATTTTTCAGGTTAGAAAGATACGGATCAAGAGTAGGTCGTTCGAGTTTGCTCCACTGTTCAGTTTAGATTTTGTGCTGAAGACGGTGTCTTAATCCATCAGCCTTTGAATTCAGCAGCGGTTGATAGTACCCCACCCCCCCACCAAGGCCAGAGTGTAGCATTGCACAGCATCTATCGCCAGTATAGCCTCCTGTAATGATGTGGGGAACTTGCAGGGCAGGGTGGCCCCTTGACACTTTTTTTTAACTGGGGACTGCTGTCTCATCTGCTGAATGCTGCCAGTCTGTATTAGGCTGGGGAAGGAGAGGTGGATTCTGCCTTTGGTATTTCCCCATGCACTGTACTGCTAAGATGGGGATTTACAGCAGCCGTTTGATGACGACCTCAAGTACTGAAATTAAAATCAGCACCTCTCTCCCTGAAACAGAAATACGGAGGCTATGTTCTGCCATCTTCTCATTACATGACTTCTTTGGCACTCTTTGCTTGAGTGTTTCACATTCATGGTTAGGGTTTGTGGCCTTTTTCTTATTGGAATAAAATTATTTTTAATTCTTTTGTGAGACGTGAGCGTCTTTGGTTGGCCAGTATTTATTGCCAGTCCCTAGTCACTCTTAAGAAGCTGCCTTCTTGAACCACTGCAGTCCATGTGCTGTAGGTAGACCCACAATACCCTTAGGGAGGGAATTCCAGGATTTTGACCGAGCAACACTGAGGGAATGGTGATATATTTCCAAGTCAGGATGGTGAGTAGTTGGGAGGGGAACTTATAGGGGGTGCTGTTCCCTTTTGCTGTCTTTGTCCTTTTAGATACAAGTGGTCATGGGTTTGGAAGGTAATGCCTGAGAATTTGTGGTGAATTCTACAGCACATCTTGCCAATGGTGGTGGATGTGGTGTCAGTCAAGCAGGCTGCTTTGCCCTGGATGGTATCAAGTGTGGCATCAAGTGTTGATGGAGCTGCGCCCACCCAGGCAATTGGGAGTGCTTTGTAGATGGTGGATAGGCTCTGGGGAGTTACTTGCCGGAGTATTCCTAGCCTCTGACCTGCTTTTGTAGCTACTGTATTTATATGGTGGGTTCAGTTGAGTTTCTGGTCAATTGTAACCCCCAGGTTGTTGATAATGGAGGATTTAGTGATAGTAACATCCTCGAATGTCAAGGGGCAGTGGTTAGATTGGCTCTTGTTGGAGATGGTCATTGTGTAGCGTGAATGTTCCTTGTACTTTGTCTATTGCTATTGGCAGAACTTTTGCCAATTACAGTCCATTAGCTCTCAAAACTTGTCACTTAGGTCCAAGATAAGAAGTTTTGTTACTCAGAGCGTTGTGACCCTTTGGAGTTATCAATCTCAGAGGATTGTAGAAGCCCAGTCTTTGTGCATATTTGAGGTAGAGATCGATGTATTTCTGATTACCAATGGCATACGGGGCTGTGGGGCTGCGATGGTTAAAAAGCGTTAAAGTGATTGTGTCGAGTGGTGATGCAGGCTCGTTGGGCTGAAAGGTCTGCAACAGTATCTGCCTGCGATTCTGATCTGTGCTGGTAAACTGTCTGAATGAAAAGTCTGCCAGTAGGAGAGCCACTTACTGCACCCCTGTGTTGTATTCAGAATGCTGTCTCTTCACCCCCTCCACCAGCTTCACTGCGTAATCTTGGTAGAAACCAGCAAAGATGTTTCTCAATTCCATTTGCATCCTCTCCTCGGAGACAGGAAATTGTCTGCACTTCCCCTCACACTGATATATCAATAAAATTCAAGAAATAGAGTCTTGAGCAGTGGACATGGAAGCCTCGGGCTGTTGAAATTTCATTCCGTTGTGGTCTTTTTTTGCAGTCAGTTTAAGTTAGGTGGTTCATAGTTTGGTGCCTACTTTTTAATGGTTTTGATTTTTTTTACAACTTAGAACACTGAAAACAGATCTTTAACATTGCAAACGGAGTTCGAAAGAACAGGCAAGAAGCAGACGTTTCCATTTGTGGGGGGGACAAGCATGTGGGCTCCATCAATATAAGACAATCACTAATAAATGGGCAGAATGTGGGGTCTTACTCCCACAGGGGAGGGGGGGGGGTGGAGGGGGGACTCGCTGTCACAGGGGGTGGGGTGGGGAGAACGGGGGACTCGTTACCATGGGTAGTGGGGACAGGGGAGAATAGGCGTCTTGCTCCCACAGGGAATGGGGTGGGGTGAATTGGGGATTCACTCCCACAGGAAGCGGGGTGGGGAGATTGGGGACTCGCTCCTGTGGGGAGTGGGGGAGAATGGGGGACTCGCTCCCGCAGGGAGTGGAGGGGGTGGGGGGAGAATGGGGGCTTGCTCCCGGGAAGAATGGAGGATTTAGTCCAACAAAGGTTAGTCAAGGCCAGTAACAGCAATGCATTGGAGAGAGAAGCTGGATAAACGCAGGAGGAAGAATGGCATAGAAGGATAGGGGATGTGGGGGCTAGGGTTGCGGACGGATACAGAAGAAGAGGCAGCATGTAGGAGGAGGCTGCTGTGGAGCAGGAACTCTGGCGCGGAGCAGTAAGGGTCAAATGACCTGTTTCTATCCTGCAGATGAATTATGACTTTTGGTTTTTCTCTGTTTTCGTTGTATTATAATGCATCCAAACATCCAGCTTGTGATATTTGGAACTGGTTTTCTGTGTGACTCTAAATATAAAACTCCAGTCCTGTATTGACAGTGAGCTGGCCACATGGGGAAGTCAGGCAGTGTGCATAGTCGGCTGTCGTCTGAATTTTCTCCAACTCCTGAAAGCTCAGAGTTGTGAGTAAGTTGGTCAAACACTCTGACTGGAAAATTTCCCCCAGTATGCTGTCATTTATTTTGGTTCCACTACGTGATTGCCGAGCAAATTGTGAAACTAGGAGTTAAAGTGCAGTTGTTTCGGTGTGAGCTCAGTGCTCGGATCTGTCCTGGAATGAAATGGGCTGAAACTTTTCCACTTCTGCTTCTTTTATTTTTCTCCTTGCCATCGCCATGGTGTCCTCTTTTCAAACCTTTCCTCAGCACCGAATTCAGAAACTCAATGTCTCCTCTTTGATTTCTCCCCCTTTTTTGTTCGAATTTCTCTCTTTCCCTCCGGACCTGCATTTGGCCCACATGGAGGGGCATTGAGGCAAAGACCCGGTAACATCTCACTGAAAAAGGGAGTGATTTCTCGATTCAAGTTTCTATTGCCTTTTAAATTTTCTCTTAAAGGAAATGCTAACCCACTGTCTCAGTTCTTGCATGGCCTCTAAAAATATTGAAGTTCCTTCAAAATGAGGGAGAAAATTGCAGGTTTGAGAGCCAAACCAGCACTCGCCTAATTTGGGGAAGCAACGCTTTTGTGTCTGCACTTTGTCAGCAAAGGTATCAGAGTCTCAGTTAAGGAAGGAAATCTGCTGTCCTTCACCTAATCTGGCCCATGTGTTACTTTCTCTCGGCCCAGAACTGTCGGGCAGATTATTAACTGCTTTCTGAAGCAACGCAGGCAAGTGTTTGTTGCCTGTCCTCGGCATCTTTCTCATATCAGAGGACCGTTAAGAGTCAAACACATCACTTTGGGTCATGTGTTGAGTCAGAAAAGTTTTTTTTAAACCGCACGGTAGTAGTCCCTTCAGCGCATCGTGTTTGTCTGGTCATCTGTTCTAATCCCATTTTCCAGCACTTGGCCTCTAGCCTTGGATGCTATGGAGTTTTAAGTGTTCATCTGAATACTTCTTAAATGTCTTGAGAGTTCCTACCTCTACCACCCTGTTATGCATTGAGTTCCAGATGCCCACAACCTCTGGGTAGTCACACAGCACAGAAATAGACCCTTCGGTCCAACCAGTCCATGCCGACCATAATCCCAAACTATACTAGTTCCACCTGCCTGCTCTTGGCCCATATTCCTCCAAGCATTTTCTTATTGGTGAACTTATCCAAATGTCTTTTAAATGTAACGGTACTAGCTTCCACCACTTCCTTTGGAAGTTCATTCCACACATGAACTCCTCTGTGTGGAAAAAAAAATCCCTCGTGTTTTTTAAATCTTTCTTCTCTCACCTTAAACCTATGCCCTTAATCTTGAAATCCCCCACCCTAGGGAAAAGATTCTGGCTATTCATCTTATCTATGCCCTTCATGGTTTTATAAATCTCCATAAGTTCACCCCTAAACCTCCCATGCTCCAGTGAGAAAAGTCCCAGCCTATTTAGCCTCTCCTTATAACTCAAACCGTCCATGTTCCTTGCTGCATCCTGGTGAAAAAAAATTTCCTCAAAGTTTTCCAGGGGAGGCGACGGGCTAGTGGTATAATTGCTGGATTGTTAATTCTGAGACCCAGGTAATGTCCTGGGGTCCTGCGTATGAATCCTGCTATGGCAAATGGAATTTGAATTCATTAAAAATCTGGAAATAAGAGCTTAATGCTGACCATGAATCGATTGTCAGAAAAACCCATCTGATTCACTAATGTCCTTTAGGGAAGGAAACTGCCATCCTTACCTGGTCTGGCCTACATGTGACTCTAGATCTACAGTGATGTGGTTGATTCTTAACTGCCCTCTGGGCAAGCAGGAATGGGCAATAAATGCTAGCTTAGCCAGTGATGCCCTCATCCTATGAATGAATAAAAAAAATCCCTCCTGCTCCTTATCTTAAAAACATGTCCCCTGGTTATTGACCCCTCTACTAAGGGGAGAGGTTACTCACTATTTATCCTGTCTATGCCCCACAGAACTTTGTAGACCTCAATCAGAACATTGCCTTTGGCCTTCTCTGTTCGAGGGAAAACAACCCAGGACGGCAGATTTCCTTCCCTAAAGGAGATGAGTGAATTTTAGTGATGATCGATGGTGATCGTCTAAGAATAAAGAAAAGGGGTAGAACAAAGAACATTACAGTGCAGTACAGGCCCTTCGGCCCTCGATGTTGCGCCGACCTGTGAAACCAATCTGAAGCCCATCTAACCTACACTATTCCATTATCATCTATATGTTTATCCAATGACCATTTAAATGCCCTTAAAGTTGGCGAGTCTACTACTGTTGCAGGCAGGGCATTCCACGCCCTTACTACTCTCTGAGTAAAGAACCTACCTCTGACATCTGTCCTATATCTATCACCCCTCAATTTAAAGCTATGTCCTCTCATGCTAGCCATCACCATCCGAGAAAAAAGGCTCTCGCTGTCCGCCCTATCTAACCCTCTGATCATCTTGTTTGTCTCTATTAAGTCACCTCTTAACCTTCTTCTCTCTAACGAAAACAGCCTCAAGTCCCTCAGCCTTTCCTCATAAGACCTTCCCTCCATACCAGGCAACATCCTGGTAAATCTCCTCTGCACCCGTCCCAGTGCTTCCATATCCTTCCTATAATGCGGCGACCAAAACTATACGCAATACTCCAAGTGCGGCCGCACCAGAGTTTTGTACAGCTGCAACATGACCTCATTGCTCCAAAACTCAATCCCTCTACCAATAAAACCTAACGCACCGTACGCCTTCTTAACAACCCGATCAACCTGGGTGGCAACTTTCAGGGATCGATGCACATGGACACCGAGATCTCTCTGCTCATCCACACTACCAAGAATCTTACCATTAGCCCAGTACTCTGTATTCCTGTTACTCCTTCCAAAGTGAATCACCTCACACTTTTCCGCATTAAACTCCATTTGCCACCTCTCAGCCAGCTCTGCAGCTTATCTATGTCCCTCTGTAACCTGCAACATCCTTCCGCACTATCCACAACTCCACCGACTTTAGTGTCATCTGCAAATTTACTAACCCATCCTTCTACGCCCTCATCCAGGTCATTTATAAAAATGACAAACAGCAGTGGCCCCAAAACAGATCCTTGCGGTACACCACTAGTAACTGAACTCCAGGATGAACATTTCCCATCAACCACCACCCTCTGTCTTCTTACAGCTAGCCAATTTCAGATCCAAACCGCTAAATCACCCTCAATCCCATGCCTCCGTATTTTCTGCAATAGCCTACCATGGGGAACCTTATCAAACACTTTACTGAAATCCATATACACCAAATCAACCGCTTTACCCTCATCCAGCTGTTTGGTCACCTTCTCAAAGAACTCAAAAAGGTTTGTAAGGCACGACCTACCCTTCACAAAAACCGTGTTGACTATCCCTAATCAAGTTATTCCTTTCTAGATGATTATAAATCCCATCTCTTTTAATCCTTTCCAACACTTTACCCACAACCGAAGTAAGGCTGACTGGTCTGTAATTACCAGGGTTATCTCTACTCCCCTTCTTGAACAAGGGGACAACATTTGCTAGTCTCCAGTCTTCTGGCACTATTCCTGTAGACAATGACGACATAAAGATCAAAGCCAAAGGCTCTGCAATCTCCTCCCTGGCCTCCCAGAGAATCCTAGGATAAATCCCATCCGGCCCAGGGGACTTATCTATTTTCACACTTTCCAGAATTGCTAACACCTCCTCCTTATGAACCTCAATCCCGTCTAGACTAATAGCCTGTATCTCAGTATTCTCCTCGACAACATTGTCTTTTTCCTGTGTGAATACTGACGAAAAATATTCATTTAGCGCCTCTCCTATCTCTTCGGACTCCACGCACAACTTCCCACTACTGTCCTTGACTGGCCCTAATCTTACTGTAGTCATTCTTTTATTCCTGACATACCTATAGAAAGCTTTAGGGTTTTCCTTGATCCTACCTGCTAAAGACTTCTCATGTCCCCTCCTGGCTCTTCTTAGCTCTCTCTTTAGGTCCTTCCTGGCTAACTTGTAACTCTCAAGCGCCCTAACTGAGCCTTCATGCCTCATCTTTACATAAGCTTCCTTCTTCCTCTTGACAAGAGATTCAACTTTTTTAGTAAACCATGGTTCCCTCGCTTGACCACTTCCTCCCTGCCTGACAGGTACGTACTTATCAAGGACACGCAGTAGCTGTTCCTTGAACAAGCTCCACATTTCAATTGTGCCCAACCCCTGCAGTTAAGTCATTCAGGACTGAGATGAGGAAGACTTTTTTCACTCAGAGTTGTGAACCTGTGGAATTCTCTCCCACAGGAAACTGTTTGTTAGATATATTCAAGAGGGAGCTGGACATGCCCTTGTGGCTAAAGGGATCAAGGGGTATGGAGAGAAAGCAGGAGGAATACTGAGATTGCATGATCAGTCAAGGTGATATTGAATGGTGGTGTGGGCTCAAAGGGCCGAATGGCCTACCCCTGTACCTGTTTTATATGTTTCTATATCACAGTCTCCATCGGCAAGAATTGTTTTCGACTCCAGATTTTATTCATTGAACTAAAATTCAACCCTGGTGGGATTTGAATCCGTGTCCCCTGACGGTTAGCCCGGTAGGGGGGTGTCCCTGGATTACGAGCCTGGTGACGTTTCCGCAATGCTACTTCAGCAGTCATCTCCACACTGTCCTGTGGCTATGCACAGCGCTATAGAAATGGATTCAGAGACCAGTAATGGCCTGTGTCTGTTCTCTGCAGGGTCCCAACATGGGAGCAGCCGAGGATGAGCTGATTGGGATCCCCTTCCCGGAGCACAGCAGCGAGCTGCTGCATAGCCTCAACGAGCAGAGGCGCAAGGGGCTGCTCTGCGACCTGACCATCGTGGCTCAGGGGCTGGAGTACCAGACTCACCGCGCCGTACTGGCTGCCTGCAGCCAGTACTTCAGGAAGCTGTTCACCGCCAGGCCCTTCCGAGGCCAGCGAGATGTTTGCGAGCTGGACTTTGTGCATCCCCGGGTGCTGGGCGCCCTCCTGGAGTTCGCCTACACGGCCACGCTGACTGTCAGCAGTTCGGACATGAGGGAAGTGCTGCAGGCGGCCCGACTGCTGGAGATTCAGTGCGTGACTGACGCCTGTGCCGACATCCTGCAGAGCAGCGGCGTCTCCGAGCCACCGCAGCCAAACCCTGACCCTCCAGCCATCTACACCGGAGCCTGCCTGTACCCAGAAGGCCCAGCCCAGGAGGAGGAGGCGGCTCCAGCCGTGACTGACCTTCAGACTCTGGAGGTGCCCAAGGTCCGGCGCCGCAAGAGGCCCAAGAAGCTGCCCCGGCTCTTGCTGAACCACCGCAGCAGGAGCCTATACCGTATCGTCCAGCCGCTGCAGACCTCCATGGATATGGACCGTGAACCAGACCAGAGGCAACCGAAAGCCTGCCGGGGAGAGCGGGACCCCAGCCCCGGGACTGCCGGCCACCAGGAGGGCGAGGGGGACGGCAGCTTCCTCGGCCAGGAAGGTGGGGGACCGTCCTGCCACCAGCTGGTCTCCTCCTCCCCTCTCCCTCCTCTCGCCGGCGACGAAGAGGGTGCCGAACTGCCTGCCTCCGCCTACCTGAGCCTGGTCAGCAACGGCCTCCTCGGTGACGGGACACTGTCCTCGCTCGACAGGGCTCCGGGGGCCCGCCGCAGGAAATCTCAGATGCCCCAGGAGTGCCCCATCTGCCACAAGGTCATCCACGGAGCGGGCAAACTCCCACGGCACATCCGCACCCACACCGGTGAGAAGCCGTTTGCCTGCCAGGTCTGTGGCGTCCGCTTCACCAGGTAATGTCACTCTCTGCACAGCAGCGCATGGGGCAAGATAGGCAGAGCTGTTTACACACACCCACTCACCCTTTTATTAGCCAGCCTATCCCCTCAGTCATCCTGTCTCACTCACTCGCTCGCACTATCCCTCTCTTGTTCCCTCATTCACTCTCACGTTCCCTCTCTTGTTCCCTCACTCACTCTTTTCCCTCACTCACTCTTTTCCCTCATTCTCTCTTTTTTCTCTCTCTCTCTCTCTCTCTCTCTGTCTGTCTGTTCCCACCACCACCCTCCCCGTCTTATCTACCTCATCCTCATGTTCCTTCCTACCACTGCAACAGCTTCATTCCCTCCCTGTTGCCGTGCTTCATTACATTTCTCAGGCCCCCTCCCTCCCTATATCACTCTGTCTTTCCTTTTTCCCTGTCCCATTCTTCCTAACCCTCTCCATTCCCATCTTCGCATGTATTGTGCCTCCTCCTTTCTCTCTATTTGTCTCCTTCTCTGTCTGTCTTTGTCGTTCTCCCAGCTGTCTCCCGATTCATCCTTTTCTGATTCTTCCCTGACCCCCACTCCCTCTCTCTCCCCTTCCTCATCTGCTTGCCTTCTTTCCTATATCTCCTACTGTCTTTTCAAGATGCTCTGAAGCCCCTACACTCTCTCCCATCCATATGTATTGTCTGGTCTGTCACCTCACACCCATCCCATCCGTGCCTCAGCTCCCTCTAAACTCATTTCTTTCCTCCCCCGCCAGCTATCTCATCTCATTTCACTTCTTTGCTTTGTTTCCTCTTCCCTCTGTCCCCACAAATCCTACCCCTGCCCTTTCATTGCCTCTTGGCCTGTCGCCTCAACTTTGATGGGGCGGCATGGTGTCTCAGTGGTTAGCACTACTGCCTCAGCGCCAGAGACCCGGGTTCGATTCCAGCGTCGGGCAACTGTCTGTGTGTAGTTTGTACTTTCTCCCCATGTCTGCATGAGTTTCCTCCGGGTGCTCCGGTTTCCTCCCACAGTGCAAAGATGTGCAGGTTAGGGTGGATTGGTTATGCTAAATCGCCCACAGTGTCTAGGGATGGGGTAGAGGGTGGATCTGAGAGTCGATGGGCCGAATGGCCTGCTTCCACACTCTAGAGATTCTACGATCCTATGATAATAGGAGCAGGAGTAAGCCATTCAGCCCTTCAAGCCTGCTGTGCCCCTCAATATGATAATAGTTGATCATCTAACTCAGTACCATGATGCCACTATATCCCCCATACTTTTTAAACTGAAACCACGACTGGGATATTTTCCCATTTATCTTTCACGGTGCGATGCTCAGCATTTATTGCCCACCCCTAATTGCCTCTTGAATCCCTGTGATGCAGGTGACCCCTCCACCCAGTGTTATTATTGCCTTGTTTCACGTCATGGCCTCAGTGGGCCCGAGCAACGAATCGTAGAATCCCTACAGTGCGTAAAAATGTCATTCGGCCATTGGGTCTGCACCGATCCTTCAAAGAGCTTCCCACTTGACCTCATCCTACGTCCTATTCCCATAACCCAACTCACAACTCTGGGGCAATTTATCTAAGCTGACCTACGCAACTTTGGACAGTGGGAGGAATCTGGAGCACCTGGAGGAACCCCACACAGACACAGGGGGAATATCATGCAATCTCCACACAGCCTGAGGCTGGAATCGAACCCAGGTCCCCAGCGCTGTGAGGCAGCGGTGCTAACCACTGAACCACTGTGCGTCTCCACTGGTGGTTGGAAATTTGGCCATGAGAGGCACCGCATTGCCCCCTTGTGTTCCAGGAGTGGCACAGGGATTGGGGGTGTTGCGTTTTTGGGATATTAGATTACGGTGACCCGCGTGGAACTGAGATTGTTCTGAGCCCTGTCTTCCCTTCTTTGTCCTTGGGATCTCGTGCCTGCCTGGCCGTCCGCAGGAATGATAAGCTGAAGATTCACATGAGGAAGCACACGGGCGAGAGGCCGTACTCGTGCAACTGCTGTGACGCCCGCTTCCTCCACAGCTATGACCTGAAGAACCATGCCCGACTCCACACCGGGGACAGACCCTTTGAGTGCAGCCAGTGCCGCAAGGCCTTTGTACGTATTGACCACCTCCAACGACACCTGAAGGGCCAGAACTGCCTAGAAATCCGCACCAGGAAACGCAAAGGTGAGAGCCAGGGACTACAGGAACACCCGGTCAACTGGGAACGCTTGGCAGTGGATGGCACCTTCCCAGAAGAATATGGGATCGAGAGAGAGACCCCAGGAATAGACTGCGTCTTCCCAGAGGGATACAGGATTGAGAAGGAATCCCCAGGAATCGATGGTGCATTCCCAGAGGGGTACGGGATCAAGAAGGAGCCTTCGGCGACTGACAGGAAGATCCCAGAGGGATACGGGATCAAGAGGGAATCCCCAGGAATTGATGGTACGTTCCCAGAGGGATACGGGATCAAGAAGGAGCCCTCAGTGTCCGACAGAAAATTCCCGGAGGGATACGGGATCAAGAGGGAATCCCCAGGAATTGATGGTGCGTTCCCAGAGGGATGCGGGATCAAGAAGGAGTCCTCAGGGATCAGCAGGAAATTCCCAGAGGAATACGGGATCAAGAAGGAGCCCCTGGCAATAGATTATACCTTTCCAGAAGGATACAGGATGAGGGGGGCACCTCTGGGACTAGACAACACACTCCCAGAGAGATACAGGATGACAGTGGAGCCCCTACAAACAGAAGGAGACAGTGACATGGATGACTCGCGAGATTGGGGCCACAGCACAGCCAAATGGAATAGTCAACCAGGGGAAGACATCCTAGTTGATCCCTCATAACCTGACCAAGCACAGTTATATTTTTTATAAATTGTTGCAGAACTCCCCTGCTCAAACCTTTGCATATTTTCTGCTTCAGAGGGACTGTGAAGCGGGTCTGTGGGAGGCAGGGATTTTTTAAAATATGCTTTAAGCATCTGCCTCTATGCACCTTTTTAATGTTTCTGGGATAAGTGGCAACTGTTGCGATGAAACACTGTTTTATGTGTCTGAGTGAATTGTGTGCTTGTGTAAATGTGCAAGTGTTGTACATGCATGCGTTTGTGTCTGAGTGAATGTGTGTACTTATGTAAATGTGCGAGTGTGTGTGCGCATGTATTTGTGTCTGAGTGTGTGTGTGTGCATTTGTTTGAGTCTGAGTGAATGTGTGTGTATACACATATAAATGTGCGAGTGTTACTACGGGGAATAGCCTCTCTGATAATTAAACTGAAACACAAGCCCCAATCTGTTATAACAGGACTAGGGGTTCCCCTCCTAATAATTACTCTGAAACACCCAGAGAAGCTTGTCTTTCCCCTCATAATCTATTAAAAGAGTGGTTAAATGAAGGAAAATTCCTGATCTCCACTTTACAAGTAACAAAAAACAATTTATTTATTTAACTCAACAATGAACAAATTAACAAAATTACTAACAAACAGTCAATTCCCCTTTAGACTACTAACTACTCCCTAACTGGTCTAAATTCTACTGGAATGCTGTAAACAAAGACAAGTCCCACTAATATAAACCCAATTAAGAAGAAGCAACAAATTATAACTTAGTCTGTACGAACTTGGAGAGATTGACTTCTGGAATCTTCTGTCATCTCCGGTCTCTTCACAAACACCTTTCTTCCGTTAATTCTGCTGTCAGGGATGTTTTACTTGTATAATCTCTTCAATGAGGACTTTGAGCTAAAATACCATGGTACCTTTGTTTTAAAGTTTTTGAGAAGATTTGTACCCACAATCAGTAAAACTAATCTAATATACAAAATACCATGCAAGGACTGTGAAAAACATTTAGACCAAACTGGAAGAAAACTGACAATAAGGATACACAAACACCAGCTAGCCACCAAGAGACATGACCAGTTCTCACTGATCTCAATATACACGGACAAAGAAGGACACGAATTCGACTGGGACAACACATCCATAATAGCACAAGCCAAACAGAGACACACCAGGGAATTCCTGGAGGCCTGGCATTCCAACCAGAACTCCACCAACAAACACATTGAAGTAGACCCAATACACACAGCATTCAAAAACAGAATCGAAAGTAATGCCAACCACCCCAGCAAACTGAGGGATATAAAGAACAAGCGGGACAGAACACCAATGCTTCACCGGAGGTGCACTGACGATGCTACCTAGCAGGGTGACGAAACGTCTGCAACCAAACACACCAGGCTCAGTGAGCAAGTCTATAACCTCGGTACCTTTGATTAATTAGATGGACTTTCTCTGAGAGCTGAATGGTACTAACGCTGGCAGGTGACGCTCTCTTTCAGATGGTAGTTAGCTCTCCCTGATTTTCCAAATGCCCTTGTCTTGTAGACCCATAATAACATAATCAAATTCTTATAGTATGATTGGTTTCAGGTTGTCAACACCATCAGATTTAAATTCAATTGGCTTTCAGTTTGCTTTTAAACGAGTTGGCCTCATTCAAACTCATTGTCACAACGTCAAGACAAGACTGCTGTTTTGCCTGCCAACTGTAAGGCTTTTTTGATGCGTTTGTTTCGCTTTTTAAGACTTTCTGTACTGGCAGCTTCAGCCACTGCTCACAGAGATACTTTTCTAAAAAAAATTTGTAAGTACAGTTAAAACACACATCTCTGAAAGGAACTGCCCATTTTAGCGTCCTACCTTCCACTTCACAATTACTTTACCCAATTTCGTAACACGAGTGTGTGTGTGTATATGTTTGTGTCTGAATGAATGTGCGTACATGTATAAATGTGTGTGCGCGCGCACGCGTGCATTTGTATGTGAGTGAATGTGTGCGTATACATGCATAAATATGAGAATGTGTGTGTGCACGCATTTGTATGTGTTTGAGTGAATGTGTGCATGTATGTGTAAATGTGCGAGTATGAGATTGTGTATATCTCTACATGTGAGTGTGTGTGTATGTATGTCTGGGATAATTTGGAGTTACTTGTTTTCTGAATGTTCTCAATTTGGTAGCGAGAAACAGTTTATCTCTGATGCAAGGCCCAGCACACAGGCACAAGTGTCAGGCACATCCCTGGTGGAATGTAGCCCCTGATGGGGACTGGTATCAGGCCCTCTGGGGGAGCCGGCAAGAGACACATAGAAGCTGCCGAGTAGTTTTCTCCAGAGGGTTAGCATTGTCATGCTTTGGTGAAATTGCGACGTGATGTGGGCGAGGAGCGTGAGCACATAAAGGCAGTAGGACTCCGTCCTCTGCTTTCCGCTCCTGGAGAGAGCCTCCCTTCTCCTGGGCCTTGCTGTCCTGCACTTGCACTTGGCTCTCAATGTCCAGCCAGCATAGCGATCGTTTCCAAATCCCCAAGGTGGTGTCCGTTCAGCCTTTATTCCTCGTCACACCTTCCCTGTTGAATTCCGCTCCCCCCCATCATCCCTCCTCTCTGGGGAAGCAAGCACAGCTCTTGCCAAGAACCCTGCTCCCAATTAGGAACCGCTTGCAGAGTCAGCTCACCAAACAAGAATAAAGTTCTGAATCATTGGGAAAACAGTTGATTCCACTAGTTTATCACCTGTCCTCAGGGTGACAAGAGTGAAGGTAGATTTGAAATATTAATATATTTTAAATTATGTATAAAACTATATTAAAAGGTATAAATGTTGCTGCCCTATGCGTGTGTGTGAATGTGAACATTATCAGCAAATATAGTAACAACTCTATTTAATTACTGATCAGAAATTGAACCTTTTTTGATACAATACATGAGGTTTTGAAATCTTGAATCTTTTCATATATATCTGTAATTGAGTTTGATTGTCTGCTGTAGACTGCTGCCTCTTTTTAACGCGCGCGCCCTCTCTCTCTCTTTCCTTCCCTGTCCACCTCCTTTCCCGCCTCCCGGAGGCATGCAGTTTGCCCAGTGTGCACTTTCCTGGTTCCAAATCAATGCAAGTGGCGGATCGCGGCTCCCAGTCGCTGCTTGCCCAGTGGTGAGCCAGGACTGTGGGACATTGGTCCGCCCTCGTTTACCGGACACTGTGACATGATCCTAACAAAGGGGGACTGTTGGTCAGGCCATGAACCCCTCAGCCCAACAAAAAAATGTCTAAAAGCACTTTTTGTTTTCTTATGGAGTGGGTAACTCAGCTGGCTCAGTAATGTACCCAGTATCTAACCCCGTGCTGCCCCTGTCCTGGGAGTGTTTGATGGGGGGGACAGTGTAGAGGGAGCTTTACTCTGTCCCAAACCCTCGTGCTCTGCTTCTACCTTGCTTTCTGACCATGGATCGAGAATTCCATCCTTGTCAAGGAGGGCGGCGACCCACTTTAAAACACTGGGCTCGGGTGCGGGATCCATGCCGGAGGGCACGGGGAGGTGGGGCGGGGTGGAGGTTGGGTCTCCTACACTGTCCTAAAGAAGCTGCAGGTGTGGGTGATGGGGCAGAAGGGCACGGCAGGGGCAGACTTGAGTGCTGAGCCTGACTGAAGCCCTGGACGATCACCCTCCTTCCTCCCAGGGGAATGATACTGCTGCGTCTGAAATGGAATGATTGTGTGTGTGGTGGTGGGCTAGCAATTGTAGCCAAACGCTGGAATTTGAGGTTTGCTGACAGAGGTACCTCACACAGAGGGTAGCAGGCTGATGCCCTTGACATTGTCGGACTTACCATTGGAGCCTAGCTCCAACTCTTGCACTTGCTGCACTGTCAGTCTTTCTGTTCGGTGTTTAGACTATAGCCTAGTTGCACTTTAACTTCTGATAGCTGCATTCCCCACCCCCCCCACCACCAGCCTGTTTTGCTTAATTTTACCTCTCCAGCCTGTGGACCTGATTTTTGGAGGGGGTTCCTACGTGCACCTTATTGAGTTTTTGTTTGTTTGTTTGGTGTATAACCCGGGTTTCCATCAGTGACCCGGCTGTGTAGACTGTACTACACCAGGGGCCAGATCCCCATGGTCTGGTGACACTGGACATTCCTCGGAAGTTTTTAACCTTCCAAGAGAGATTTAATTTGACGTCAAGTGTTTTTATTAGGTTTTCAAGATGAGATTTTGGAGTTTTTAAACCTTAAGAATGCACTTGTTATCATGCAAGATGATTTTAATTCTTTTTTTGTTGTGCGCGTGCATTCCCTTGCTGCCTGTAAATACTGTCTTTTTATAAAAAATGGAAAAGAATGTGCCTTAATTATGGTAGCTTGTTTCTCACTGATGGGTAGTGGAAATAAATTTTGATTTATTGACCACACAGTGGCTTTTCACGAGTGTCTCTCAGTTTGTCAGCTCTGTTTGGTCACTCCCCACGGGTTTACCACTCACTCGCGTTTCACCCCCTCAGCAAAGTCCTGTCCGTGACAGACTCACCTCTCTGGGGAAGTGTGAGAGATACAAGCAGGACGTGCTCAAAGAGCACATGGCCTCCCCATCAACCGTATGTTGATGTTTGGCAACCTGAATGTCCTCCTCGAGCTGCCGGTGAGAATCCAGGAATGAGCCTGCCCCGGGAAAGCTGTCGTGGAAGGAGCCGTGACCTTGTATGGGCCCAATGAAAGGGTGGCAAAGGATATGTCTGACTCCTGTGCCCCCTCCGAGCGAGGGAAGTGTGTGCAGTGGTCATGATTCAATTCAAAACGTTAATTTTTTTCCTTTTGGGCGTTAAAAGAAGTGGAAACCCTCTTCTCCCACAATGTAAATTGTTGTTCCCCCTCTGAGATTTGACATTCTTGCAGTTTCATCCTGATTGCACTCAGCTTTGTTTTTCACTCTCTCTCACTCGCAGCAAGACTCAAGTTCTGAACCAGTCAATGAAGATCAAACATTATTTTACTCAAATGGGGGCATTTACAATGGTGTGGTCTGACATTGCTGCCATCCCATTCCTCCCCCACTGCCCAAGCAGTCTTTCATCAGCTCCTCTACCTTATCCCACTGGATTGTAGGGAATGAATGGATGGTGGGATGCAGTTGCTCCTGTCGACCTGTGTTTGCCTCTCTTTCAACTCTCAACAGTACCTGCTGCATAAATGGTGTAAACATGACTCCGACCCCCCTGCCCCACCCCCCACCATTCCCTGTCCCGTGGACTCACGCACTATCCAAGTTCAGGCAGCACCAGTTTCCAGTCCTCATCCATGTGGGTGTAGGTGCGGGGAGTTTGCGCCTGAGAGGAGACGGTGGTAGAGGTGGCGCTGGGCATGTCCACGCGCACGTCCCTCAGGGACCCAGCCTCACTGCCGGCCGAGCCGCTGGCAGAGGCTGAATCCCGCCGTCGTCGCCGGTGCCTCTGCCTCTCGGCCTCCTCCAGGTCGGCGACGGTGACCATGTCCCGGCTGCTCCTCTTGGCGATGAACTCGCTGGGTTCGTACGGCTCCTCCAGACTAGTCTCCTCCTCTGGCGACTTCTCCTGGTACCCGAAATCCAGCTCGCTGTCACTGCATGGGAGAGGGGGGAGGTGGGAGAAAGGCAGGAAGGGAGAGGAGAAGTAAAGTCGAGAGGTGAACCGTTTCCTTCAGAGAAGTGCATCAGGGATTCTGAGCCCCATTTAGCACCCCCTCCTGGAGTCTGTTACACGGGAACAGACGGCCATTTGGCCCCCTCTCCGAGACTGTTATACAGCAACAGGTGGAGGCCGTTCAGCCCCCTCCTTGAGCCCATTATACAAGAATGGGAGGAGGCCATTCACCCCCCTCATTGAGTCTGCTAGACAGGAATGGGAGGAGGCCATTCAGCCCCCTCCCTGAGCCTATTACACAGAAATGGAAGGAGGCCGTTCAGCCCCCTCCTTGAGCTTGTCATACAGGAATAGGAGGAGGGCCATTCAGTCCCCTCCCTGAGCCTGTTACACAGGAACAGACGGCCATTTGGCCCAGTCTCCAAGACTATTACACAGCAACAGGAGGAGGCTATTCAGAGACCCCTCCCTGAGCTTGAATTACAGGAATAGGAGGCCATTCGACCCCCTCATGCCTGTTACACAGGAATGGGAGGAGGCCCATTCAGCCACCTTGTTGAGCCTGTTGGACAGGAACTCAATCTTTTTGATCTTTTCCCTCCACTCACGCAGGTAACTCCATCTATCTGTTGTTTTCTTATTCCTTAAATTGCTTAATCCTATACAAACCTGTCCATCTCAGTTTTGGTGTTTCTAGTTGGTTTCAACCCTCAAGTACTTCTTCAGCAGCCAGCTTTTTTTGTTTGGTGGGGAGAGTCTCCCAGTCTTACATTGCACCTTCCACCTCCACTCTCAAATGGCATGGCCTGAACTTGAATGTTCTGACCCACCCTCTGATAATCCACCATATGTTTAAAGGCAGTACATGGGCTGCAATTCTGTTCTGGAATCCATACGGAAGTCGGGTCTTTAAAGTTACAACCATGAATGGGATCGCATTGATAAGTCGGACGTTTGCAAATCAGGGACAACCCTGCATTAGTTTTCCAAATTACTTGCAGTAGCTGCACTGCAATCTTTCATGATTCATGTATAGGACACCCAGATCTGTCTGTACCTCAGAGCTCTGCGTTCTGTTATCATTTCAATAATACGCTTTGTTTTTATTCATCTTGCCAAAATGAGTACTTTCACACGTTCTCGTATTATAATTCATCGTCCTGCTCACCCGACCTGTGCCTTTCGTAGAGGCACATAGCACGGAAACAGACCCTTCAGTCCAACCAGTCCATGCTGACCATAATCCCAAACTAAACTAGTCCCACCTGCCTGTGCTTGGCCCATATCGTTCCAAACATTTCTTGTTTTTGTACTTATCCAAATGTCTTTTAAACGTTGTAACTGTGCCCACATCCACCACTTCCGCTGGAAGTTCATTCCACACACAAACTACTCTCTGTAAAAAAAAAAAAAATTGCCCCTTTTCACATCTTTAAATCTTTCTCCTCTCACATTAAAAATATGCCCCTTGCCTTGAAATACCCCAGTCGAGGGAAAGACACTGATCACTCACCTTATCTATACCTATCATGATTTTATAAACCTATAAGGTCACCCTACAGCCTCCTCTGCTCCAGTGAAAAAAGTCCCAGACTCTCCTAACTCAAGCCCTCCATTCCTGGCAACATCCTGCTTAATCTCTTCTGAACCCTCTTCAGTTTAACAATGTCCTTCCTATAACAGGGTGACCAGAACTGGTCACCGTACACCAGAAGGGGCCTCACCAAAGTCCTGTACAACCTCAACATGATGTCCCAACTCCTAAGTGTGAGCAATGTAGGTAGTGCGCTAAGTGCCTTCTTAACCACCCTGTCTATATGTAATGGGCTCCTTGTGTCGTTACCTTTTGTCACGGTGAAACCCAGGAGCTTCCTGCCTGCTTGGCTTCCTTCGCTTCCTGACTGCCTCTCCCGGCATATCCCGGTGGAGGGTGGCCTTGAGAGCTGCCTCCTTCTCCCTCGTGACGCCCAGGTCCTCGTACAGGGCGGCCCTGATCCTCTGCTTCAGCAGGGCACGCAGCTCCTTCCGTTCCCGCTTGGCCTTGTCGCGTCGTGTCTTCATGCTCTCCAGGGCGCTGAGCCACAGCTGCACTTTGCCAGAGTCGCTGGAGTCCCTGAGGAGGGAGTGCGTGGGAGAGGGAAGGGGGCAGAAGGTTTCACAAAGATCACTCTCCGAGACAGAGTAAAAGCTCAGCCCGTCTGCCGATAACCTTCGCAGTCCTCTGGGGACGGCTCTGCAACAGAGTGGGATCAATGCACAGCAAGATCCCAAAACAATCATTCTCCCCACCACACAAATCCACCCCCCCGCCGCAACTTGGCCACTGCACCATACTGACGTTCCAACCACAAGCCCCTTCAAGGCCACACTATCAAAGTTTGACACCAGGTTGAACGAGGAGATATTCAGATGGGTGACCAAAAGGCAAGGAGGGTCAGACAGAGGAGGTGGGTGGCATGGTGGCTTAGTGGCAGTGCTGCTGTCTCACAGCACCAGGGAACCTGGTTTGAATCCAGCCTCGGGTGACTGAGTGGAGTTCGCACGTTCTCCCCTCCCAGTGTCTGCATGGGTTTCCTCCCACAGTCCAAAGATGTGTAGGTTAGAGTGGACTGGCTGTGCTAAATTGTCCCGTAGTGCCCAGGGATGTACAGGTTAGGGTGGATTGGCCGTGCTA
>NC_063377.1:6835281-6843535 GCF_021869965.1 Rhincodon typus
GCTAAATTGTCCCGTAGTGCCCAGGGATGTGCAGGTTAGGGTGGATTGGCTGTGGGAAATGCAGGATTACAGAGATAGGGAAGAGAGTTGAATGCTCTTTGGAGGGTTGGAGTGGACTCAGCGGGCTGAATGGCCTGCTTCCACACTGTAGGGATTCTATGATAAGTTGTTAAAAAGGAGGTAGTTTGGCAGGCACAGAGTTTTGGGATGACCAGTCACAGGCAGTGTGTAACTCTGGCTAGATGAGACCCACACCTGAACTGGACTTGCCACATCAATACCGTGACTACAAGAGCAGATCAGAAACTGCAGTGAGTAACTCACCTCCTGACTTCCCAAAGCCTGACCCCCATAGACAAGACACAAGGTCAGGAGTGTGAGGAATACTCCCCACTTGCCTTAGATGGGGTTAGCTCCAATAACACTTGAGAAGCTCAATAAACAATCTGCTGAATTGGCACCACGCCCACTCCCTCTGCCACTGACGCTCAGTCGCAGCAGTGTGTACCATCTACAAGACACACTGCAGCGACTCCCCAAGGCTCCTTAGACAGCACCTTCCAAATCTGTGACCTCTACCCCCTAGAAGGACATGGGCAGCAGATACATGGGATCACCAGCCCCCTGCAAGTTCCCCTCTGAGCCCCTCACACACCATCCTGACTTGGAAATATTTCAGCCATTCCTTTAGGGTTGCTAGGTCTGTTGCACATCCAGTGTGCTTTTGAGACATCAGATGGCATCTTGAGATGTGATATTCTGGCTAGCAGCCTCATATTTGGTGTGTGTACCACCCTGCTTGTCGTTACTGCATCGGTGTAATCAGTGAGCACAGAACCACAGACTCTGTCTGTACAAGGCTGCGCCCTTACATTTGTGCAAGTATTGGGTGTTCGTTACAAACTTAAAGACATCAGACTCAATAAGAACCCAATCTTCGTGATAAAGCACAGCAGAGTCTAAAGCCTGGAAGTTTCTCCCGAATGACACCGTGGGTGTTCATGCACCACAGGAGACTAGAGTTGTTCAGCAAGGTGGCCCACAGAAAGGGCATTTAGGGACTGATAACAAATACTGGCCCAGTCAGTGACACCCGCAAATGTAAAGAAAAACACATCGGTGAAGAGTAGCAGTCGCGTACTTACACCTCCTCATCAATGTCTCCCTGGTATGCCAGTGGTCCCATACAGATGGAGCAGATATTGTTCATGTGTTGGTAGCAGTCAGTGCAATAAAAACCTAATGTAGAGGGAGCACAGGTTCAGAAAGGCAGCCTGTCTCCTGAGGGTCAGAAGAACTTGGACAGGATGGGTGGGTGTGTCTGTGTCTGTGTCCCCGATTGTCTCATACAATAGACCATACATGAATTGGCCATTTGGCTCTCTCCCACGTCCCCTTCAGACTTCCTCTCACCGACAGAGCCCTCTCTCCCTCGGGAACCTAGTGGGGGTCTCCGGTAGCTCACAGAGCCTGAGGCTCCCAGTTCGATTTGCGATCTGGGACTCGACAGCTTTGCTCACAAAACAATCCAACAGGTCAAATAGCACGCCTACCCTTCCGACACATGCCAACAGCAGGCAGTAAGAGCAGGGGAGAGAGTCGTGGTTGGATCGTGCTATGCCAAGGCTGGCATGGTGGCTCAGTGGTAAGCGCTGCTGCCTCTCAGCACCAGTGACCTGGGTTCATTTCCACACTCGTGCAATTGTCTGTGTGGAGTTTCCATGCTCTCCCTCTCTCTGTATGGCTTTATTGGGTGGTCTGGTTTCCTCCCACAGTCCAAAGATATATAGGTTGGATTGGATTGGCTGTGCTAAATTGTCTATAGGGTCCAGAGCTGTGCAGGTTAGGGTGGATTGGCCATGCTAAATTGTCCCATAGGGCCCAGGGATGTGCGGGTTAGGGTGGATTGGCCGTGCTAAATTGTCCCGTAGTGCCCAGGGACGTGCAGGTTAGGGTGGATTGGCCGTGCTAAATTGCTCCATAGTGCCCAGGGATGTGAAGTTTAAGTGGGTTAGCCATGGGAAATGCGGGGTTACAGGGATAGTGGAGTAGGGTGGGTCGTGGTGGGATGCTGTTCGGAGGGCTAGTGTGGACTCAATGGGCTGAATGGCCTGCTTCCACACTGCAGGGATTCTGTGAGTCTACAGTTAAGCTGCTTGGCAGGTCCCCAAGCTACAGGCTGTGTCAACAAACTGCAGGAAGAGTCAGCCATCACGACAGCACGAGGAAAACCCGTGCTCTGTCTGAAACAGTTAAGTTCTGAGGGCTTCACAATTTGAGAGGAAATCTGAGGCCCCTTCAGCATGCCCCCCCCCCGCCCCAGCCAAACTTGATGACTTTATTTTGGTGGGTGGGTGTAATGGAGGAGAGGGTGAATCAGTCTATGGAGTCAGAGAGTCATACAGCAAGGAAATAGACCCTTTGGCCCAACCAGTCCATGCTGACCATGTTCCCTAACTAAGCCAGTCCCACCTGCCTGCTCCTGGCCCATATCCCTCCAAACCTTTCCTATTCATGTACTTATCCAAATGTCTTTTAAATGTTATAACTGTACCTGCATCCACCACTTCTTCTGGAAGTTCATTCTACACATGAACCACCCACTTTATAAAAAAGGTTGCTCTTGTATCCTTTATTAAATCTTTCTCCTCTCACCTTAAAATTATGCCCCCTAGCTTTGAACTCCCTCACCCTAGGGAAAAGATCCTTGTCATTCACCTTATCTATGTCCCTCATGACATTATAAACTCAATGAGGTCACCCCTCAATCTCTTACGCTTCTAAAAAGGTCCCAGTCTATCCAGTCTGTTTTTATAACTCAAACCCTCCATTCCTGGCAACATCCTGGTTAATCTTTTCTGAACCCTGTCTGGTTTAATAATATCCTTCCTATAACAGGGTGACCAGATCTGGACACAGTACTCCAGAAGAGGCCTCACCAATGTCCTGTATAACCTCAACATGACGTCCCAACTCCTATACTCAAAGGTCTGAGCATTGAAGGCAAGCATGCCAAATGCCTTCTTAACCCCGCTGTCTACCTGTGACGCAAACTTCAAGGAATTATGTTTCTGTACCCCAGGCCACCTAACCTGAAATATTAACTCTGATTTTCCTCCACAGATGCTGACAGAACTACTGAGCTTTTCCAGCAATTTCTGTTTTCACCCCCTAGTTCTCTCTGTTCTCCAACACTAGTCAGGGTCCTACCATTGATTGTATAAGTCCTGCCCTTGTTTGTTTCACTGACATGCAACACCTCGCATTTATCCAAATTAAACTCCGTCTGCCACTCCTCAGCCCGTTGACCCAATCGATCAAGATCTCTTTGTAATCTTAGATAACCTTCTTCACTGTCTATTATACCGCCAATTTTGGTGTCATCCACAAACGTGCTAAACATGCCTCCTATTTTCACGTTCAAATCATTTCTATAAATGACAAACAAAAATGAGTCACAAAAAGTGGCTTGCAGCTGCAGCAAGTAATGAAGACGGCAAATGAAATATTGTCCCTCATTGCTAGAGGGATGGAGTTTACAAACAGAAGGTTATGTCGCAGCTGTATAGGGTGCTGGTGAGGCCACACCTGGAGTACTGTGTACAGTTTTGGTCTCCTTACTTGAAAAAGGATGGACTGGCACTGGAGGGGTGCAGAGGAGATTCACTCGGTTGAATCCTGAAGTTGAGAGGGTCGGCTTATGAGGAGAGATTGAGTAGACTGGGACTATACTCGTTAGAATTTAGACGAATGAGGGTGGATCTTATAGAAATATGTAAAATTACAAAGGGAATAGATGAGATAGAAGCTGGGAGGTTATTTCCACCGGTGGGTGAGATAGAACTAGGGGGTACAGCCTAAACACAAGATGGAGCAGATTTGTCAATTCAAAGGGTTGTGAATCTATAGAATTCCCTGCCCAGTGATGCTACCTGGTTGAATGTTTTTAAGGCAAGGATTTTTGAACAGCAAAGGAATTAAGGGTTGTGGTGAGCGGGCAGGTATGTGGAGCTGAGTCCAAGAAAAAGATCAGCCACAATTGTATTGAATGGTGGAGCTGGCTCGAAGGGGCCAGATGGGTTACTCCTGCTCCTGGTTTTTATGTTCTTATGGGCCCAGCAGCGATCCTTGTGGCCCACCGCTGGTGACAGGCCACCAGTCTGAAAAACAAACCCCCACCCACCCTCTGTCTCCTACCGTCAGGCCAGATTCGAAATTTTGAAACGGAGGACGGATACATTTTTCTTGGGATTAAGGGGCACCAAGTTGGGGTTGCGATGCAGATCAGCCATGATATGATTGGACAAGTCGGAAGGGTTGAGTGGCCTCCTGTTCTAACCCTCTTTCCCCCCTCCCCCGCAAATCATGTCCATTGTCCGCAGAAACTCAACCAATAAACGCATCCCTACCTTTGCAGCTGGGAGTGATGCAGGGTACAAAGTTCTCGTAGTCCTCGTCTTCGGCAATGCGACCACAGGCCATGCAATATTTCTGAGATACTCCAGTGAATGCAGCGATCCAAGCAAAGACCTTGTACCTGGGAAATTCGTTCACAGGGCAGGAGGTCACAAGCCAGTCTATCTGACAGAATGAACCGTAGACAGTCTATGACTCAACACCAGCGGATGAGCAGAATAGATGCAATTTAAGACAGGGATGTGTGAACATAGAACATAGAACAGTACAGCACAGTACAGGCCCTTCGGCCCACGATGTTGTGCCGAACTTTTACCCTAAACCTAAGGTCTATCTATCCTCCACCCCTACCTTATACTATCATCCATATGCCTATCTAATAGCCACTTAAATGCCCCTAATGAGGCCAACTCCACTACCGTCTCCGGCAATGCACTCCACACCCCGACCACTCTCTGAATAAAGAACCTACTTCTGATGTCTCCCCTATATCTACCTCCACTCACTTTAAAACTATGCCCCCTTGTAATAGCTACCTCCACCCTAGGAAAAAGCCTCTGGCTGTCCACTCTATCTATACCTCTGATCATTTGGTACACCTCTATCAAGTCACCTCTCATCCTTGGTTGTTCTAAAGAGAAAAGCCCTAGCTCTCTCAACCTTTCCTCGTAAGACCTTCCCTCCATTCCAGGCAACATCCTGGTAAATCTCCTCTGCACCTTTTCCAACGCTTCCACATCTTTCCTGATGTGAACTGATGCATTTCGGCAGAACGGAGATAAGGGAAGTTGTGAAGTCATGTCAAGGTTATACAGGAGATTGGTGAAGGCCTCTCCTGGAATACTGTGTCCAGTTCTGGTCGCCCAGTCATAGGAAGGATATTATTAAGCTGGGAGAGGGTTCAGAGGAGATTTACCAGGATGTTGCCAGGTACGGAAGGTTTGAGTTATAAAGAAAGGCTGGGACTCTTTTCCCTGGAGCATAGGAGGTTGAGGGGTGACCTTATCAAAGTTTATAAAATCATGAGGGGTATAGATAGAGTTAATGGTAGGTGTCTCTTCCATAGGATGGGAAATTTCAAAACTAGGGGGCACATTTTTAAGGTGAGAGGAGAGAGATTTAAAAAAAGACACAAGGGGTGGATTTTTTACACAGAGGGTGGTTCGCAGGTGGAATGAACTTCCTGAGTAAGTGGTGGATGCGGGTACAGTTAGAACGTTTAAAAGATATTTGGATAAGGACATGAATTGGAAAGGTTTGGAGGGATACAGGCAGGCTGGACTAGCTTAGTTAGGGACTATGGTCAGCATGGACTGGTTGGACCATAGGGTCTGTTTCCATGCTGTGTGAAACAGTTGTGAAGAGTGAACAGTGGTGAAGGGAGGATTCAGTGAACCTTTTTGTTTAAATAATATTGCAACTGCCTCTTTCTTTTAATAATCTCTTCTCATCAGCCTGTTCAGAGATGTTATTACACACCTCTGGAGCAAGTGGGACTTGAACTTGCGCCTCTTGGGGTAGGAGTAGGGACACTACCAATGTGCCAGAACAGGGCCCTTCAAGTGCATTGATATTTTAAGAGGGAGAGAATGCGGTAAATCAGGGGACTATATAAACTGACTGTGCAAGTTGTTATGATGCACACTACCTTAAACCCTCCATAATCTTGACTTTCTCTTCAAAACCAACCTCTTTCGTTGCCCCCTAAAAATTTTTTAAAAAATTATCCTGGGATGCAATGGATTAGCGTTAATTATCCAATGCTAATTGCTTCCGGATCTTGAGCCACTGCAATACTGTTTCTTTGCTTTGGAAACGCCTTAGCTGTTGATAAAGCTGAGTGGGTTTGTGAGGGCCATTTCAGCAGGCAGTTAATTGGTTTGTTTTTTTTTGCCACTTGTACCTAGGTACAGTGAAAAGTTTTATTTTGCGAGCAGTACGGGCAGATCATAGCAAACAAGGACCTACAGATCGTAGGGATAGTAGGAACTGCCGATGCTGGAGTCAGGGATGACACAGTGCAGAGCTGGAGGAACACAGCAGGCCAAGCAGCATCAGAGGAAGCAGGAAAGCTGACGTTTCGGGTTGGTAGATGCACCCATACTTGCTGGAATTTGGAAGATTGAGGGTGGATCTCACAGAAACATATAAAATCCTGATGGGACGGGACAGGCTAGATGCGGGAAGAACGTTCCCGATGTTGGGGAAGTCCAACACTAGGGGGTCACAATCTAAGAATAAAGGGGTAAGCCATTCGGGACTGAGAAGAGGAAGAATTTCTTCACTCAGAGAGCTGTGAACCTGTGGGATTCTCTCTCACAGGACGCCGTTGGGGCCAGTTTGTTAGATATAATCAAGGGGGAGCTGGATGTAACCCTTGCAGCTAAAGGGATCAAGGGGTATGGAGAGAAAGCGGGAGTGGGATACTGAGATTGCATGATCAGCCGTGATCGGAGTGAATGGTAACGCAGGCTCGAAGGGCCAAATGGCCTACTCCTGCATCTGTTTTCTATGTTGATAGAATTTTACCACCCACTGCTCCATCCTGATATTTATGTCCCATACCAGCTTGCCCCAGCCCCCTCTGCATCTCACACATCACCCCCCATCAACATCTTTGTCTCAGAACAAAGCACGCAATTTCATTTCTGATATAGAATCAGGTCGAAATTGCATCAATTCTCAGGTAACAATCAGAGTGACTATAAACTTCTCACCCTCTCCTGAATTGTGAAAAACTTTGCCTCAATTTTACTCCTGGAAAAAATTAGTATGTGTGGCTTCCGTCATTGATGTAGGTGCCGTGGTGGGGCAACCCATAAAACTTTTTTGATGATTTTTTTTTGTGTAAAGGAACAGTGACAATAAATTTCTGTTCTGTTCTATTCTATTCGGTTCTTTCTGATGTTTTAAGAAGGATATGGAGGTACAATCATAAAAGGTTCCAGGAGGAGGCGCCAGACCTCAGAGGTTAGAAGGATCAGAAGGGGCTGAAGAGACTGGGACACTTCATCTCCAAAGAGAAATGTGAGGGGTGGGATCCTTTCGAGGTATCCAAATTTTGGAGTTTGAGGGGGAAGATGGGGCATTCGCTCCTGCGGGGAGTCGGAGGGGAGAGAATGGGGGACTCACACCCATGGGGAGTGTAGGGGGGAAAATGGGGTATTTGCTCCCACGGGAGAGGAGGGGGAAATGGGAGATTCACTCCCATGGGGAGTGGGGGGGAGAAGAGAATGGGGGATTCGCTCCCGCGGAGAGTTGGGGGGGGGTGGAGAATGGGGGACTTGCTCCCGCGGGGAGTGGGGGGGGGGGGTGGAGAATAGAATTGAAGGTAAAGTGATGGCAGAGGGGGAGACGAAGAAATGGTTTGGGGTGTGCTGATGTCGGGTAGATGCACGCGTACTGAAGAGAGGAGCTGAATGGCCTGAGTCTGAGGACAATCCTCGCGGAGTGAACCTTACCTTGCTGCCAGGACGAGGAGGAAGTTAGTGTGCCCTGCGTCGGTGGAATTTTTCTGGACTGCCTGGAAGAGAGCCTTTAGCAGGGACGTGCGTTTGGAGGTGATCTGGTTGTACAGGTAGCAGATCCGTTCCTGACAACAGCAAAGACACAACAGGGTCAAGAGTGAGGAGAATCAGTCACCCGGCTTCCTGTCGGAGGGTCAGTGCTGAGGGTGTGGGCACTGTCGGAGGGTCAGCGCTGAGGGAGCGGGCACTGTCGGAGGGTCAGCGCTGAGGGAGCGGGCACTGTCGGAGGGTCAGCGCTGAGGGAGGGGGCACTGTCGGAGGGTCAGCGCTGAGGGAGGGGGCACTGTCGGAAGGTCAGCGCTGAGGGAGTG
>NC_063377.1:6843635-6852139 GCF_021869965.1 Rhincodon typus
GCACTGTCGGAGGGTCAGCGCCGAGGGAGCGGGCACTGTCAGAGGGTCAGTGCTGAGGGTGCGGGCACTGTTGGAGGGTCAGCGCTGAGGGAGTGGGCACTGTCGGAGGGTCAGCGCTGAGGGAGTGCTGCACTGTTGGAGCGTCTGTGCTGAGGGAGCTGGCACTGTCGGAGGGTCAGCGCTGAGGGAGTGCTGCACTGTCAGAGGGTCAGTGCTGAGGGAGGGGTCACTGTCAGAGGGTCAGTGCTGAGGGAGGGGTCACTGTCGGAGGGTCAGTGCTGAGGGAGCGGGCATTGTCGGAGCTGCCTTTGTTCAGACTAAGACATTATGGCACGCATCCTGCCTGCCCTTTAAGTAAACGTAAGAGGTTATTGATCTGTAATGAATGAAGGATGAGATATTGCTGAGGGTGAGGGGAACAGCTCTCTGCATGGGGGGGTGGGGAAGAGTTGATTTCATGTTGGAGGTCTGTTTCACCTCAACTCACCCGCTCTCTGGATGGGTAGTAGACAGAGCAGATATATCTCCGCAATCTGGATATGTAACATCCGAATAAAACAATGAAGAATGTCATTCCATATAAAACTCCTGCAAAGCAAATAGATATAGGAACTTAATGATGCAATGCTCTTCTGGCTTGTTTTATTACATTTATTATACACAGTCTACATTTTGCAGAGATATTTAGCCTCCTGTGTTCATTATATAGTCAGTCAGCGCAGGTACCTTTTGGAGAAACTGGATTTGATATCTTGTGACACAATCTGGCACCAGGAGTTGTTGGGTTATGGAAAAAAAAATACTGCCTAGCAACAGCTTCAGAATTTGCTTCGAATTGCAGTTTGACACAGACCTGAGGAGGCAATTGTACTCAGAACTGCAAAAAGCATGCTAGTGAGACAGATCTTTCCTCTCTCTCTCTCTCTCTGTGAGTGGGAGAAGATGATGACTAAAAGCTTTGTAAAGGATAACTTCTAATTACAGTGAAGACCTAGGTCCTACTGACTGGCCGACGAATGAGAGTAGCAGCAATGTGATTTAATTGCCAAAAACCGAACAAAAAAAGGTCACCTTATTCTGCCCTTTTGTATTCTAGAGTTTAGAATATATTATGTTTTGACTTTTGGCAGTTTGAATTCTTTAGATACGGTCAATGTGTATTATAGAGACAGAGTCAATGTATAGTGTACAGAAAAGAGTGTATTATAGAGAAATGTTCAGTATATGTTACGGTCAGTGCGAATTTCCAGGACAAAGCAGGCGCTTGATTGGCACCATATCCACAAGCATCCACTCCCTCCACCACCGACGCTCAGTAGCAGCAGTGTGTACTATCTACAAGATGCGCTGCAGAAATTCACCAAAGATCCTCAGACAGCACCTTCCAAACCCACGACCACTTCCATCTAGAAGGTCAAGGGCAGCAGATACATGGGAACATCACCACCTCCAAGTGACTCACCAACCTGACTTGGAAATGTATTGCCGTTCCTTCACTGTCACTGGGTCAAAATCCTGGAATTCCCTCCCTAATAGCATTGTGGGTCAACCTGCAGCAGGAGGAAAGCAGCGGTTCAAGAAGGCAGCTCATCACCACCTTCTCAAGGGCAACTAGGGATGGGCGAAGAATGCTGTCCCAGCCAGCGACGCCACATCCCACAGAAACGAATAGAAAAACATAATTATAAAGATGGAGTCATAGTGTCATACAGCACAGAACCAGACCCTTCGGTCCAACCAGTCCGTGCCGACCATAATCCCAAACTAAACTAGTCCCACCTGCCTGCTCCTGGCCCATATCCCTCCCAATCTTTCCTATTCATGTACTTATCCAAATGTCTTTTAGGAAGCTCAGGAGTTCATTCCACACGCGAACCACCCTCTGTGTAAAAAATTTGCCCCTCGTGTCTTTTTTTAAAATCTTCCTCCTCTCACCTTAAAAATGTGCCCCCCAGTCTTGAAATCCCCCACCCTAGGAAAAAGACACCATTAACTCTATTTATACCCCTCGTGATTTTATAAACTTCTATAAACTTTATAAACTTCTAGGGGTCGCCTACACTCCAGTGGAAAAAGCCCCAGTCTTTCTTTATAAATCGAACCTTCCATACCTGGCAACGTCCTGGTAAGTCTCTTCTGAACACTCTCCAGCTCAATAATATCCTTCCTATGCCTGGGTGACCAGTGATTTATAGAGAAATGTTCAGTGTATGGTTTAGTCAGTATGAGTTATATGGGCATGGTCAGAGTCTATTATATAGTTACGGTCAGTGGAATTTGTACAGATGTAGTTCATGTGTGCTATATAGAGAGATTTGCAGTAATCTCACCGATTAGTGAGTAGATTTTGTAGTTTGGAGGTGAGGGGATTATCGCACACCTCTTGGAGACTACGGTAATGTTCCCACTTTGTACCACATCAAACGCTGCCACCATGTTGCGGTAAATATCTGAGGCATATCCGGTGCCGTTGATGGAGATTCCCAGGATCACCGGAGCTGTGGGAAATATTGGACATGGTTAGTGATGCCCAGCCTGCTCAGAGGTAGCACAACACGTGGCATGTACCGCGCTGAGGACTGAAACAGCTTGAGACGGCTCGGAAGCTTGTGTTTTAAGTTGGAACCTTGGAAAGGTAACAGCGCAAGAAGAGGCCATTGCATTGGTGGTGTCTGAAGAAACTAGCCACCCATTCTAATCCCACTCTGCCCCCCAGCAGCTTAAACCCCCTCAGGTTCCACGTTTCTGCCTCAAACACCAAGCAGGGGTGGCATAGTGGTTGGCACCGCTGTCTTACGGTGACAGGGACCTGGGTTCGATTCCACCCTCGGGCGTCTGTCTGTGTGGAGTTTGCACATTCTCCCTGTGTCTGCGTGGGTTTCCTCCGGGTGCTCCAGTTTCCTCCCACAGACCAAAGATGTGCGGGTTAGGGTGGATTGGCCATGCTAAATTGTCCCGTAGTGCCCAGGGATGTGCGGGTTAGGGTGGACTGGCCGTGCTAAATTGTTCCGTAGTGCCCAGGGATGTGTGGGTTAGGGTGGATTGGCCATGCTAAATTGTCCCGTAGTGCCCAGGGATGTGCAGGTTAGGATGTATTGGCCGTGCTAAATTGTCCCGTAGTGCCCAGGGATGTGCGGGTTAGGGTCGGTTGGCCGCGCTAAATTGTCCCGTAGTGCCCAGGGATGTGCAGGTTAGGCTGGGTTAGCCATGGGGAAACCCCATGAGGGGTTATGAGGATGGGTTAGATGCCCTTTGGAGGGTCGGCACAAACTCAGTGGGCTGAGTGGCCTCTTTGCGCACCGTAGGAATTCCAAACTGCCGACACCACCACCCTCTGGGGGTGGAAGATTTTACTGGTGCCCTGTGTAAGTCTTTACTCATCACCTTAAGGTCTGTGCCCACTTCCCTGTCATTGACCTCACCACTGCAGGGGGAGAGATCTTCCTCGTCTACTCTGTCCAAGACTCCTCGTCGTTTTGTCGACCTTGTTTAAGTCAGCCTCATCCTGGGCCTTTCCAATCTATCCTTGTCACTGCTATTTCCAAGACCAGTCAACCCTTGTAGTAAACCTACTCTCCCCCTGCTGGAGTGACTCTATTATCCCCATAATGTGTTGGCACTGCACACAGAGCTCCAGGCGCGGGTTACCCTGCTTTCAATTCTGCTTAAAACTTTCTTTTGATTTGAAAGACTGATCCGAGGTGAGACACTCAAAGGTAGGATCTGATTGAGGACTTTAAAGGGGACTGGCAGGGTTGACAGGGAGATGTTTCCACTTATAGAGTCATACAGCACGGAAACAGACCCTTCGGTCCAACTCGTCCATGCTGACCTAAATTAATCTAGTCCCATTTACCAGCATTTGGCCCCTATCCCTCTAAATCCTTCCTATCCATGTCCCCATCCAGATGCCTTTTAAATGTTGTAACTGTACCAGCCTCCACGACTTCCTCTGGCAGCTCATTCCACACACACACCACCCTCTGTGTGAAAAAGTTACCCCTCAGGTCCCCTTCCCCCTCTCATCTTAAACCTATGCCCCTCTAGTTTTGGACCTCCCTATCCTGGGGGAAAAGACCTTGTCTATTCACCCTATCCATGCCCCTCATGGTTATGATGGGTCCACCAATATAAGGCAATAAATCCAATTAGGAATTCAGGAGAAATGATTTCCCCCCCGCCCTTGACAACAGGGAAAATGGGGGACTTGTTTCCACTGGGAGTGGGGGTGGCGGGCGGGGTTGAATGGGGATTTGGTCCCACGGGGAGTATGGGGGAGGAGAATGGGGGACTCGCTCCCACGGGGAGTTGTGGGGGAGAGAATGGGGGACTCGCTCCCTTGGGGAGTGGGGAGGGGGAGAGAATGGGGGACTCGCTCCCGCGGGGAGGGGGGGGGGGGGAGAGAATGGGGGACTCGTTCCCGCGGGGAGGGGGGGGGGGGAGAGAATGGGAGGCTTGCTCCCGCAGGTAGAGGACAGTGCGCTGGAGCAGAGCAGCAAGCCTGAGAGAGGGATATTTGCCAGTGAAACAGGGTGGTGTGTTAAAGCTGCAAGCTGCTGGCTTATCAGCCGAGCTGAAGGATGGGGAGGGTGCTGGGGCCTGGAATTCTAACCTGAGGAAGATCAGAGCCCTGACAGGCAAATACATACAGTCCGCTCAGGAAAGTAAACCAACAGCTAAACAAAAAAAAAAGCGAGAATAAGAAGTCATCGCGAAATAAGAAAGGAGGGGAGGCTGGGGACTCACATCTTGCGACAATCTCCACTTGCAGATGGTAACTGACCATATCGAGGATCCAGAAGATGGTGTAATCCAGTAGGATGATGATCACGACGGATACAGACTGCCTTAGCACCGTGGTGAAGCCCACAATATATTTCTGCTTCTCTGACACCGTCATATAGTAGGACCCTGTTGAAGTAAAGAGGTGTGTGTTCAAGCCTCCATCAGACAACTTAAGACGTCCAAGCAGAATTAAGCCCATCCAACACGTTGAGTCTGTTCCACCATGCAGCACGGAATCAGGCCCTTCAGCCCAACCCATCCATGCTGACCATAGAGTCATACAGGATACAAACAGAACCTTCACTCCAACTTGTCCATTGTTGATCATGTTCCCAAAATGAGCTGGTCCCATTTGCCAGCATTTGGCCCCCTATCCCCCTAAACCCTTCCTATCCATGTCCCCATCCAGATGCCTTTAAAATGTTGTAACTGTACCAGCCTCCACCACTTCCTCTGGCAGCTCGTTCCATACACGCACCACCCTCTGTGTGAAAATGTTACCCCTCAGGTCCCTTTTAATCATTCCCCCTCTCATCTTAAACTAATGGTTTCAGACTCCCCCTACCCTGGGGGAATTATCCATGTCCCTCATGATTTTATAAACCTCTATAAGGTCACCCCCTCAGCCTCCGACGCTCCAGGGAAAATAGCCCCAGCCTCTCCCTGTAGCTCAAACCCTCCAACATCCTTGTAAATCTTTTCTGACCCTTTCACAACTTCCTTCCTGCAGCAGGGAGACCAGAATTGAACGCAGTATTCCAATAGTCACCCTAACCAATGTCCTGTACAGCCACAACATGACCCTCCCAACTCCCTATACTCAATGCACTGACCAATAAAGGCAAGCGTACCAAACACCTTCTTCACCGCCCTGTCTACCTGCGACTCCACTTTCAAGGAACTATAAACCTGCCCCCCCAAGGTCTGTAATGACATCTTCTGGGACAATGGTGACTTTCATTCATGACACAGACATTAGCCATTCAGCCCATCGTGTCCACGCCAACTCTATTCCCCAGTACCAGTCTCCTGCCTTTTCTCCATCTCTCTTCAAACCAAATAACCATCTAATGCCCCTCTCCAATGCCCTCAAATGAACCTGCCTCCCCACCCACACACCCCATTTCCAGGCAGTGCATTCGAGATCCTAACTCCTCGCTGGGTGAGAAAGGTTTTCCTCACATCGCCTTTGCCTGAGGTTTCAGATGGGGCTAATAGGATGGAGTTGCTGAGTGAGTGAGTGAGAGAGAGCAGGGAAATGAGGTGTGCAAAGGCTTTCAGAAAGTGTCTGACACAGAACCCTGTTGTTACATATCAGAGCGAGGTGGAAAACTCCAGTTGTAGAAAACACACACTCACAAACACACACCTCCTCCTGTTCACACAACTACTCACTCAAAACGCACACACACACCTCCTCCTGTTCACACACCTACTCACTCATAACACACACACACCTCCTCCTGTTCACACACCTACTCACTCAAAACACACACACACACCTCCTCCTGTTCACACACCTACTCACTCAAAACACACACACTCTCTCTCTCTCACACACACACATAGACACACTCTCATACATACACTCCTGCGCATATACACACACACACACACATACACAGACTCTCATAGATACACTCCTGCACATATACACTCATACACACACTCTTCCTCATACATACAATCCCGCACATGTCCACTCACACATGCACTCTCTCACACACACACTATCTCACATACACACATACACTCAGACACACATACACACAGATCCGCACATATACACTTACAGGCACACCCTCATACATACACTCCCACACATACACACACACTCTCACATATACACACACTCACACATGCTCACGCACACACAGTCATGCGCACAGTCACTCACACGTATACTTCCAAACACACACTCTCACACACACCCTCATACATACACTCCTGCAAATGTACATATACGCACACAGACTCTCTCTTTCACACATGCACACACTCTTTTTCTTCCACACACACACACTCTCACTCACACACACAGACACACACACACTCTCTCTTTCACACACACACACACTCTGTCTTTCTCACACACACACTCTCTCTTTCACACACACACTCTCTCTCTTTCACACACACACACACTCTCTCTTTCTCACACACACACACACACTCTCTTTCTCACACACACACTCTCTTTCACACACACACACTCTCTTTCACACACACACACACTCTCTCTCTTTCTTTCACACACACACACTCTCTCTTTCTCACACAGACACACACACTCTCTCTTTCACACACACACACACTCTCTCTCTTTCACACACACACACACACTCTCTTTCACACACACACACTCTCTCTCTTTCACGCACACACACACTCTCTCTCTCTTTCACACACACACATACACTCTCTCTCTCTTTCACACACACACAGATTCAGACACAGACTCAGACACATGCACACACACACGCGTGCGCACACCCAAGCACAAACACGCTCTCACCCACATGCATGTGCGCACACAGACACCAAACCCTGGTCAAAGTTGAATAAAAGTTTCTCAGAGGTGCAATTTGGCAAGTTAGCGAGGCAAAGGGGTAGCGGGACAGAGAGATTAGTGTGAAACACGATCAGACAGGACGAGGCTGTCTATGGTCAGTGGGAATCCCCTATATCAGTGAGCCAGTACAAACAGTGGGGACTGGGAGCAGATCTCCCGTCGAAGTGTAAGATACAGGGCTGTACTCACAGGGTCGGACGTATTTACATGCCTCCTGGAATCTGAGAGGGAGAATAGTACTTTTCCCAGTTTTTGCCCTCATGATGTCGATTTCCAGGAACTGGTTGGTGATGTAGCAATTGTCGTAGTCATCTCGGAACAGGTAATTTTTCCGATACACCAACGCCCTGAGGGCAGAACATCACCACATCGGTTAGATACAGAGTAAGGCTCTCTCTACACTGTTCCCCCCTACCAAACACTCCCAGGGACAGGGACAGCACGGGGTTAGATACAGAGTAAAGCTCCCTCTACACCGTCCCCCCATCAAACACTCCCAGGGACAGGGACAGCACGGGGTTAGATACAGAATAAAGCTCCCTCTACACTGTCCCCCCATCCCAGGGACAGGGACAGTACGGCGCACGCTCCTACGGGGCGTGGTGGGAGTGTGCGGGGGGTGGGGAAATGGGGCAGTCACTCCCTCGGGGATGGAGGGTGACGCCCAGGGTATTGGGAGGGAGCAGCGACCCCAGTACAGATCAGAAGGGCTGAGTGGCCTGTTCCCGTGCTGTGTTGGGGTCCGGGGGTCCACGATCCGTGTTTCCGAATATGGATATGAACCGAATCCTGCCTCACTGAATGTGCAGGTAGATCATGATGATGGTGGTACTGTAGCCAAAGATTCCGATGGTTTCATAGACAACGCCAACGCGATCTCGAATCTCCTCCATAATGTCCAGGGCTACGTTTGAAAGGCTCTTTGATTGATTCATATGGAGGTGGTAGTGATGCTGGATGGAAATGTTGAACTCAAATTCCTTTGCCACGTTGTCCAAGGCGTCAGAGATGGCTTTGGGAGAAGCGCAAGAACATAATGGTGAGAGTGGGATTGCACAGAAGGTTCTGGAAAAGGCCACGCAGCCTGTCGGGTCCTGTGCCGGAGGGTCAGCGCTGAGGGAGCGGGCGCTGTCGGAGGGTCAGCGCT
>NC_063377.1:6852149-6856412 GCF_021869965.1 Rhincodon typus
GCTGAGGGAGCGGGCGCTGTCGGAGGGTCAGCGCTGAGGGAGCGGGCCGCTGTCGGAGGGTCAGCGCTGAGGGAGCGGGCGCTGTCGGAGGGTCAGGGCTGAGGGAGCGGGCGCTGGAATAGGGAGGGGGAGTGAAATGATGGAGGACTCACGTTCTGCCACTCGCTTGGTGAGCTGGTCCTTGATGTATGATGGGATCAGGCAGAACAACTGGATGACTGTGGAAGGGATGGAGATCTTAGACAGGAGGCAGCACACCCTCACCCTCAACCTCACACCCCCACCCCACCCTCACCACCTCCGATATGCAACCTCCGCCACACTCACTTGCCCTCCCTACATCCACAGCCCCTCAACAGCACTTGCACACGTTCCCCAACCATCCCCCCCCGAACAATCTTTCGCCTTGACCACTCCCCTGTCGGAACAAGTGCCAATATTCTCCTTTCCCTGTGGGCTCCCTCCTTCCCAAACCTTCCTTCCAATCAATAAACAGGGAGCTGGAAATGCACAGCAGGTCAGACAGCATTCCCAGGAGCAGGAAAGTCAACGTTTCAGGCTGAGACCCTTCATCGGGACTGGGGGAGGGTGATGGGATGGGCCAGGATAGACAGAGGGAGGGAAGTGAGTTCAGGTGAGATGGAGATAGGTGGATGCGGGACATGAGGTTATTGGGGGTTGGGGTCAGCGGGAAGGGTGAAGCAGATAGGTGAATTGGAAGGTGGACAGTTCGGGGTGGGGGTGGAAGGGATTTTGAAGCTGGTGAAGCCAATATTCAGGCTGTGAGCTCCCCAAGGCAAGATAATGAGGTGTTGTTCCTCCAGTTTACATTTGGCCTCACTCTGATGGTGGAGGAGGCCGCGGATGGGCATGTCACCCAGGTGGAGTGGGAGGGGGTAGTTAAGGTAACCGGAGGGTCGGGTTGGTCGGTGCGTGCGGGGCGCGGACGCTCCCGCACACTCGTCCCCGAGCCCGCGTTCGGTCTCCCCGAGATAGACGGGAGCAAGAGGGGACAGGAGGTGAGGTGCAGGTGAATCTCTGCGATGTACAGGAGACACGTACACCTCGCCCGACCTCACCTCCTGCCCCCTGTTTGTCCCAGTTAGGCCCCCTCTACCTTGGGGAGGCCAAACGCGGGCTCAGATTGTGATGGTCCCTCAGTGCTGACCCTCTGACAGCGCCTGCTCCCTCGGCGCTGACCCTCCGACAGCGCCCGCTCCCTCAGCGCTGACCCTCCCACAGCGCCCGCTCCCTCGGCGCTGACCCTCCGACAGCGCCCGCGCCCTCGGCGCTGACCCTCCGACAGCGCCCGCTCCCTCGGCGCTGACCCTCCCACAGCGCCCGCTCCCTCGGCGCTGTCCCTCCGACAGCGCCCGCGCCCTCGGCGCTGACCCTCTGACACCCCCCACTTACCTTAACTCCTGCCTCCCACTCCCCCTGGGCGACACACCCACCCTCAGCCTCCTTCACTGTCAGAGTGAGGCCAAACATAAACTGGAGGAACGACACCTCCTATCTCACCTTGGGGAGCTTACAGCCCGATGCCCTCAATATTGGCTTCACCACCTTCAAAATCCCTCCATCCCCACACCCACCCCGACCTGCCCAGCTTCTGACTCACCTACCCGCTCCACCCTTCCCGCTGACCAGCCTGTCTACCTGTGACACAAACTTCAATGTCAGAGAGCTCTACAGGCCCTTTGGTCCTAAATCAATCTAGCCCCATTTGCCAGCGTTTGGCCCCCTATCCCTCTAATCCCTTCCTATCCATGTCCCCATCCAGATGCCTTTTAAATGTTGTAACTGTACCAGCCTCCACCACTTCCTCTGGCAGCTCGTTCCATACACGCACCACCCTCTGCATGATAAAAGGTCCCTTTTAAATCCTTCCCCTCTCACCTTAAACCTATGCCCCTCTAGTTTTGGACTCCCCCTACCCTGGGGGGAAAAGACCTTGTCTATTCACCCTATCCATGTCCCTCATGGTTTAATAAACCTCTATAATCCTCCGACACTCCGAGTAAAATAGCCTATTCAGCCCCAGAATTATGTACCCCAACAGCAGCCAAAGCCCTGCTGTTAATGGTACTGATGACGTTCGTTATGATCGCTATTGCCTACCGGATCCCTTTGACTGCACGCCTCCTCGCTCCGTGCTCCCACCCTGCCTCTCCGAGCGTGACCTTACCTGTGGCCAAGCCGCAGAGGGGCTTGACGACATTGACGATGTAGCAGAGGAACCCGAAGATGTTGAGGAGCGAAAGGCAGTGGCTGATAGCATCATCAAAAACTCTGATGCATTTCTTGTAGGGCTCCCCCAGCTCCTTGTTACACATGATGCCAATGTGGGAGAGCCAGTGCATGATGTTCCGCAAGCTCCTCACTGATTGGTTCAAAACAAAACAAAAAGAGAGTATCATTCGCTCCCCTCCACCCCCACCGAACCAATCGCGCTTTCCCCTGCCCCGATCAGAGCTGCAGCACCACTGCAGGCAGAACCATGTCATTACACTGTGACATGTTGACATAGGAATTTCCCTCAGCAAGCGAGGCGATGGGAACACGTATATGGATTTAATTTAGGTTAAACTTAAATCAAGCTTTGCGGCTCCACTGTTTCCTGAGGTCTCCATTTAAAAATTCATGCATGGAATGCAGGCATTTCTCCTCAGGCCCAGACGTCATTACCCCACGGGGGGCATTAACAGTCAATCCATTGTTAGGGTCCCTCGATTCATCGTTTAAGTCATCGCCTCCCTTTACTTGGGTTTGAGACTTGTAAGATTTTGCAGCAGACGCAGGCCATTCAGCCCATCCGATCCACTCCACCACTCATTGCAATCAGGACTGACTGGATTTTGGATGGGGGCAGTGTAGAGTCGGTCTACATTCAGCTCAGAAGAGTAGAGGAAGCTTTACACTGTAGCTAACCCGGTGCGGTCCCTGTCCTGGGATGGGGGGACAGTGTAGAGAGAGCTTTACTCTGTATCTAACCCCGTGCTGTCCCTAACGTGGGAGTGTTTGATCGTAGGGGAAAGTGTAGAGGGAGCTTTACTCTGTATCTAACCCCGTGCTGTCCCTGTCCTGGGAGTGTTTGATGGGGGGGGAGAGTATAGAGGGAGCTTTACTCAGTACCTAACCCCGTACTTCCCCTGTCACTGGGAGTGTTTGATGGGGGGGGGGGGAGGAGACAGTGTAGAGGGAGCTTTACTCTGTATCTAAACCTGTGCTGTCCCTGTCCTGGGAGTGTTTGATGGGGGTGGGGGACAGAGGAGAGGGAGCTTTACTCTGTATCTAACACTGTGCTGTCCCCGTCCCCGGGAGCAGTTCATGGGTTTGTGTATGTGGAGGGAGCTGGGATCTTGCTGTGCCCTACCGATGTGCCGAATCGAATTCTTCATGGAAACGAAAAACTTCTGCACTCGGTCACCAACCGACTTGGCCTTTGTTGCAATGATCTTGATCTTATCGAGGGCGGCTGGAGGAGAAGGTGAGAAGGTAGTTACTGATGGTGTGTGGGTGTGGGAGTCGGGGGGGTTTGGGGGTGCTCCTGAAGGTGGACCGTCCTGCTGGTGCTCCAGCGTGGCCTCATGGGAAATTTGAATGCAGGGGTCACAGAGCAAGGGACATCCATCCCTGTCCTCCGGGGAACTCCAGCTGGGAATTTCGGAGCACACCGCCCACCATACACCCCCAGAGGCCCATTCCCACTCTCCCCTCAACCCCCCAAACCCCCGCTCCCCCTCCCGGACACCAACGAGACCAATTCCAACCCCCATCATCTCCGTGAGGAGACATCAGGGACGGGATGAACCAAAATGCGGTTTTAAGCAGCCCCCTGGAGGGGAGACGGAGGGCGCGGAGGTTTGGGGGAGGGGCGTTCCCGAGCTCAGAGCTGCCCCCCCCACACCCCCGCACCACCCCACCACTACCCGACTGACAGCTGAACTCTGCCCCATCAGTGGTGGAGATGGGATTTGGGGGATGCCAGAGATGACAGAGATAGGGAGGGGGTGTAGGGGACTGGAGGAGGTGACAGAGATAGGGAGGGGGTGTAGGGGGCTGGAGGAGGTGACAGAGATAGGGAGGGGGTGCAGGGGGCTGTAAGAGGTGACGGAGTTAGGGAGGGTGTGTAGGGGGCTGGAAGGGGTGACAGAGATAGGGAGGGGGTGTAGGGGCTGGATGAGGTGACGGAGATAGGGAGGGGGTGTAGGGGCTGGAGGGGGTGACGGAGATAGGGAGGGGGGTAGGGGCTGGAGGGGG
>NC_063377.1:6856512-6857877 GCF_021869965.1 Rhincodon typus
GGGGCTGGAGGAGGTGACAGAGATAGGGAGGGGGTGTAGGGGCTGGAGGAGGTGACAGAGATAGGGAGGGGGTGCAGGGGGCTGGAGGTGGTGACAGAGATAGGGAGGGGGTGTAAGGGGCTGGAGGTGGTGACAGAGATAGGGAGGGTGTGTAGGGGGCTGGAGGGGGTGACAGAGATAGGGAGGAGGTGTAGGGGCTGGAGGAGGTGACAGAGATAGGGAGGGGGTGCAGGGGGCTGGTGGGGGTGACAGAGATAGGGAGGGGAATGGGGGCGAATGTGGATCGCGCTCCCGTGGGGAATGGCTGGACTCAGAATGGATGTCGAGAAGCCATTCGGCCCATCAGCCCCCCTCCCCCGCTGTACTAGACCTCCTACAGACCCAAGGGGCTCCGCCTCTTACCTACGAGTGGCTCCTTTGCCTTTTCTAGAAGCTCCTTGGTCTGGTTCAAGGCCAGCTCTGCCCCACAGGCAATGGACTCCGAGCCACGGGTGAAGTTTGTGATGATGTTCTGAAGCGGCCCTTCGATAGTCAGGCCGAAGGCTAGCGCCAGGAGAAATGACTTGCCTTGCTCTGGGTGGGCGGTAGGGGGAGGGTGGGATAAAAGAAACAGAAAATGTCAACTCTCCCGATAAAATCGATAAACTCCACGGACGCGCCTTGCGTTGCTGATGTCCTGGTTTCCATCCTGAGGCCTTCTCCCAGTGAGAGAGCCTCCACCCCTTCCATTGGCCCTGCCTGGGCCCTGCAGCTCATTCTTTCACAAGAACTTCATAGGACGGTTTTGGTGGGGGGGGGGGGAGAGGCTAGTATTGGCCTCCACGTCCCTAATTGCACCCCCCAACCCCCGAACTGAGCCTCTTGCTCAGGGCATTTGAATGGATCCCAGTTTGGGGGCTTTGGTCTGGAGTCACGTGTAGGCCCAGATTAGCTTCAGGACAGCATACTTCCTTGCCCCATGAGTGACCCCTGTGAGTGTTGTTTTTCTATTTAACCACAATCGATGACGATCACCCTCTCCAATGGCTTCGTCGCTCGATTATATTCTAAATCCAAACACTCCCACCCCACTGAGGGGGGGATTTGAAACGACGTATCCCCAGTGACTAACCCAGGAGACAATCCCCAACCCGGTAATATTTGAGCTGGCTCAGAGAGGGGCTGAGCGACAGAGGGGAGCCGGGGGTGGGGAGCGTGTGGAATTCCAGCTCTGATTTGCATTCGGATCTCGGGGGTCACCACCCTCCAAAATTATTGACCAGCTCGAACTGAGTGAACGACAGTGTCGTTCGGATAAGTTTGAGCGAAGTTTAAGACATTCCCAGCGTTCAACAGGCCATTCAGCCCTCACCCCCCACCCCCCCC
>NC_063377.1:6858377-6863382 GCF_021869965.1 Rhincodon typus
GGGGGGGAGAATGGGGGACTCGCTCCCACGGGGAGTGGTGGGGGGTGAGAATAGGGGACTCACTCCTGCGGGGAGTTGGGTCGTGGGGGAGAGGCGACTTAGAAACAGGGTTAGCCTCATTGAAGGGTGGCTCTGGACAAACACATGAGAGGCGTAGGGCCATAGACTGACGTTGTTGGGGAGAGGCTAGCATGGAGCGGGAATGTCGATGTGGAGTGGTCACCCGAATCCGGCCCCCCCACCCTGCCCTCTCTCCAACCAGGTGCAAGTTGTGGGGGAGCGGGTTTGGTGCGCAGGAAGTGGGCGAACTCACTGGAGAAAATGTGGGGCACCATGAGGAGGGCGTTGACACGGATCTTGGCAGAGAGGCCCATTCCCAGGCCCAGGAGGACAGCGATGGTGATGGTGGTGACCAGGCAGTACCACAGGTTGTACTCCTGGATGAAGAGGACGAACAGGCCGTAGACGCTGGTGAAGGTTATGCCGAAGAGTAGGCCGCCGGTGCTTCGCAAGCACTCCTTCACGACATTGTCCTCCTCGATGCGGGCCTGCTGCGTAGGCCGAGGCTTGGCCTGTGCTCCTAGCAACTCATCCGCCCGCTTCCAGCACTCGAACTCGGGGCAACAGAGGCACAGGGACTCAAAGCACATCTGGGCCCGGCGTTTCCTGTAGACGGTGTAGCGGGCTTTCCTGGGGCGGCCTGTCAGGATGTAAATCCACTTCAGGACGAGGATCCTCAACTTCTCCTTCCAGGGCTCGGCCTGTCCCCGGTTCAGCCTCTTCCAGGCGGCCCTCAGGATTTTATTCCGAGACGGCATGTGGCCTGGACAGGGAGAGAGAGGAGGGGGAGCGGGTCACTCTGGGCGGGTCACCACAACTAACCCTCCCCCCACACCGCGCACCCCCCCCCCCCAACTCCCAACGCCGTGCATCGCCGGGATCCTGCACCGATATTCCCCGTGCTCGGCCTGCAGCAATGAGAATACAGGAATCCGACAGCGCCCGCTCCTTCGGTGCTGACCCTCCAACAGAGCCCGCTCCCTCAGCGCTGACCCTCCGACAGCGCACGCTCCCTCGGCGCTGACCCTCCGACAGCGCCCGCTCCCTCGGCCCTGACCCTCCGACAGCGCCCGCTCCCTCAGCGCTGACCCTCCGACAGTGCCCGCTCCCTCAGCGCTGACCCTCTGACAGTGCGGCGCACCCTTAGCAAAGCTTCGTCTACTCTTTTAAACTGAAAATAAAGCAACCTCTACACTGTCCTCCATGAAACACTCCCAGGACAGGGACAGCACAGGGTTAGATACAGAGTAAAGCTCCCTCTACACTGTACCCCCCCATCAAACACTCCCAGGACAGGGACAGCACAGGGTTAGATACAAAGTAAAGCTTCCTCTACACTGTCCCCCCCATCAAACACTCCCAGGACAGGGACAGCACGGGGTTAGATACAGAGTAAAGCTCCCTCTACACTGTCTCCCCCATCAAACACTCCCAGGACAGCATGGGGTTAGATACAGAGTGGAGCGTTAACCCTGTGTCCCTTTGGAAACCTCCTGGAGAACTTACTCCTTTTCATCCCGTGTCCCGACCACCCTCTCTGCCCAAAGGTCCCTCACTCTCCTCCTCTCCCCCACACTCTGGTTCGCTTCTCTGATGCTCGTCAATCCACGCTCTCCAAACCCTCCACTCCCGGCCGAGCGACACTCCTGCTGCTGGGGGTACGGTTTCTCCCTCGTTCTGGCCCTCCCCATCCCGCCGCCCCACTCCCTCCCTCCCCCCAACCCCACCTTCTCGATCGGAACCTCCTCCCTCACAATTCAGAATCCCTCGATCCTCAATCTCGTTTTTGATGTCCGAGCGGTTCGTGCGAGATGGGGTTTTAGACTGACCCACTTCCTCATTTATTTACCTCTTGGCCTACTTTGAGAAGCGGTGAGGTGGAGTGGGGGGTGGGGGGCGTAAATTCTTTTTAGCCAATGGCCGTGTTTATGCCCCTCCCCTCCCCTCCCCCACTGTTATGACATTGTCTCCCATCGAACCGAGCCCCAATCCTGAGCAAATTCCCCTCTGTCCTTCCTGAAGCGCGTGTCTGTGATCTCTGCTGTCTTCAACAACTGACCCCTGCGTTCGACCACCGCTCTCCCCTGACCCCTCTGGCCAATGGCTGTTCTAGAATGCCCAGACAAAAGCCCATTGGCCATTTCCCCTCTCCAAGCGATGTATCCACCTCGTCCTATTGGCCGGTGGAAGGTGTGCGGTGTGTTATTATTTGAAGATCTCAGGGTGTTGCCTGGAGACAAGGGGAGCAGATTAACCGAAGGGTTCACATTGGCTAACCCCAGGCCCAACCCCAACGTCCATCCCCTTCGTAAACCTTTTGGGTCGTAGAACTGCACAGCACAGAAACAGACCCTTCGGCCCAACCCGTCCGTGCCGACCCAGTTATCTTGTATTAACCTAGTCCCATTTGCCAGCATTTGGCCCCTATCCCTCTAATCCCTTCCTATCCATGTCCCCATCCAGATGCCTTTAAATGTTGTAACTGTACCAGTCTCCATCACTTCCTCTGGCAGCTCGTTCCATACACGCACCACCCTCTGTGTGAAAAAGTTGCCCCTCAGGTCCCTTTCCCCTCTCACCTTAAACCTATGCTCCTCCAGTTTTGTACTCCTCCTACCCCTGGGGGAAAAGACCTTGTCTATTCCCCCTATCCATGCCCCTCATGATTTTATAAACCTCTATAAGGTCACCCCCTCAGCCTCCGATGCTCCAGGGAAAACAGCCCCAGCCTCTCCCTGTAGCTCAAACCCTCCAACATCCTTGTAAATCTTTTCTGACCCTTTCACAACATCCTTCCTATAGCAGGGAGACCAGAATTGATGCAGTATTCGAAAAGTGGCCCCAACCAATGTCCTATACAGCCCCAACATGACTCTCCCATCACCTTTATCACCAGATTTTAATGAAAGGGTAACAGAAAGGATCATTGAGGGTAACACTATTAGAGTCATAGGTTCATACAGCACGGAAACAGACCCTTTGGCCCAACCAGTCCATGCTGACCATTGTCCCAAACTAAACTAGTCCCACCTGCCTGCTCCTGGCCTATAATCCCTCCAAACCTTTCCTATCAATGTACTTATTCAAATGTCTTTTAAATGCTGTAACTGTACCCACATCCACCACTTCCTCAGGAAGTTCATTCCACACACAAACCACCCTCTGTGTAAAAGGTTGCCACTCGTGTTTTTTTTAAATCTTTCTCCTCTCACCTTAAAGATATGTCCCTTAGTCTTGAAATCCCCTTCACAAAATCATAAATGCGAGGTGCTGCATTTTGGGGAAAGGCAAACTAGGGCAGGACTTTATACACTTAATGGTAAGGTCCTGGGGAGTGTTGCTGAACAGAGAGCCCTTGGGGGGCAGGTACATAGTTCCTTGAAAGTGGAGTCGCAGGTAGACAGGGCGGTGAAGAAGGTATTTGGTACACTTGCCTTTATTGGTCAGTGCATTGAGTATAGGGAGTTGGGAGGGTCATGTTGTGGCTGTACAGGACATTGGTTAGGGCCACTTTTGGAATACTGCGTTCAATTCTGGTCTCCCTGCTACAGGAAGGATGTTGTGAAAGGGTCAGAAAAGATTTACAAGGATGTTGGAGGGTTTGAGCTACAGGGAGAGGCTGCGGCTGTTTTCCCTGGAGCATCGGAGGCTGAGGGGGGACCTTATAGAGGTTTATAACATCATGAAGGACATGGATAGAGTGAATTGACAAAGTCTTTTCCCCCAGGGTAGGGGGAGTCCAAAATTAGAGGGGCATAGGTTTAAGGTGAGAGGGGAAAGATTTAAAAGGGGCAACTTTTTCACACAGAGGGTGGTGCGTGTATGGAACGAGCTGCCAGAGGAAGTGGGTGGAGGCTGGTACAGTTACAACATTTAAAAGGCATCTGGATGGGGACATGGATAGGAAGGGTTTAGAGGGATAGGGGCCAAATGCTGGCAAATGGGACTGGTTCAGTTTAGAAAGGAAGAGGAATCAGCGATACTTTGTAAGGGGGACAGATATGTGACAGGAAGGAACAACAGGAGGGGGTGCTGTGGAGAGAGTGGGACTGATTGGAGGGCTTCGAAAGAGATGGGACAGAGCCAGTGGGCTGAATGGCCTCTTTTTTCATGGCAGGCTGCGTCGTTCTAAGGGGTCACTGCCCAGCAGTTCAAAAGGAATCGCCTATTTGTTCCATCACAGTGAGTTTGTCGTGTCAGAATGGAGCAGATTAGGTTCTAGACCCTCTGGGAGATTCGCCAGAGCGGGTAGTAATGGTCATGCTCTGAGCCCGAGGAGAGACAAACTGAAAGGGCAGTGTACGCAGGGGGGCGAGGGAAAGAGAGCTGAGGAAAATGAATGGGAAGACAGAGAACAAGAGAGCACAGGGCGAAAGATGCACGAGAGAGAGGAAGAGAAGGCAGAGGAGGGCGTAGGAACCAGAGCGGCCGAGGGAGATGGAGGGAGGGAGGCAGAGCCAAGAGAATGGAGAGTGAGGAGACAGGTGAGGGAACACTGAGAGCAGGGGAGATGGAAGAGTATGGGCAAGAAAACGAGGACAGGGAGCCAACCGAGGACATGTGGGACGAGGAGAATCGAGGGGAAAGGAGAGGGAGTCGAGGCGAGAGGAGACGACACAGGAAGAATGAAAAGAACGAAGCAATGGAAGAGGCTGGAGAAAAGAAAACAAATGGAAAGCAGAAAGGGAAGATCCCACATTCAAGTAAGCCATCTTCCAATGTAGTCAAAATCTTTTGAATTGTCAGCAATGAATGCCAAGGGTGTGGGAAGGGGCTCTCTGGCTCATCAGGTCCACACCCAACGCTCCCAACAGCATCCCAGCCCCATCCCTGTAACCCTGCATTTAGCATGGCCAATCCACCCTAACCTGCACATCCCTGGGCACTACGGGATAATTTAGCACGGCCAATCCACCCTAACCCGCACATCCCTGGGCACTACGGG
>NC_063377.1:6863392-6867454 GCF_021869965.1 Rhincodon typus
TAGCACGGCCAATCCACCCTAACCCGCACATCCCTGGGCACTACGGGGCAATTTAGCATGGCCAACCCACCCTGATCTGCACATCTTTGGACTGTGGGAGGAGACCCTCACAGACACGGGGAGAATGTGCCAACTGCACACAGTCACCTGAGGGTGGAATGGAACCTGGGTCCCAGTGCCAACCAGCGACTCGCCAGGCCACCTATTCCACAAGATGTGGCGTGTCAAGTGTACAGCATGGGCAGAGGGGTAGGGGTAAGCTTCCCAGCATTGATCGCAGTGGTTTTGTTGGACTTGAGCAACCTATTGAAGCCGGGAAGTATGCCCGGGGTGCCAAGGGTCTTTGATTGTGTTGGCTGCTTTCCTGGGGCAGCTTGAAGTGTAGACGGAGTCACTGGAAGAAGGGGTGGGGAGGGGGGGGGCCTGGTTTGCGTGACGGACCGAGTCGTGTTCACAACCCTCTGCCATCTCTCTTGGGCAGCGCAGTTGGCGCGCCAAGCTGTGAATCTGGGCTGGATGCGTTCTCGGGATGCGTCTGTGAAAAAACAGAAAATCACCTGGCCGGAGTCCCTTGGGAACGTGCTGAATTTCCTTAGCCTCCTGGGGACGTGGAGATGCTGTTTTGCTGGGTCTGCGGGGTGCCAGGGATGTTGGTCACACACTCTTAAGGTGCCACCTGGTGGCCCCTTCCTTTTACTACAGTGGTGCCCGTAATTCCCTGTCGAGACTTCCCTGTTTCCCAATAGCCAGGAGGGGAGCCTGGACTGGAAATCTAAGCAGATGCCCTCCCCCCTCCCCAGGGGCATCTGCGTTTTTGGGTGAGATGATCTTTCAAGAGGGTGGGTAGAATTAACTGTGCAAAGAGACAGGAGGTAAACGTTGGCCAAGTGGTATTATTACTGATATAACAAGGTGTAGAGCTGGATGAATTATTATTATTATTGCTGCGCTGTTTATCGATCAGCTCTGGGGGATTAGTTTCAAATCCACTTGTAGTAGTCGGTGCAATTTGAAATCTATAGAGGAGAGAGGGATAAAAGCTGGAATTAAAAGCCTAATGGTGACAAAGTCAATTAAAATTGCACAGCACAGGAAACAAACCCTTCAACCCAACTTGTCCGTGCTGACCCAGATATCCTAAACTAATCTGGTCCCATTTGCCAGCGTTTGGCCCCTATCCCTCTAAACCCTTCCTATCCATGTCCCCATCCAGATGCCTTTTAAATGTTGTCATTGTACCAGCCTCCACCACTTCCTCTGGCAGCTCGTTCCATACACGCACCACCCTCTGTGTGAAAAAGTTGCCCCTCAGGTCCCTTTCCCCCTCTCACCTTAAACCTATGCCCCTCTAGTTTTGGACTCCCCCACCCTGGGGAAAAGACCTTGTCTATTCCCCCTATCCATGCCCCTCATGATGTTATAAACCTCTATAAGGTCACCCCCTCAGCCTCCGACGCTCCGGGGAAAATAGCCCCAGCCTCTCCCTGTAGCTCAAACCCTCCAACATCCTTGTAAATCTTTTCTGACCCTTTCACAACATCCTTCCTGTAGCAGGGAGACAAGAATTGAACACAGTATTCCAAAAGTGGCCCTAACCAATGTCCTGTACAGCCCCAACATGACCCTCCCAACTCCCTATACTCAATGCACTGACCCATAAAGGCAAGCGTACTGGACACCTTCTTCACCGCCCTGTCTACCTGTGACTCCCACTTTCAAGGAACTATGAACTTGCCCCTGGGATGGGACATAAAACCTGGCCCAGTCCTCAGCCGGTAAATAAATTCAAAAAGAAATGTTTTAACAGGTCAATAACCGCACGCTAATCAGGCAGCGAAAGGTTTTCAGAGATTCGCAAGGGTTTTAGTGCAAATGCACGGGTTTAGCACAAACATCAGTTTCTGCATCTCTGTATTCCGGTTCCTCACGGGGAGAAGGGGCCCAAGCTCCTGTATTTTTTCAGACAAAACAGCCCACTTAAGGGGCCTCGTAACATCAAACAATAACTGATGTCAAACCTGGGGCGGTGGGAAAGGAATTGAAATGGTTTTGGAGGGAGGATTGTACGGATGGCAGCCCCTGTGAAGCCCACCCTTGCCGAATATCCTCAAGGGTACCATTGGGAACCACCCCACTTCCCCTTCGCCAAGGACGCCCATAGATGTAACGGTGAGAGAGGGCACATAGCCGGCAACTTTATTTCTTCAACTTACTCCCTTCACAAACCTGCAATTTCCCAGGTAGCAATGATCCTCTTCAGGTGCTGTTTGGGAGCAAGAAAAATATTTTTAAAAAAGTTTGAGTCTTCAACGTAGGGACAAACGGTCAGGACTGAGGGTGCAGGGCACTGTCAGAGGGTCAGCGCTGAGGGAGCGGGGCACTGTCAGAGGGTCAGCACTGAGGGAGCGGGCACTGTTGGAGGGTCAGCACTGAGGGAGCGGGGCACAGTCACAGGGTCAGCGCTGAGGGAGCGGGGCACTGTCAGAAGGTCAGCACTGAGGGAGCGGGGCACTGTCAGAGGGTCAGCACTGAGGGAGCGGGGCACTGTCAGAGGGTCAGCACTGAGGGAGCGGGCACTGTTGGAGGGTCAGCGCTGAGGGAGCGGGTGCTGTCAGAGGGTCAGCGCTGAGGGAGTGGGCAGTGTTGGAGGGTCAGCACTGAAGGAGCGGGTGCTGTAGGAGGGTCAGCACTGAGGGAGTGGGCGCTGTTGGAAGGTCAGCACTGAAGGAGTGGGCGCTGTCGGAGGGTCAGCGCTGAGGGAGCGGGCACTGTTGGCAAAATCGTGTGGGTGGAGAGAAAAAGCTGAGTGAATCTTTCCAGTCCCGTGACCCTCCTGTTGAGTTCCCCATTCGAAACGTTGACTGAGTTTCTGTCTCCAAGCACAGACATTGCTGGACCTGCTGAGTTTCTCCTGACTTTCTCGTGGATTCCAGCGCGTGCAAAATTTTCGCTCGTTTCCCCTTCGGTTCAATTTGATAATATAATTGTCACACGTCCCGAGATACAGTGGAAAGCATTGTTTTGCTAGCCAGGCAAATCCTACCTGACATAAGTGCTTCAGGGTGATGGAACAGAATACAGTGTTACAGTTACAGAGAAAGATCAACTCTAATATACGAGAGGTTTGTTTATGAGCCTGATAACAGTGAGGAAGAAGCTGTTCTTAAATCTGTTGGTGCATCTTTTCCAACTTGGGTATGTTTTGCCCAATGGAAGTGGGTATAACCGGGGTGGGAGGGGTATTTGATGATGTTGGTCATTTTGCCAAGGCAGTGGAGAATGTAGATGGAGTTAGCAGAAGGAAGGCAGTTTGGATTGGACTGTGTTCAGAATTCTCTGTAGCTTCTAGGGAAGGAGCAGTGGTGTACCAAGCTGGTGCTGTTCTACGGGGCATCTGTCAAAATTGGCACACGTCCTTTTGTGGACATGCAGAAATTTCTCAGCCTCCTGATAAGTTGGCGTTCTTTCTTGGCACTTCCATTGGCATGGGTGGGCCAGGGCATATTGTTGGTGACACCAGGGCTGGCTATAAAATGGGACCCTGTCCTCCACTGGCCCTGGGAAGGGGTTTGTTCGGGTCTGAAAGGGGACGATATTTCCGACAGGGGCTTGAAGATGGTACATCGCAGGGTTGGCCTGGTTTGAGCGTCAAATATTTCTTCATTTCTCACACAGCGATAAAACGCCTCTTCACCTACCGCTGCCCATCCCTAGTTGTGGACTTCCTCTGGAGCGATCCGTCACAATTCCGGATATCGAAGTTTTTCATTGGCTATGGAATGGGAGCGATGTTTGGAATCGGTGCGTTGCTCTCGACCCTCCGACAGCACCCGCTCCCTCAGCGCTGACCCTCCGACAGCACCCGCTCCCTCAGCGCTGACCCTCCGACAGCACCCGCTCCCTCAGCTCTGACCCTCCGACAGCGCCTGCTCCCTCAGCACTGACCCTCCGACAGCGCCCGCTCCCTCAGCGCTGATCGTCCGACAGCGCCCGTTCCCTCAGCCCTGACCCTCCAACAGCGCCCGCTCCCTCAGCGCTGACCCTCCGACAGCGCCCGCTCCC
>NC_063377.1:6867464-6868518 GCF_021869965.1 Rhincodon typus
ACAGCGCCCGCTCCCTCAGCGCTGACCCTCCGACAGCGCCCGCTCCCTCAGCCCTGACCCTCCGACAGCGCCCGCTCCCTCAGCGCTGACCCTCCGACAGTGCCCGCTCCCTCAGCGCTGACCCTCCGACAGCGCCCGTTCCCTCAGCACTGACCCTCCGACAGCGCCTGCTCCCTCAGCCCTGACCCTCCAACAGTGCCCGCTCCCTCAGCGCTGACCCTCCGACAGTGCCCGCTCCCTCAGCGCTGAACCTCCGACAGTGCCCCGCTCCCTCAGCGCTGACCCTCCGACAGTGCCCCGCTCCCTCAGCGCGGACTCTCCGACAGAGTCCTGCTCCCTCAGATGTTATCCAGCCATCCGCTGAATATTAACAATGTAACACTGGAATACAAATCTGTGTTGCAGTGTTTTACTTCATTATGGTGGATAAACTGGACCTTTATGAAGATCACAAGCTCTATATTCTCTACGGAATGTCATGTGAGTCCCATCGAGGCACCCTTACTCTGTATTTAACCCCGTGCTGTCCCTGTCCTAGGAATGTTTGATGGGGGGGTGGGGAACAGTGTAGAGAGAGCTTTACTCTGTATTTAACCCCATGCTGCCCCTGTCCCTGTCCCTGTCCCTGGGAGTGTTTGATGGGGGGGAGCAGTGTAGAGGGAGCTTTACTCTGTATCTAACCCCGTGCTGTCCCTGCCCTGGGAGTGTTTGATTGGGGGAACAGTGTAGAGGGAGCTTTACTCTGTATCTAACCTTGTGCTTTCCCTGTCCCTGGGAGTGTTTGATGGGGAGGACAGTGTAGAGGGAGCTTTACTCTGTATCTAACCCCGTGCTGTCCCTAACGTGGGAGTGTTTGATGGGGGGGACAGTGTAGAAGGAGCTATACTCTGTATCTACCCCCGTGCTGTCCCTGTCCCTGGGAATGTTTGATGGGTGGGACAGTGTAGAGGGAGCTTTATTCTGTATCTAACCCTGTGCTGTCCCTGTCCCTGGGTGTGTTTGATGGGGGGACAGTGTAGAGGGAGCTTTACTCTGTATCTAACCCCGTGCTGTC
>NC_063377.1:6868528-6870666 GCF_021869965.1 Rhincodon typus
GACAGTGTAGAGGGAGCTTTACTCTGTATCTAACCCCGTGCTGTCCCCGTCTCTCTTTTGTGCGATAAGTTATTGGTTATTGAAGTTACAAACTGTTTATTTGTCGTGTGAGGCTACTTCAGTATATCAAGTAGGGATCAGTGCTCCATATAAACCCTGGTTTTGCTTTCTGTGCACATGGGTCTGAAACTCAAGTGAAAGGGGGAAACTTTGCTTCTCGATTTTTGTATCGTTAATGTCCTGACCACTTTGAGAAGAGCCAAGTTCAATTTCCAGGGTTTCTCCAAACGTGACTGTGATATAGCTAACTTGTCCCACCATCGACAAGGCACAAGGCAGGAGTGTGAGGGAATACCACCCCCCCACACTTGCTCCTGGTTGGGGGCAGCTCCAACAATATGGAGTAAAGGAGTTGGGGACGTCATGTTGAGGTTATACAGGACATTAGTGAGGCCTCTTCTGGAGCACTGTGTCCCGTTCTGGTCGCATTGTTATAGGAAGGATATTATTAAACTGGACAGGGTTCGGAAAAGATTTACCAGGATGTTGCAGGGTATGGAGCGTTTGAGCTACAGGGATAGGCTGGGGCTATTTTCCCTGGAGCATCGGAGGCTGAGGAGGTGACCGTATAGAGGTTTATAAAACCATGAGGGGCATGGATAGGGGGAATAGACAAGGTCTTTTCCCCAGGGATAGGGGGGTCCAAAACTAGAGGGGCATAGGTTTAAGGTGAGAGGGGAAAGATTTAAAAGGGGCAACTTTTTTCATGCAGAGGGTGGTGCGTGTATGGAACGAGCTGCCAGAGGAAGTGGTGGGGGCTGGTACAGTTACAAGATTTAAAAGGCATCTGGATGGGGACATGGATAGGAAGGGTTCAGAGGGATAGGGGCCAAATGCTGGAAAATGGGACTAGATTAGTTTAGGATATCTGAGTCGGCACAGACGGGTTGGGCCGAAGGGTCTGTTTCCGTGCTGCACAGCTCTAGGACTCTGTAAATTGGTGCCCTTACCTTCTTTCTGTTCGTACTCTCTCAGTCTTATGTGAGCGCATCCTGCTAACTTTAGGCTGACACCCAGGGGACCTGTTGTCCCTCCAGGGGCAAATTGAAGGGTGTCTTGGAGTGGTGTCGCAGTAGGCAGAAGGGTTAGGGTTTAATTGTGTCTTCTTGGAGTGTCTGGGCTTACTGCAACAAAACTAACAGCCCTTTTGATGCCTCATCTGTGGCATTGCTTATCAAAGAGTCACACAACACAGAAACAGGCCCTTCAGCCCAACTTGCCCATGGTTTCGTACACTGAACTGGTCCCACTTGCCTGTGTTTAGCCCATATCCCTCTAAACCCTTCCTATCCATGTCCCCATCCAGATTCCTTTTAAATGTTGTAACTGTACCAGCCTCCACCACTTCCTCTGGCAGCTCATTCCATACACGCACCACCCTCTGCGTGAAAAAGTTACCCCTCAGGTCCCTTTTAAATCTTTCCCCTCTCACCTTAAACCTATGCCCCTCTAGTTTTGTACTCCTCCTACCCCTGGAGGAAAAGACCTTGTCTATACCCCCTATCCATGCCCCTCATGGTTTTATAAACCTCTATCAGGTCAACCCCTCAGCCTCCGATGTTCCAGGGAAAATAGCCCCAGCCTCTCCCCTGTAGCTCAAACTCTCCAACATCTTTTCTGACCCTTCACAACATCCTTCCTGTAGCAGGGAGACCAGAATTGAACACAATATTCCCAAAGTGGCCCTAACCAATGTCCTGTACAGCCGCAACGTGACCCTCCCAACTCCCTATAATCAATGCACTGACCCATAAAGGCAAGCGTACCAAACACCTTCTTCACCGCCCTGTCTACCTGCGACTCCACTTTCAAGGAACTATGAACCTGCACTTCCAAGGGTCTCTCTGTTTGGAACCCTTTCTCAAAGCGTTAGATTTCGAGGGAGTTAATGAGATTTTCTTGGTGTCTCCTTTGCCAGGCGTGATGGGTTTAGGGTGGAGTCTCTCGGTCTATTATCGTTGTGCCATTATGCTGATGGTGCCCCACCTGCTGGGGAGCAGAGGTCGAGGGATCCTCCTGATGTTACTGATGGCCATTGTTACAGAAGGTAAGTGCTGAGGGAGCGGGGCACTGTCGGA
>NC_063377.1:6870766-6874361 GCF_021869965.1 Rhincodon typus
TGAGGGAGCGGGCACTGTCGGAGGGTCAGTGCTGAGGGAGCGGGCACTGTCAGACGGTCAGTGCTGAGGGAGCGGGCACTGTCGGAGGGTCAGCGCCGAGGGAGCGGGCACTGTTGGAGGGTCAGCGCCAAGGGAGCAGAGTCCTCACTTCGCTGGGTACCAGCAAACACCCCTTGCCCGATGGCTGATGGCCTTTATCAGGAGATCTCTCTGGTGGGGTACCGTGGGATCTTGCTGCCCACAAATGGGTGAGAAATCCCTCCCAACCTCCCTCCCTTCACCGCCTGCGAGGCTCCTGGAAGTGTCCCGTGGCGCTAGAGGAAGGCAGGCTGTCTCTTTTCCTTCCCTGAGGGGCCTCGGCTTACCAGTGTAGCTGCCCATCCGCATCTCGTGGCACCTCTGACCACACAATTATACCCAGTGTCTATAGAGTGACCTCTCTTCGCTTCTCTAGGGCCTGTCTTCAACATTCAGAGGAATATTGAAGTTGTTGGCGAATCTGTGGGCTGTACTGTCGAGTTGCAGATCAACCACACCAAGAGGCTCTGGAAATTGATGCTGAGCCCTTTGAGGCAGATCATTCGCAACATGAAGGTATGGGGGGAGGTGCCAGGTCAGGTCTGACCCTCCGAGCGCATGCCCTCTCCCTCCTCCACGCTCTCTCCTCCACCCACTTCCTCTTCTCTCCCTGCCTCCCCTCGCTACCCACCATTCGGCCCCAGCCTGCCCTCCGCTCCTGCTTTCTCCTCCTCCCCATCCCTGCTGGAAAAGTCTCTCCATCTCAGCCTTCAACACCTCTGTGGGACAGAATTCCTCGATCGCATTCCCCTGGGAGGGAGGAGAAATTCCTCTCCCATTTGCGTCTTCGACGTGCGAGCTCCCCCCTTCCCCCACAACCTTATTCGGAAATGATGCCCCTCTGGTCCTGGACTCTGTCCACATCTCCCTCAGTCAATGTCCACCTAAGAATCTTCAACAGTCTCTAATTCTCCTAAACTCCAGGCCCCAACTTACTCAACATCTCCCTCGTAAGATCCCATCCCGGGGATCAGCCGAGTGAACCTTCTCTGAGCTGCCTCCAGTGCCCAATCTATCATTTCTTGGATACGAGGCCCCCAAAACTCTTCACAGTGTTCCAGCTGTGGTCTTAAATCGAGCCTTGTATAATTTTAGCAAAACCTCCTGACTTTTATACTCTATTCCGTTCAAAATAAAGGCCAGGGTGCCATCCTCACCCCGCCCCCCACCCCGAACTTGGGGATGCCGGCTTTCTGTAATTCCCTAAATGCCTCTGTGTTGTAGCTTTCAGCAGGCTATCAACATTTAAATAATATTCAACTCTTCCATTCATCCTGCCAAAGTTCATCATCTCACCTTTCACCACAGTATATTCCATCAGGCACACTCCTGCCCTCTTGCTTAACCCATCTGTATCCCCCCCCCCCCCCCCCCCTTCCCCCCCCTTCCCCTCACTTCAACCTCCCACTCTCCCCAGCCTTCTTCCACACTGTCCCTCTCTCCCACCCCGTCTCTCTCTTTCTCTCTCTCACTGCTTCTCCAATCCAGCCATCCCCTTTCTCCTCCATCATCTCTCCTTCCCTGCCAATCTCCCGAATGCTGGCTGCATGAACTCTCCACATGCCCCTTCCCCTCTCTCTGTCTGTTTACCAATTTCTCTCTCCCTCTCTTCCTCGGCCTCTTCGCTCTCTCCTGCTTCACCTCTCTTACATTGCTGCACATTCTCTCTCTCTCTCTCTCTCCCTTCCTCTCTCTCTCTTTCTCTCCTCTCCCTCTTTCTTTCTCTCTGTCTCTTCTCTCTCCTATCTATCTCTTTCCTCCAGCTCTCTTTCTGTCTCTCCCTCTCTCTTTCAGCTCTCTCTCTCCTCCCTCTCTTTCCATCCACCCCTGTCTCTACTCCAGCTCTCCCCCTCTCTCTCTCCTCAAGCTGTCTCTCTCTATCTCCACCTCCTCTCTCCACCAGCTTTCTCTCCCTCTCTCTCTCTCCCCTCTAGCTCTCCCCCCCCACCTCTCTCCTCCAGTTCCCCCTCTCTCTCCCCCCTCTCTGTCTGTCTTTGTCTCTCTCCCCCTCCTCTCGCTCTCCAGCTCTCTCTCTCACTTCAGCTCTCTCTCTTTCACCTCTCTCTCGCTCTTTCCAGCTGTCCCTCGCTTTCCCTCCCTCCCTCTCTCTCTTTCCTACTCTCTGTCCTCCTAGCTCTCTCACTCTCTCTTTCCATCTCACATCCAGCCCCCGTTGTCTCTCTGTTTCTCTCTGTCTCTATTTCTTGCTCCTCCAACTCTCTTTCTCTCTCCTCCATCTATCTCTCTCTCCCTCTCTCTCCATCTCTCTGTCTCCCCAGCTTTCTCTCTCTATCTCTCTCTCTCCATCTATCTCTCTGTCACTGTTTCCAACTGTCTCTCATCCCTCTCTCTCTCTCTTTCCCACACCCTCTCTCTCCTCCAGAGCTGTCACTCTCTTTCTCTCTTTCTCTCATCTAGCACCCCTCTCTAATTCTTTCTGTCTCTACCTCTCTCTCTCCCTCCTCCAGCTCTCTCTCCCTCCCTCCTCCAGCTCTCTCTCATTACTCCAGCACTCTCACTTTCTCTCTTCTCCAGCTCTTTCTCTCTCTCCTGCAGCACTCTCTCTCCCTCCTCCAGCTCTCCCTCTCTCTCTCTCCTCCAGCCGTCTCTCTCTCCCCCTCCTCCAGCCCTCTCCTTCCTGCAGCACTCTCTCCCTCCTCCAGCTCTCTCCCTTCCTCCTCCAGCTTTCACTCTCCCTCCTCCAGCTCTCTCTCTCTCTCCCTCCTCCAGCTCTCCCTCTCTCTCTCTCTTTCTTTTCCAGGAAAACGGGAAGGAGTTTGGCGACGAGACGAAGAAAGTGAAGTCTTCCTTCTGGAAAGTGAACGAGGAGATCATCTCAAAGGAAGGCTACGACATCTCCCGGGAGCCAAGCAAAGGGCACGGCAAGGTGTCCACCCAAACGCTGTATGAGATGAGGACGAAAATGCGGTGCGAGTGTGAGTCTGCCTCCCCTACCAAGCCCCTGCCCCTCAAACCCGCACACCCCGCCTTCACCTTTACCCCCTTCTCCATGACATGGGCACTACCAAGGGGTGGAATTGGATCAGACTGAGGCCATTCTGAATTCTCTGCATTGCTTCGTGGGCTGGGGCTGCAGGGGAGGTATTTGATTCATCCCCCTCCCCTCCTCCCTAACTGTCCCTAATTGCCCCTCGAGGCCTCCCCGGACCATTGCAGAGGGCAATTATACAGTACAACCACTGGGTGGCGACAGCAGCGAGCCCACTTCCCATCAGCGGGCAAAGGAGGAAGTGAGAGGCAGGAGAATGGATCAGCTCCAAAGTAGATCCAGAAGGATTTTCCTGCATCATCACAGAGGATCTCCATCCATCAAGCAGAGGGAATCCGATGGGATTTAATGGCCAGGTTTTTGTAGAATTGAAACTCAAAGTGTCAGCGCCGAGGGAGCGGGCACTATCGGGGGGTCAGGGCTGAGGGAGCGGGCGCTGTTGGAGGGTCAGTGCCGAGGGAGCGGACACTGTCGGAGGGTCAGCGCTGAGGGAGCGGGCACTATTGG
>NC_063377.1:6877361-6878587 GCF_021869965.1 Rhincodon typus
TAGCATCCTGACTCGTGTACTCAATTCCCCGACCAATAAAGGCAAGCATGCCATACGCCTTCTATCTACTCGTCTGGCCACTTTGAGGGTGAGGAGTTTGGGTCAGAAGCAACTGTGCCTAACTTCATAAAAGCCGAAAGAACTGCGGATGCTGTAAATCAGGAACAAAAGCAGAAGTTGCTGGAAAAGCTCAGCAGATCTGGCAGCATCTGTGAAGGAGAACAACAGAGTTAACGTTTCGGGTCCGGTGACCCTTCCTTAATTCGATTTGAATTATTATTGGTCGTATGTATTGAGATAGAGTGAGAATTATTGTTGCATATACTAACTAAACAAATCCTACCTTACACAAGTACATCAGGGTGATGGAACAGAGTAAAGTGTTACAGCTACAGAGAAAGATCAGCTGTAATATATGAGAGCCCTGGGTTTGAGTGAAGATTTGTGACATTTTGAGTGCTGGTTGTAGACGTTGGTGTGTTCGCTGAGCTGGGGGGCTTTGATAGCAGACGTTTCGTCCCCTTACTAGGTGACATCCTCAGGGATGTGGAGCCTCCTATGAAGTGCTGTTGTCCTGTGCCAGTTCGGATTTATATGGTCTGTTTTTTTGCTGCTTGGCAATAGGTTATCTGGCTGTGCATTGTAATGGTCGGTATGGACAGGACGAATGTGTTGTGCAGGATACCATGCGGAGACTGCACTGCGCTGGGAGCAAACAGGCGGCCAACTTAGCAACACATATCCACGAGGTGCCAGCCAGCCACTAAACGATGCGAGCAGATCTCCATAAGGCCATAGGAGCAGAAATGAGGCCACTCGGCCCATCGAGTCTGCTCTGCCATTCAATCATGGCTGATAAGTTCCTCAACCCCATTCTCCTGCTTTCTCCCCGTAACCCTTGATAATCAAAAACCTATCTATCTCAGTCTTAAACGTTATCAATGACCTGGCCTCCCACAGCCTTCTGCGGCAGTGAATTCCATAGATTCACCACTCTCTAGCTGAATTAGTTTCTCCTTGTCTCCGTTTTAAAAGGTCTTCCCTTTACTCTCAGGCTGCGCCCTCAGGTCCTAGTCTCTCCGACCAATTGAAACATCTTCCCAACATCCACTCTGTTCAGGCCATTCAGTATACTGTAAGTTTCAATTAGATTCCCCCCTCATCCTTCTAAACTCCATTGAGTATAATCCCAGAGTCCTCAAATGTTCCTCATATGTTAAGCTTTC
>NC_063377.1:6879087-6907461 GCF_021869965.1 Rhincodon typus
CTACACCTTGTTATCTCAGATTCTCCAGCATCTGCAGTTCCTGCTATCCCTCCCTCGCACTGTGCTGCTTGGGGTGGGTGCCTGAATTGCCAAAATTCCTGATGTCTACAGGACTGTTTAATATTGGGGAGAAAACAGTTGGATAGCACCTCTCCCAGTTGGCACTTGTACTGCCCCAGAGCTCATAGAAGCATAGAAAATAGGTGCAGGAGTAGGCCATTCAGCCCTTCAAGCCTTCAATATGATCATGGCTGATCATGCAATTTCAGTATCCCACTCCTGCTTTCTCTCCATACCCGTTGATCCCTTTAGCTGCAAGGGTTACATCCAGCTTCCTCTTGAGTATAACAAACTGAGAACAAACTGGCTCCAACGGCCTCCTGTGGGACAGTTCCACAGGTTCACAACTCTAAGTAAAGACATGCTTCCTCATTTGAGTCCTGAATGGCTTACCCCTTATTCTTAGACTGTGACCCCCTAGTTCTGGACTATCCCAACATCAGGAACATTCTTCCTGCATCTAGCCTGTCCAGTCCTGTCAGCACTTTATATGTTTCTGTGAGATCTCCCTCTTCATTCTTCTAAATTCCAGCGAGTACAAGCCCGGTCAATCCAGTCTTTCTTCATCTGTCATCCTGGGAATCAGTCTGGTGATACTTCCTTGAATAGCCAGAATGTCCTTCTTCAGACTAGGAGACCAAAACTGCAGACAATACTCAAGGTGTGGCCTCGCTAAAGCCCAGTATAACTGCAGCAAAATATATAACTGAACAGCTCGTACAACACAGCTCGAAGATTTCAGCTGGTGACCTTACTATGGGAAGCCCAGTTGTAGATTTGGTGCCTTTTCATTCATGAAGCCACTCTTTCATTGTTATGTTGGACACCATCCCTTTTCTTTTTTGAATAATATTTCTCCGTTCCAGTTCTGTCAGTTCTGCCTCACTTTTAGAATTAAGGTTGCCTGAAGCAGCAGGTTGGATGAATGATATGGGTCTACAACAGCTCCTCTCCTCACTCTGGAAGTTGTCTTGTTGAGGTTGTTCCCAAATACTGACTGGTCTCCTTTACTGTTGCTCGTCTGTACCAACTGGCAGCACCACAGTAGAGGCCATCTTTGCTCTTCCACAACCAGTGTAGATGAATAAATGCTGAGGGCAGGGGGGCAAGAGAGGAGAGGATGAAGAGTGTCTTGGCTTTTTTTTTTCCGCTAAATATTCACATCTAATTTGAAGCAAATTGGGCCTCTCCATTGGCAGCGCTTACCACTCTATTGCAGTGCTTTTCTGTCACTTTATTTCTGTAGAAGATAGAGGTTGGCTCCTGCAAAATTATCTTGTGCTTTCCTCCCCACGTCCTCCTTGTTCTGCTGGAGAATCCACTCTGGAGCAGCACACACCTGAAAATTGAGAGGCTTGCCTCTGTGCAAATGGAGGGAGAAAAGATTTTTTAACGGTGATTAACAAATGTAATAACCACACATCTGATGAATCTTTTAACAGAGAACAGTACAGCACAGGGACAGGCCCTTTGGCCCACCATGTCTGTGCCAATCATGATGCCATTTCAAACTAATCCCATCTGCCTGCACATGGTCCATATCCATCTATTCCCTGCCTGTTCACATGTCTGTCTAAATGCCTCTTAAATATTTGCAATTGTATCTGCTTCCACCATCTCCCCTGGCAGCGCGCCCAGGCACCTACTGCTCTCTGTTTTTAAAAACAAAACCATGTCCCACATATCTCCTTTAAACACTGTCCCCATTCCCTGGTATTTGTCACTTGCATCCTGGGAATAAGATTCCAGCTACCCATCTAACAAAAATTAACTGGAATGTTAGTTTTCTGTGATGTTCTCTGTTGTATGTTAATGGTACGCTTTGGTGTGAAGTCGTAACATATGCTTGTTTCTTTATTTATCTCTCTCTCTCTTCCCCACCCCAACGTTTACCCCCCCCCCCCCCGCAGCTACACAGTTTGTCAAGTCTGCAGTGGGAGTGCCTCAGCTGTGGTCCCCGGTCACGTCCATCAGGCCCGCCACCAGCACCTTCCCGGGCTCGGTCACCACAGTGATTCCGGCCACGGTGACCATCCGGAGCACGGTGCCGCCTGTGGCCCAGAAGACGCCGGCGCAGACGAGCCCCACCCAGTCCCACCTGCAGCCCAAGTGCCTGACCCAGCCCATGGCTTCCCTGGCGCCGTCCCAGCCCCCACACTCTCACCTCCAGCCCCAGCCCCCGGCTCTGCCTCGGCCGCAAGCCCACTCCCACTCTCAGCCCAGCATGCTGCATCATCCGCACTCTCTTCAGCTTCCAAACCACGATCACAAACTCGGTAAGCAGGCCACGGAGGGGCAAGTAACCAAGTGGTGTGAGATTGGGTGGGGAAGTGCGGTCTTGGGGAATCCGGGATCGTATATGTCAGAGGAGTGAGGGTCAAGGAGTGGGAGTAGGGAGAGAGATTTAATCAAAGCATTGAAAATCGCGAGGTGGGGAAGACTTCGATCAAGTCAATGAGGGAGCAACTGTTTCTGCCGGCAGGAGGGTCAGTCACCGGAAGGGCACGGATCGAAGAGGATCGGCAAAAGAGCCAGAAGGGGGCAGGAGATGTGAATTTGCAGTCAGGATGGGCCGAATGGCCGCAGCCTCCTGCTAGCAGATTCGGTAGGAACTTTCAAACCGGGGTATTTGCAAAGCCATGGGGGGAAAAGAGCGGCGGTGTGGTGGTGAAGGGACAACTTTTAGCTGCTGCTGTGTAAAAGAAAAATAAACTTTCCTCTCCTCCTCAATTTCCCCAGTTAACTTCCTCCAGAACACTAACCTCATCCGGCTAAAGGCAACGGAGTCCGCTAGCCCTGAGATCAGGCCGAAGCCTGAGGAAGTAGTGAAGAGCAGCGTTCTCCCGCCAGTGCAGATCACCACCATCACTACCACTGCTGCTGCTGCCACCCAGCTCATACACAAGAACTCACTCAACCATACCACTCCCTTCAAACGTAAGCAAGCCCATCTCTCATCTTCTTAATTCCTTGCCATTTTCCAAGGCTTCTCGAGATATGTAGGGTGTGACAGTTGGAGATTTGGAGGGCACAGGCCAAGCAGATTCCTCCATCCTGCGTGCGAGTCTTGGTTGCCTCCATCCAGAGCACTGTTGGAAGTTTAGTTGCTATCTTGACATTTCCCCTTCTCGATATTGTGTGCGAAGCCCATTAATCATGCAAAATGCGCTTGCCTTTTCTTCAGGAAAGACAACCCGTTAAGTTGGCTTGATGTGCCAATTATTTTGCCTGTAGGAGCAAATTACTGCAGACACTGGAACCTGTACTGAACACAAAAAAAACGATGGAACTCACAGCGGATCAGGGAGGATTGGTGGAGAAGACAGCAAGCTAACGTTTCGAGTCTAGATGACTCGAGTCATCTAGACTTGAAAAGTCAGCTTGCTGTCTTTCCACAGATGCTGCCTGACCTGCTGTGAGTTCCAGCATTTATTTGTTTTCAATTATTTTGCCTCACTGGGGCAGTAAGTCAAGGCAATGCTGTGGGGAATTTCACCAGGGAATTCCCATTACAGTTGCCCGCTCTTGTCTCATTGTTAAGGAGGGTGTCATTTGTATATTATTTGTGTTAATCGTATCCAAGCAATTGATAGAGGTTTCACCCAAACACCTACAAATAAGCTCAAATTCAAAGTGTAATTCATGATTAAAAAGCATGGTGTGAATGCTAGAATGCCAGAAATTTGAAATAAGAACTGGAAATGCAAAATAGGTCAGGCAGGTTTAATAATTTCCTGACTTGTTCTCCTATACAGTGCGATTGTGGGTCTGTAACTCTTCCAGATTGTTTAAGGAAAGGTGGTTACATTCTTGATAAGTAAGGGGGATGTGAAAGGTTATCAGGAAAGTGTGAAGTAATCATTTCGGCTGTGATCTTGTGCATGGAGGGGCAGTCTCGAGGGGTTGAGTGGCCTACTCTTGCTCCTAATTTGTTTGTTTATAAGTGTAGTCTGTGACGTGTTGCTGTGTTCATTAACCTTTCACTTTTTCTTCCTACTTGACCCATTTCCACCTTCCTTGACAGTGCCTGAGAGCAATATGAACAATGGCGTTCCTATCCCAATGGATTGTCCGAAATGCAACATCCATTTCAACATCATGGAGTCCTTGAAGGTTCACATGGCAGTAAGTAGTCTCTTGTTCTGTCTCACTGCCAGTCAGAGAGAAGTGTTTGTGGTAATAAGCAGGTTGGTTTGTTGCCAGTCCCTGACTAGCTCCTCGAGAAGATGGTGGTGTGGTGTAGGGACAGGCGCAGTACTATGAGGGAGGTCCAGGATTTGACCCAGTGACACTGAACGGTTGATATATTTCCCAGTCCTGGGGTGGTATGTGGTTCAGAGGGGAGCGTGGAAACATAGAATATAGCAGCAGGAGTAGGCCATTCAGCCCTTCAAGTCTGCTGTCCATTCAATACGATCGTGTCCCGTCACCCTGTTCCCACTTTCTTTTCATACCCTTTGATCCTTTTAACGCTAAGAACTACGTCCAACTCCTTCTTGAAAATGTTCATTGTTTCTGTCCTGACCACTTACTGTGGCAGGGAATTCCACAGGCTCCCCACTGTCTGGCTGAAGACACTTCTCATCTCAATCCTAAATGGCCTACACCGTATCCTTAGACTGTGACCCCTGGTTCTGAACTCCCCAGACGTCGGGACTTGCCCTTCCTGCCTTTACACTATATAATCATGTTAGAATTTTGGAGGCCTCTGAGACTTGCACCCTTCCCCACCATACTCCGACCTGCTGCCTCTGCCACCATCACCACCACATTCTTGCAAACCTGAGTGAATATATTCCTGACCAGTCTAGTCTCTCATCATACAGTCATTGGCCTAGTGGTATTATGGCTGGATCGTTAATCCAGATTCCCAAGTAATGCTCTGGGACCCGGGTTCAGTTCCCGCCACGGCAGATGGAATTTGAATTCCCTATAAATCTGGAATTAACAGTCAGAATTAAGAGTCTGATGTTGACCATGAATCCACTGCTAATTGTTGGAAAAACCCATCTGGTTCACTAATGTCCGTTAGGGAAGCAAACTGCCACCCTTACCTGGTCTGGCCTACACGTGATTCCACACAGCAATGTGGTTGACTCTGAACTGCCCTCTGGGCAATTGCTGGCTTGGCCAGTGACACCCACATCCCAAGAATGAATTTTTAAAAAAAACAGTCCTGCCATGCCAGGAATCAGAAGATGAACCTTTGTTACACTCTGTCCATAGCCAGAACATCCTTTCTCAGATGAGACCAAAACTTTGCACACTGCATGGCTTCACCAAGGCCCTATACAACTGCATTAAGACATCCCTGCTCCAGTCTCTGAATCCTCTCCCTGTAAAGGCCACCGTACCATTTGCTGCTTTCTAGACCTGCAGTGCTTGCTTCCAGCTGTACATGTACACCCAGGTTGCGTTGCACCTTTCCCTTCCTCGCCACCTGCTGCTCCTGAATCCTTCGGGTAGCAATGCTGCCCTTAGAGGAGATAGCTGTTGCAGGTTTGAAAGGTGCTGCCATAGGAGCTGAGACTAGTTGACTGCAGCACATCTTGTAGATGGCACTGTCCAGAACTTCTGTTTCTCCTCTCTCCGGTGGGTTTTGTCAGCTCACTAATCTATCCTTATTCCTAGTAAGAGACTTGCGGACAACGGAAGGACTGACATCGGTTTGTTTGCAAGTTGTTGGGAGTAGCCTATGTGAAGGAAGGAGAGAGAGGAGAGAGGCAAGTCAAAATCACTGACTGTTACTTTGCTGTTTGTTTTCCTTCTTCCAGTACTGCTGCCCCCAGCTGCTGAATCCTCCGACACCCACCAAGGCCTCTCAGCAGCAACCCCACCCAGCACCCCCTGCACCGCCGCCACCACCACCTCCTCCTCCTCCCCCACCGCCGCCACCCCCTACCCCACCCACAGTACCACAACAGCAGCAGCAGCAGCAACCGTCTGCCAAGCTGGCTGAGCCCACGCAGGGCAAACTCATCATGCTGGTGGACGATTTCTACTATGGGCGGGATGAGGGCAGCACCTATCAGATGCTTCAGGAAATGAAGACCAACACGACCTTCAGGTGCCTCAGCTGTTTGAAACGACTGAAGAACAACATCAGGTACTCTCAGTCACTCCCAAAACGCTTCTCATCTTGTCTCTCCAGGTACCCACCACCCTCTGGGTGGGTGTCCTCTCTAACCCTTACATTAAAACTGTTCCCACCGGTCATTAACACCTGTACAAAATTTTTCTCCCTTTCGGGAGAGACTGGGACTCGTTAAAACAGCTCAGAATCTCCTAGCCTTTGGCATCAAGGGTGAAAGGGATTAGAGGACAGTGGAAAGCACTGACTTTCGGTGAGCCTCCTTAGGTTAGTGTAGTGAAGCTTTTGGGTTGGACCTGATGGGGAGATGAAAGTGGAACCCTTACCCTGAACTGGCAAGGCTGTCACCACCACCACCTCTAGTTTACACCTGTGATATCTTGACAGACGCTGCTAGCCCACACATTAATGTTGAAATGGCATTAACAGAGTCAGAGATATACAACACAATAACAGACCCTTTGATCCAACTTGTCCTTGCTGACTAGATATCCTATAAAAATCTAGTCCCGTTTGTCAGCATTTGGACCATTTTTCTCTTAAACCCTTCCTATTCATGTACCCATCCAGATGCCTTTTAAATGTTGGAATTGTACCAGCACCCTCCACTTCCTCTGGCAGCTAGTTCCGTACACGCAGCACCCTTTGCGTGAAAAAGTTGCCGATTAGGGCCCTTTTAGATCTTACCCCCTCACCTTAAACCTATGCCCCTCTAGTTTTACACCCGCCCACTCCGGAAAAAAGTCCTTGCCTATTTACTCTGTTCATGCCCCTCATGATTTTATAAACCTCTATAAGGTCACCCTTCAGCCTCTGATACTCCAGGGGAAAATAGCCCCAGCCTATTCAGCCTCTCCCTGTAGCTCAAACTCTCCAACTCTGGCAACATCCTCGTAAATCTTTTCTGAACCTTTTCAAGTTTCACAACATCCTCCCTAGAGGAGGGAGATCAGAATTGCATGCAATATTCCAAAAGTGGCCGAATCAATGTACTGTACAACTGCAACATGACCTCCCAACTCCTATACTCAATGCACTGACCAATAAAGGTAAGCATACCAAACGCCATCTATTCTATCTACCTGCATCTCCACTTAGAAGGAGCTATGAACCTGCACCCCAAGGTCCCTTTGTTCAGCAACACTCCACAGGCCCTTATCATTAAGTGTATAAGTCCTACCCTGATTTGCCTTTCCAAAATGCAGCACCTGACATTTATCTAAATTAAAGTCCATCTGCCAATCCTTGGCCCACTGGTCCACCTGATCTGGATTCCATTGTACTCTGAGGTAACCTTCGCTGTCCACTATGCCTCAAATTTTAGTGTAATCTGGAAACTTACTAACCATACCTCCTGTATTCACATCCAAATCATTTTATATAAATGAGAAAAAGCTGTGGACCTAGCACCGATCCTTGCGGCACATCACTGATCGCAGGTCTCCAATCCGAAAACCACCCCTCCACCACCACTCTCTGTCTTCTACCTTTGAGTCAGTTCTGTATCCAAATAGCTAGTTCTCTGTGTATTCCATATGACCTAACGTTTCTAACCAGTCTACCGTGAGGAACCTTGTTGAATGCCTTTCTGAAGTCCATATAGATCGCATCCACTGCTCTGCCCTCCTCAGTCCTCTTCAATACTTCTTCAAAAAAGCTCAGTCAAATTAGCAAGACATGATTTCCCACGCATAAAGCCATGTTGACTATCCTAATCAGCCCTTGCCTTTCCAATACATGTAAATCCTATACCTCAGGATTCCCTCCAAAAGCTTGCCCACCACCAGTGTCAGGCTCACCGGTCTATAGTTCCCTGGCTTTTCCAGCACCCCTCCAGTGGCTGTCGATGATACAGATATCTCAGCAAGGGGCTCAGCAATCACTTCGCTAGCTTCCTGCAGAGTACTAGGGTACACCTGATCAGGTCCTGGGAATTTATCCCCTTTTATGTGTTTTATTACCTCCCTGTATAATATGGTTATTTTTCAAGATGTCGCTATTTATTTCTCCACATTGTGTAACTTTTATATCTTTACAGTAAACACTGATGCAAAATACTCAATTAGTATCTTCCCCCATCTCCTCTGGTTCTACACATTCGCAGAGTTGCTGATCTTTTGAGGGGCCCTGTTCTCTTCATAGTTGCCCTTTTATCCTTAATGTATTTGTAGAATTCCTTTGGATTCTCCTTAGCCATATTTGCCAAAGCTATTTGATGTCCCCTTTTCGCTCTCCTGATTTCCCTTAAGTATATTCCTACTGTCCTTCTACTCTTGTAGGGATTCGCTCCAACTCAGCCATGTGTTCTAAAGCTACTAGGTTGTAGCAGGTGGCTGAGTCTGGGGTCTGGGGCAAGTACATTCCTCCTCCCTTCTCCCTCCCCCCCCAAAAACTCCACCTTTGTTCTTTTTGTTATGTTGCTGCAGTGATGATGTTTAACCAAAATTAATGCAATTAACTGGTCACCCTAAATGGTTGCAGGTTTATGAACCACATGAAGCACCATCTGGAACTGGAGCAACAGAATGAAGACACCATCGAGAACCACACGACCTGCCAGCACTGCTTCCGCCAGTACGCCACTCCGTTCCAGCTTCAGTGCCATATCGAGAATGTGCACAGTCCCTATGAGACTACCAGTAAGTGCCGCCTTATCAAAACCCCATTTTTCACCCTTTTACCTCCAGTGTTGCAGCTTTGCATCAGAGCGGCAGTGTTGGGTAGTGTCAGAGAGGAGCAGGGGAGCCATGTGAGACTAATGCGCATCAGCCCCTGGCTGAGTGGTGACCCCACCCCTCAAAAGGCAGAAGTTTTAAGTCCCTACTGCAGATGATTCCATTTCGTAGGATCAAGTTACTGCAGATGCTGGAATCTGTACTGACAATAAAAAATGCTGGAGTTCTTTTTTTTATTCGTTCGCGGGATGAGGCCATTGCTGGCTTAGCAGCATTTATTGCCCATCCCTAATTGCCCAGAGGGCAGTTAAGAGTCAACCACATTGCTGTGGGTCTAGAGTCACATGTGGGCCAGACCAGGTAAGGATGGCAGTTTCCTTCCCTGAAGGACATTAGTGAACCAGATAGGTTTTTCCAACAATCGACAATGGATTCATGGTCATCATTAGATTCTTAATTCCAGATATTTTTATTGAATTCAAATTCTGCCATCTGCCATGCGGGATTTGAATTCAGCTCCGCAGAACGTTATCTGGGTCTCTGGATTAACAGTTCAGCGATGATACCACTAGGCCATCACCTCCCCACCGCGGGTCAGGCAGCATCCATGGAGAGAGAGCAAGCTAACGTTTCCAATCTAGATGACTCTTCATCAAAGCCATCTAGAATCAAAACATTAGTTTGCTTTCTCTCCTTGGATGCAACCTGACCCACTGTGATCTCCAGTATTTTATGATTCCATTTAGCGTTGCAGAGGTCCGGTCCTGAGGGAATGCTGCACTATCGGAGGGTCAGCAGTGAGGGAATAGGCACTATCGGAGGGTCAGCAGTGAGGGAATGGGCACTATCGGAGGGTCAGTAGTGAGGGAATAGGTGCTGTTGGAGGGTCAGCAGTGAGGGAGCAATGCACTGATGGCGGGTCAGTGCCGAGGGAGTGGCAGTATCGGAGGGTCACCGGTGAGGGATTGCCACACTGTCCGAGGGGATGTTTTTCAGGGTTAAACTGTGTTTCCCAAGTGGCCCCCTCAGCTGGAAGTAAAAATTTCAAGAGCTGCACAGGAAGAAGACTGGGAGTATGGTAGTGGGTCTCTCCTGTGGTCTGGGCGAACTCTAATCCTATAGCCAACATTAATGAAAACCATATTGCCAAGTATAGGATCTCCATTCAAATGGGAGGGAGTTCCAGGATTTTGACCCAGTGACAGTGAAGGAATGATGATAAACTTCCAAGTTGGGATGGTGTGTGTGTGAAACTGTAGGGGATGATGTTCCCCAATATCTGCTGCGTTGGTCCTTTTGGCAATTAGAGATTGTGGGATTGGAAGGTTGTGGAGGGAACCTTGGTCCATCTCTGCAGTTCATCTTGTAGAGGGCAAGCAGTGCTAACACGGTTAGTGATTGTGGGCGTGAATGTTGAAGATGGTGGATGATGTGCCAGTCAAACAGAGTTGTTGGCGATGGTTATTCATGGCACAGAATTAGGCTGTATAGCCCATTGAGGCCATGCTGGCTCTGTGTAGAGCAGCAAAGTCAATCCCATTCTCCTGTTTTTATCCCATAACCTCAGTCAGTTTTTATTTCCCTCGAGTGTCCGTTCAACCTCTTTCTTGGGAATAGAGATTGCAGTTTTGGAATGTGCTGATAAAGGGCATATTTAATCAAGAGATGGTCTCGGGGTTGTAACAATCTTTCTCAAAGCTGTCACCTGTTTCTCTCCGATTGCAGCAAAGTGTAAGATCTGTGAGCTGGCCTTTGAAACGGAACAGCTTTTCCTGCAGCACATGAAGGACACCCACAAACCAGGAGAAATGCCGTACGTCTGTCAGGTAAAGTTCCATTCTCGTGATTGGGGTGCTAATCCAGTGCGTTTGTTAAAAACGTTTTTGTGAGGCATGGGTGTTAATGGCTGGGCTAGCATTTATTGCTCTTCCCTAGTTTCCCTTAGAAAGATGGTGGTGAGCTGCTTCCTTGAACCTGCTGAAGCCTGTGTGTGGTGTAGCAGCATCACAGTGCCGTTAGGAGAGTTTCTGGGATTTTCATCCAGCAGCACAGAAAGAAAGGCCAATATATTTCCAAGCCAGGATGGGGTGAGGGTGTGCGCGTGTGTGTCTGTCTGTCTGTCTGTATTCGTGCCGGCCTCTACCTGTTGATGGATTGTGATATCTTTAGCATAACTGCCTCGCTTTTGTTTGTCCGTTCCGTGCCTCTTGTTTAAAAAACCAAAGGAATGAAATTGGAATGCAGGATCTATTTGTGCATGGGTGGGAACGTACAAAAGCGTCTACTCTTGGGGAAATCGTAGGTGCTGGCTGATACCTTGCATTGTCAAGACTGTATGCAGAGGAACAGTCTTTAATCCATGGGAGTGTCAATGGCTGCTGGATGCTAACAGGATTCTGAGCCCAGGGAGGGGAGTTGAAGTTTGCACTGGATGAGGAGAGTGAAATTTCTGGGAGAAGAAAGGGTGTGTTGTGGGTAGGTTCGAGATTCCCTTGGACAGTTCAGGTACTGTGGGTCAACTGCTGAGACCCATTTGATTTTGTATCTGGCAGGTGTGCGAATATCGCTCGTCGGTGTACTTGGAAGTGGATAACCATTTCCGAATGATTCACGAGGACACTAAGAATCTGCTCTGCCCGTACTGTTTCAAAGTGCTGAAGAACAGTAGTGCCTACCAGCAACACTACATGAAGCACCAGGTGAGTGTCTCTCTGAAGGTGGGCGCACTCCATCAGAGACAGGTTGCGTCAGTACCTGGGCAGAATTGAATCTGATTCCCTCACCCTGGGTCAGTTATTGCACGCCACGCGCTGCTTCCAAGTTCCAGAATCTTCCTGGGGCGAGTCAGCCTTCTGGCCTTGCACTTGTTGTGACAGCGCTTTCAGAATGGTGCTCCTGTGAAGCTGTCTTCCAGGGGCAAGGATGCTGAGTCTGGCTTGCCCCAATGTCTGGAATGGCCCAAGACCGGCAGGCTTTTACCTGATAATTTTCTTTTGTCTTTTGGATGTAGTTGTCACTGGTCAGGTTGGCATTTATTGCCTGTCCCCAGTTGCCCATAGAGTTGGTGATGAGGCCATGTATCTGCTGTCCTTGTCCTCCTCCAGGGTAGATGATTGGATCATAATTTCCTGCCTCCTGTTGTTGCGTTGCTGGTCAGGTGTACTCTTTTCGGCATTCTCTTCATCGTTTTGTCTTTGTTTCAGAAGAAGAGTGTCTACCCCTGTAACAAGTGCAGACTCCAGTTCATCAGCGCCAAGGAGAAAATGGAACACAAAGTTGAACACCATAAGACATTTAAGAAACCGAAGCAGCTGGAAGGACTGCAGCCTGGTACCAAGGTTGAGGACAGATTTGTGATCTTCCTTCCATAGCCTGAACCCCCATCTCTCTCTCTCCCTCTTCTTTCTGTCTCTCTTTAGTGTGTGTGTTCTCTCTCTCCTTCTCGTGCTCTGTCTCTTGCATACTGTCTTTCTGTTCCTTCCCACCTCACTTTGCTGGATGCATTTTTGAAGCAAAGGTTTTCATGAGTGTCGACATGTACAGCATTTGAATTATAGGCCAGGGTCTAGTTGGGTCTAGGATTGTTCAGTCCATCTTATTCTGAATTATCCCTCCCTAATAGGCAGAGCAGCATAATCAGTGTGGCTGTGTCAACAGAACTGACATGAGCTTCCCTTGTTTTGGATGGAGAATCACCAGATAGTGTTCTCGTCTACTCCTCTCTTCCCATCTTCTCTCTTTCTCACTCGTACTCTCATACTGTCTGTCTCTCTCTCACACACTCATTCACACACATTCTCAGACCCTATCTCTCTCTCTCCACACTCTCTCATACTGTGTCTGTCTCACTGTCTCTGTTGCTCCCTTTTGACCACCGCCGCCCCCCGACCACCCGCTTTCATCCTCCTTAGAAAGAAAAGTGGAATATCCTCTCCAGAGCAGGAACTGAGCCGTGGTGCTTATAGCAGAGAAGGAGGCTTACTGTGCATGTGGTGACTCTTACCAAGAGCAGTGCCATTTGTGTCCTCTTGCCCCACCTTGCTCTTTCCATCCAAGGCCTGCAGAGCTTTCCATTTTAGCTATTGTGTTTGACAACTTTGGAGACACACCTGCGCATGCACAGGCAGTCAAGGAATGGACTGAGTTACCGATCTTTTTATTTTGAATCTCAGGTCACAATAAGAACCTCGATGGGACAGGCCCGTGCCGCTGGAGGGCCCGTGCAAGAGGTCCCCGCCAGAAAGGTGTACCCCCCGGTGATGCCTCCGAAGCCACAGGAGCCTCCAGCTTGCTCAACGGTTCACACAGTCCCTTCGGTCCCCAAGCCCGTGCCCAAGGCAGAGAAGAGGAAGGCGGTGGAGAGGATAAGCCCGTTGCTCATAGACATGCAGGACATAAGGTGGGTGCTGTGCGAACGAACACACACACAGTCACACACCCTGTCGCGATGGACATGCACGAGCCCCAAGGAGCATGGGTCTCTTAGGTTTTGTTCATCCTTTTTCTGGTTCTGGCTGCACCTCTGGAGGAAGTTGGCTCTCGACAGTGAGTGGCGGCTGCCTTCCACTGCAGCGCCCTTGCTTTTTCCCAAGGAATTATCTGCAGCATTTATTTGCATGTGGGCCTCCTGAAAATGGCATTCCTTTCCCTTCCAAACCCCGTCACTGGAGAAGGAAAGGCATGAGGTGAGCTGCTAGAAGTAGGAAATGTCTAATTTGGAGTTGTACGCAGTGGGTGATCTCTGACTCTCATCCTTAGAGGAAGGGAGTTTGAGACCCCACTCTAAGACTCAATCTCACTTATTCAAGCTGATTCTCCCAGTGGCGGGGTTGGTGGAGTGCCATGCTAGCGGATTTCCAAAACGTGCCAGCCTTCAGATGGCAAATTTAAACTGAAACTGCTCTGAAACCCCAACCCACCCACAAAAGTGCCCTTTATAGTGGACGTTGGAGTGACACACTTGTGGCTTGGAAGCACAGCCCCCATGCGGCGGGTGGGCAGGTGCTTTCACTCCATCGCCCACCGATCAGCATCAGCTCTGAGGTGGGTGTGGGGAGGGGTGGGCTAAAAGCACAGGCGATCGGATTAGGTCATTATTGCATTGCTCTTTGTGGGATCTCGCTGTGCAGAAATGTGGCATTTCCCCATGTGACAACAACGACTGACCTTTTGTGTTGGGTCGGCATGAGAAAAGGTACGTCATTGGCTGTGGATTGTTTCTGGACCACCCCAAAGCTGTGAAAGGTGTTGGAGGACTCCCCCCACACACACACAGACAGACACCAGCAAGTTGTATTTACCCTGTTGATTTTTTTCAAAATCCTTGGCGTTGTTTTTAAAGCGCTGCTGTCCTGCGGGGGGCTGAAATTCTGCTGTCTTCTCTTCAACCCTGACAGGAAGCTGTACGGTAACCAGGTCTGTCTGGAGTGCAACATAGACATCACTAACGTCAGCAACGTCAGCAACCACTTCCCCACTTACGTGCACTGCTCCCGCTGTCGGTACAGCACAAGCTGCAGCCGGGCTTATGCTGATCACATGATCAGGTAGGACACCTTCTCCCCCAACCTCCCCCCTCCACACCCACCTACTCACCCTCCCCACACACGCATGCACGCACCTATACGCACACAGTCTTCTCCGTGACCTGGACATACGAGTGCACAGATGATGCAAAACTCTTCCCAGGAAGGTGAGGCAAAGATCAGCTGGAAACGTGGGCATCTAGAAGAACACTAAAGCGTTGGAACAGATGAGATCCTGGAGGGGTGGGCACTGAGAGGATGCCTCTCTCCCACCACCCACACACCTTGTGGGGCAATGTAGAACCAGGGCAAGGGGACACGGTTTCATGATGAGGGGTCTCCTGTTCAACACGGAGCTGGGGACGAATTTCTTCTCTTGCAGGGTCGTGGGTCTGTGGAATTCCCTCTCCGAGAGCATTGGGAGCCAAGTCACTGAATACATTCTAAGGCCTGCGTTAGATTTTGGATTGACAAAGGGAAGTGGAGGTGGGGGAGCACCTGGGAGCGGACAAGAAAACACGGCTTGCAACGGATCACCTGTTATCTTGCAACACTGTGTTGCGGGGAGTTTTTAAAGGGGGAAGCTGGGTAAATTTTTGACTGAGTCAGGAGTAGAAGGGGTGGGGGAGGGTTTGGAAGATGGAGGGAGTGGTGATGCAGGAAGAGGCTTGTATGGAGCAGAAGTATCAGCACAGAGCAGAGAGGCTGAGCAGCCTGCTCCCATGCATATATGCATTGTTAGCTGTTTATACACAGCACCTGCCATGCCTCCACCCGTAATCCAACTGTACCACTGACACAGGAACCCACATTGTCGATGTTTACAGCTGAAGCTATGTAAACCTGCTCCCTGCTGATTAACTGTAGCTGCCCTCCCAGCTTCGTAATCTTTTAGAGTTTTTGAACTCCCACTGTTTTGATCTGGTGGTTCTATTTAGCACGATTGTCATCGTGACTGTAACAACATGCAGGCTGAATCTGGTCTGTTTTCTAATGCACCCTTCTCTCACTTAATTTTCCAACTCTCACCGTCAAAAATAAAACTTAAGCTAAGTTGCTTACATCTCTTGGGCATTTTGTTTACACAGACCCAGTTAAACTCACTGTTTCTGCGAGCAATGAAATGCATCAAACCTTTGTTTTGACTAAGTATTTTGATTGCTGCCTTCACAAGTTTCGTGTCATCTGCAAGGTGCGAAATTAAAACACTGATGTATTCGAGTGCCAGGTCGGTTCGTGTGTGTTAAATACCTTCCCAGCGTTTTTGTCAGTGGTGCGTTTTAATACTCCTGAGCAATGTTCATTAGTCCAGCTCTTCTTTATTCTGCAGTTACCACACTCAACGCGGGAAACCAAAATACTTGATGTTTGGAAAAGTGAAGAAAAGGTAATTAGTTTCAACTTCAGCTCCTTGAGAGTCGAGGCCCACTTTTTTTTTTTCTTTCTTGTTTTTGTCCTCTTCCCGAACTGTGTCACGTTATAAAAACCAGAGGACTGCCTTGGGCCCTAGACAATGCCTGAGGAAGTGGTAGCTGCAAATGCGCAGGATGTACCCATGATGCCGTACATATGGGGCAACCTACTCTTTCTGGGCTTATACGCTTTCTGGTGTCTTGGTATGTTTTGCAGCTGGGATAAAGAGGTCTGGACTGCTAAAATACACCCCTCCCAATCCCAAACACACACACACACAAACCCTAACCCACGAAGTCCACCCCGTCCCACCCTGCCCTGGGGTTTGGCAAAACATCCTCTTCCTGGACCCCTGCTGCTATGTCTTGTGATGTACATGCTCTGTCTAACATGCGAAGTAACAAAACGTAGTCAAGGAATCAGACCAACCATGAGCGTGTAGATGATTTCTTTTAACCAGTTCAGATGTCTTATGAAGCAGGTGGGACTTGAACTGGGGCTTTGTGGTTCAGAGTCAGCGCCCTTGTGAGAAAAATGCATATTCATCTGACCACCTCTGAACCCTTACCCCGCTAAGCACCAGTCCCAGTCCTGACCAGCCTCTTGCTGTCCCAGTGTGCTTAACAGTAGCTTAGGTGAAGTTGCGGTGGGTGCTAAATTGGGGGACCCTTATTCTCGGCTGCTGTGCTGGTCAGCCTGCAATACTGGGCTGCTGCTGCTCTTGCTCTGCACTCTTAGTCCTCGATGGAAAGGTGTACCCCATGCTCTTGTTGGTGGACTCGTACAGCCTACTCACTTGTATAACACATGGCCGTGTCAGTGACACAGTAGGGGACAGTTGATAAGAAAGACTTAGATTCCTATAGTGCTTTTCATATCCTGGGGGCATCCAAAAGCTCTGTACAGCCAATCAATTATTTTTGAAGTGCCATAAAATAGGAAACATGGGAGCTGACTTGCATGCAAATGGCTCCAAGAAACAGCAATGTGATAATGACCCAGTTCAGTTTCTTCTTTCAGTGCTGGTGGTTCAGGGAGAAATACTGGCACTGGGCAGAACCTACCCCACCCCACCCCACCCCACCCAGATTCTGGAGTGGGGTCCTCAAGCCGAGCCCATGACCTTCAAACTCTGAGACAGGGTGGCTGGCCTCTCGGGCCTGGATGGCAGCTCGTACTTAACGATTGCCATTCAGTTTTGCTCTTTGTGGGATGGTGTGAATTGGGTGGGGGCAGGGTGTGGTGTTGTTTGACCAAGTCCCTCACCAACAGGAGTAATGTCTGCTTCTTGACAGCGCGATTCTACTTGTCTGCACGTCCTGTACGTTTGCCGTCGAGACAGGAGACGGAGACGAGATGGCCCAGCACCTGGATCAGAACCCGGGCCACGGACCCTGTTGCTTTGTGACGTTTTCAGGTGAGCAGCGGCAGGTGGTGATTGGCATTGGAGGTTGGCAAAATGAGTGCTGAAACTGGGAAGCTAGAGGGGACAGCTGGAGCCGGGGTAGCGGGTGGTTGCTGAGGAGGGGGTTAGAGGCAGGAATGTCAGGCGTTGGAGGCAGTGCTGTTTGGTGGAGGAGGCAGGGGAGTCTTGGGAGTCAGAGGAGGAGAGGGGAGTGTTGGTGGGTGTCAGGAGCTGAAGAGGGTTGGCGGATACAGGAGCTGTAGACTCCCCAGAGGGTGGAAGCAGGCTATTCGACTGTCGAGTCCACACTGACCCCCCCCCATCACCGAAGACTATCCCATCCAGACCCACCCCGCCTACCCTATCCCTGTAACCCTACATTTCCCATGGGTAATCCACCCAACCTGCACATCCCCGGACGCTGTGGGCAATTTAGCATGGCCGATCTCCCAATCCACCTAACCTACATGTCCTTGGACCGTGGAAGGAAACCGGAGCACCCAGAGAAAATCCACACAGACAGAGGGAGAATTTGCAAACTCCACACAGACACTGAACCTGGGCCCCTGGCCACTGCGAGGCAGCAGTGCTAACTGCTGAGCCTCCGTTCCGCCCATGGAGGGAGAGGGGCTTGGCAGCGTCAAGAAGGTGAAGAGGCATGTGAGAGGGTGATGGGGATTGGCTGGGGCGGGAGAATGTTGGTGAGTGCCGGAGGAGGACTCCTCGATGTATAACAGTTGCATTGTCCTGGGTTTTGACAATTACAGAATCCCTCTGTTTATTTTTGTTGCATTTTCATGTGTCTCCTTCATCTTTGTTTGACAGTGGGGGATCGCAAGGGGAAAGCAGCCAAAGTGATGGAGGAACCACCGCCAGTCTTGCAGTCAAAGCTCACAGCCTCTGATTCCGAAATGGAAGAGGTGGGGAATGGCAGTGCACAGAACCCTAAGGCTGATGAAGAACGGAAAGATGAAAGTCTGGGTAAGGAAGGGTTAAAAAGATTTCGTTGCACAAGTGAGTCCGTCAACCAGCTGCTTTCCTTCCCGTCCGTCATAAATGCTGTTCACACCAGTGTTTGCGTTTGCCCATAATCTTCCATCTAAGCACCTGGAGCCTTTAGTTTATGAGCCCAGCCGTCACTGGGACTGGCCAAAGGCACATTGTAGATTGAAGGTGAGGCAGAGGCAAGGTTTACCTGTCATTGTCTCCTTATAAAGGAGGGGCAATGGAACGCATGGGGCATTACACACAACAAAGAGACTGAGGCCCAAGATCCTGACTCCCAAGCCAGACATCTACCTTGACAAGAGGGCAAGATGGGAAACTCTAGCAGACAGGACAAACCAACGTGCATTTTAGCTCTGTGATGAGGGAGCCGTCGTGGTCCTGGTGGGAAGTGAATTTGGATGCCGCAACTGAGGGTGCTTGTACTGTCAACACCACCCCCCACAAAAAAACGATCCTCATGGTTCTTGTGTGGAAATACCAGCTGTTAGAGCATTGAGCTTTTCTTTCAGCAGCTGTCACATCCATCTATCCATTTGGGCGACTTCTGAGATCTCTGCTTGTGTCGCCTAAGCACTGGCTGCTAAAGAGGAGAGGTGGGCTGCATAGTGGGGCTTTCGGGTTTGCTTGTAGGGCAGTAAGTGTTGACGGGGCTTGCGGACAGGAAGGAACCAACTAGGGGTCTGCCAGTGGCCTGTGTCATTCAAGCAGGAAGGAAGGGGAGATAGATGATGGAAGCTGCAACACGCAGCCATGTCTGTGAAGAACTTGGAAATGCTGACCCTGCCTACACGTGTTTATAGTCTTCAGAACAAAATAGGGCCTATCGTCCTGGTAACAGAATAATGCATGAAGATTTTGAGAGTTAAAATACATCAGACGTGCCTCAGTGATATTGTTCTGATGTCACTTGCATGTATATTTGACGTACTGTGATTCAGAGGAGGTATATTTGGAATGTGAAAATCAAAGGCAGGATTAGCATCCTGAGTTGTCAATGGAACCCCACTTGGATTGCTTAAATGCATTTCAGAATGGGGAATGCAATCTGTCATTAAGACTAAATATTTAGTCAGGAAAGGAGTCAAGGGTTACGGAGAACAGGCAGGAAAGTGGAATTGAGGATCATCAGATCAGCCGCAATCTCATTGAATAGTGGAGTGGATCTGATGGGCCAAATGGCCTACATTCACTACGTCTTGTGACATACGCATTCTCTAACGTGCAATGTAATAAAACATGTTGTCAAGGAATCAGGCTAGCCATAACCACGTAGATGTTAATTAACCAGTTCAGATGTATTATGGCACCACTTTGAAGTGGGTGAGATTTGAACTTGGGCTTTGTGGTTCAGAGGTGGGGACACCACCACTGTGCCACAAGAACCTTCACCGTAACCATGTAAGCTACTTATTATAGATATACTTCAGGTGCTTGTCATTTCTCTGATCTCTGAACAGATCGGAAATATGTTTTGGGTTTTGCATGACCTTATCTGATTTCTGAACACATCTCTCACCTCTGTAGATCCGCCCATCAGCGAGGTCAGGAGTCCAATTGCCAAGTAAGTACATGTTGCATTGAGTTCACTGGGCTTCCATTGGCTGGGTGGAGGGGTTGATGTGACCTGTGAGGAGCTGTGTGGGGGTCACTGCGATTGGTCTTGCAATAAAAAGTTAGTGCAAAAGTGATTACATCAACCCCACTGTACTTCCTTCCCATCTATAATTTGTAGTTCAGCCCAGTGCTGTCCGGGGAATGTTTGAGGGGGACAGTGTCAAGGGTGCTTTGCTTTGAGTTTAAAAAGTAGAGAGTTTTACTTTCAGTTTAAGAGTAGAGACAGTTACCCTATATCTAACACCATGCAGTCACTGTCCTGTGAGTGTTTTGATGTGGGCGGTGCAGAGGGAGCTTTACTTTCAGTTTTAAAGAAGTAGAGAGAGGTTGACCTTCAGTTTAAAAGAATAGAGAGAGTTTTACTTTGTTCCTGTCAAACACTCCCAGGACAGCATGTAGTTAGGTACAGAATAAAACTTCCTCTACTTTGTTCCCCATCAAACAACTCAGGGCAGGACAGCAGGGGTTAGATGCAATGTCAAGGGAGCTTTACTTTTGGTTTAAAAGAGTAGAGATGGCAATACCATGTATCTACTCCCTATCCTGGGAGCAGAAGATGGGGAGCATGTAAAGGGTACATTTCTCCATATCTAACACCGTGCTGTACCTGTACTGGGAGTGTTGAATAGTGACAGTACAGAGGAGGCTTTACCTGCAGTTTATTCGAGTAGAGGGTGCTTTACACTGTATGTAATTCCCACGCTGTACCTGTCCTGGAGTGTTTGAAGGGGACAGTGTTGAGGAAGGTTTACTTTCCGTTTGAAAGAGTCATGGGAGCTTTACCCTGTATCTAATCTTATTCTGTCGGTTTCCTTGGGAGTATTTAATGGGGTCTGTGTAGTTTTTGACTTCCTGTTCAAAAGGAATCTTTGTGTTCACCTTTAGAAAGTAGCAAAAGCTTCACTGTGTATCCAATCCCTGGTGTACCATCATTGTCAGTGTATCTTTGTGCGGGTTTCCTTCTTTAGAAAGTTGAGGACTAAGGGCAAGGATAAATTTCTCGTTTAGTGTTTACGTTATTGAATGGGACATAGAGCAGTAAAACACAGGAAAAGACCCTTCTGCCCACCGTGTCTGCACTGACCACAATGCCATTCTAAACTCGTCCCATCTGCCTGAATGTGGTCCATATCCCTCTATCCCCTGCCTGTTCATGTACCTGTTTAAATGTCTACGTGCAGCATGTTCTAGCACCTATAAAAAAAAACTTGCCCCTCACATCTCATGTTATGTTTCCCCCTCTCACCTTAAACCTAAGTACCCTAGTATTTGACATTTCCACCCTGGGAAAAATCTCCGACTATCCACTTTATCCATGCCTTTCTGGATTTTTTTATGCTTCTATCAGGTCGCCCCTCAGCGTCCAAGGATTTCACTTAATGCAGTTCTCCTGTCTTATCGTCATAATCCTATATATTGTTCCTTTTCAAATAACAGCCTAATTCCATTTTGAATGCCTCAATTGAACTTGCCTCTACCACTCTCTCAAGCACTATACTGTAGATCTTCCTGGGTGAGAAGGGGATGGCAGGTAAGATGGGTGACTGTGTGCCCAGGGGCAGACGGAGCATTAGTCAGAGAATCTGTTTGAAATTTCACTGAACCGTTGATGAGTATCCTGGATTCTCTGTTCCTTCCTCCAGTCCAGAATTAGTTAATCCATTTTGTTTGTTTATCTGCCCCTCTTAGGTCTCAGCAAGTCAAGACTGTGCGGCTGAGCACTGTCTGTTCCAGCAACTACATCAACGCAAAGATCAGTACCTGGCCAGCCCTCGCCAGCTCACCAACCCCTCCTGCAGCTGCCAATGATGGCAATGAATTAGGAGCAGGAGAAGGCCATTCAGCTCCTCCAGAGCCTGGGAGTCCAATCTGTGTGGAGGAAGACAGGAGCAGTTCAACTCCCATTTACATTGCGGAGGACAAGAACCTCTCAAGCCCAGAACATCCTGCAGAGGAGGAAAACCGCTCAAGTCCCGTCTGCGTTGCGGAGGACACGAGTGATTCAAGCCCAGTGCTCGTGGAAGAAGACAAGAATGTTTTGACTCCTGTGTGCGAAGAAGAGAACCAGAATGGTTCGAGTCCACCGTGTGTGGCGAACGAGGATGAGGCTGCCTCGAATCTGGAGTCTGTTGAAGAGGAGGGCGAGTTGTCCAAGGCAGATGATGACGGTGAGAGCCAGCATCAAGAGTTGCCCCCGAGGAGGAAGTCCTTGTCCGAGCACGAGTTTAAGGTGGTGCTGCACGCATTGTGCTGTGGCATGCGGGCTGCCACAGAACGATACAGCGAGACGCGGAGCCAGGTGGAGCAGTGGCTGAATGAGTGCGCACAGCAGCTTGATTTACTGAGTGTCCACAGCGAGTCTGGGGCCTCGACCCTCCTGTCCTCTGAGGCCGAGGAGCGGCTGGTCGAGTGGGTGCTGGTGCAGAGGGAGAGGCAGCTCCCCCTCACCGAGGAGACCTTCCTGCTGAGACTTTCGGAACTGCTGGGGTCCCAGGACCAGGTCGGTGATTCCGACTCTTTCCGCTGCCTCTGGGGGGTGGGCTTCCTCCTGAGGCACAACCTCATCGCCTACGCCAAGATTACGGTGGCCCGTGAACTGCCGAGGGAGATGGAGGACAATGCCCGTAGCTTCCTGGAGTTTGCCCAGCGCCAAATTGCCGGCCGTGACTTCCCCCGCCGAATGATTGGCAACATGGACGAGATCCCGATCTTTCTGGAGCCTGAGGTCCTAAGCCGGCCTGAGGGCACCCCGGGGGGCCTGAGGGTGACCGGCACCGGGCAGCCGCAGTTTGTGGTTGTCTTTACCATCCTGGCAGATGGTGGCCTGCTGCCCACTATGGTGTTCTCCCGAGGAGGACTGCCGCCGTGGCTGACGGTACCCACTGGTGTCCTCCTGGAGGTGAAGGAGACAGGCCACGGAGAGTCCGAGGTGTTGGAGCTATGGCTGAACCGGGTGTGGAGGCAACACGCGGCCCAGGCCCGGCGCGGCCGGAGCGCCCTGGTGCTGGACGCCGATCGGCAGCACCTCTCCGACGGCTTCATTGACCGCCTGAGCCGCTGCTGCTCCCTGCCCCTCATCATCCCCGGTGGCTGCACCTCCAGGCTCCAGCCCCTCGACATGTGTGTCAGCCAGGCTTTCCGGAACTTCCTGCAGAAACGCTGGGCTGAGTACGCCCGCGAGGCGCGCTGCTACCGCGATGTCTACGGCGATGTGCTACAGTCCCTGCTCAACTGGGTGGCGGAGGTGGCCGATTTCATTGCTGCCAATGGGGACCTGGTGCGGCAGTCCTTTGTGGCTTCCAGCCTGCTGCCGGGCACCACCTCGGCTCAGCACAGGGTGGCGGTGCAGGAGGAGCTGGTCAGCTTCCTGCAGGAGCAGCTGGAGCTGGGTACTAGGCCGGACGAGAACGGCGGAGGAGACCGCAGTCCCAGTGGCCTCCCCTTAGACCCCAGGCTGCTGACCAGGCTGTTTGAGGCAGAGAGTGATACCGATTCCTTCCCCGGCTTCCCCGAGAACGATTTGTAAATAACCCTGACCAGGCGCTCTTCCTCCTGGGAAAGGTTGGTGGGGTGGGAGGGGGGAGGGGGAGGGCGGGAGTTTAGATTGAACCAGGCGCAGAGGGAATGGGAGGAGATAGGGTGGGGGAAAGAAAGGGCATGTGCAGATGTGAGAGAGAGGTGGGGGACTGAGGCCAAGTTTTAGAGGCAGCCGGTGGGACTCTCCTCGAGCAAGAATGATGCTACCACCAGCCTGACCTGCGAGCTTCCCCACTCTTCCCTCTGATTGAAGCATCAGCTGCTGCCTCTGGGGCATCTCCCTCACAGACCGACCCCTACCATCACAGTGCTGTCAGAAGCGCCTGATCATGAGCACCGGAATTAAACTGTCATTTTCGTATCTGCCCATGGTTGGCCCTTTCTGTGCGAGATCCCAGTCTCTGCTCTTGTGGGGTGAGTCTCTAACTTTTAAACACAATTTTCCCCCTCTCTTGTCCTACACACACGCACACACACACACCCAGCAGAACTGGGGGCGTCAAGACCTTCTGGGTTACCCGTTCTGACCCCCCTTTCTTTTCCATTTTGGGATCATGTGGAAGGGTGTCCCTCGAGTCGGTCTGATCCTCGGGCCAGTCCCGATCGCTGGTAGATGGACTCTTGGCCCGAGCCGCTCCTTGTGCCCTCCCACCCAGCCACCTCAGGGCACAGGGGCCTGCAGGTGAGCTAAGACTGTTTTGGGGGGTGGAGGGGTGGGCTCGAGACACAGTTTTAACCTACCTCAACAATGGAGCAGGACTCCCATGGGACCACTTCCAGTAGCGCCTTGATGGTTGGTAGCTCGAGGTGTGAGGAACTCTAACGATGTCTCCCTGTCCCACCATCAACCCCAAGCCTCACTACTCGGCCTTCCATTGCAGACCATTGTTCACTTTTGCAGGTTGCAGGAGAGGGATGAATCAACCCACCTGGCAGGTCAGCTCCGCTGAGTAGAGCCCTGGCCCCAGACATGTGTATGTGTATGTATAAACACACAGTTGAACAGCTGGGATTTGAAAGCTACCATATCCTCTCCACCCTTTCCAAATGGAGATGCTGAAATCAGCTAACTCCACAGCACCTTGGCTCTTCTGGGATCTTCTGTGTGCTGTGCCCCCCATGTACTCTTGAATAAGCTTATGATGGCAATGGTGCAGTCTTGACTGCTTTCCTGAAAACACTACACTGCCCCAAAAGTAAATCGGTTAAAGACTGCGACACAGGAGGGGGGTGAGTGGGCAAAATGCCAACAGGAAACAAGGAGCCAAATCCAGAATCCTCTGAAATGGTTGAGTTTGTTCTGGGTCCCTTGGGGCGTGGATTTCTGTCTTTGGCCCATAGCTGGGGGGGTTGAGTAATGTCCTTCCTTGAGGTAGCCAATTGCAAACTTGCCACCACCACATCCTCAAAAGAAAAACCCAGTGGTGTGATGTTTACCACAATTGAACAGTAAGGGAGTTTAGCTTTACTTCTTGTTTTTAACGGGGTGAGTGTAATCCACAGGGGTTTGGGGTGGCGGGATGGGGGGGATGTTTTAGAAGTTTGTTGAAACTTTAGCTATGGGGGAAGGGGGTTGGTATCGTCAACTGGGTCGGGTTCTTTTTTTTTGGCAGAGGGTGCTGGCAGTGTCAGCACGTTGCTTTGAAAGTCTCTTGGCCTCAGGGTGGTGCCATGTCGGTTTCGGGATGTGTCGGGGTGGGGGAGACATGTGTCAGGTAAAACGGTCCTTAGGTGGCACTTTGGTGGGAGGGGCATTGGTCGATTCTGCCACAGCTCTGTCCTTGGGGTGAAGGCAGTGGGGAAGTTAAGAGAACCTTCCTGGTGACCTGGGAGGGAGAGTGGGTTAGAGGAATGGCCCTGTGTGTGTGAACTGGGGCCTGTAGCCTGTGTGTGTGTTGGTGTTGACTTCTGCACAGGCACTAGATTTTAGGGAGCAGCCTGAAACTCAGCAATACGGAACTTTCCTAAAGCAGATATTCTAAATGAGTGTATAATGAATGTTTAATCTCTGCTCAGTTATTTTGCCACAGTTGTAAATAATTGATGTATATAAGGATCGGTGTTTTTTTTCCTCTCGCTCTCTGTCTTCCTTGGTATTTTTGTTTTTATACAGTTGGCTAAGTCACCAGGTCACTCGAATATCCTGATGATATGGGACCCAGTTGGCCACCTTCCCCATTGTGGGTACCTAGGGATGCCATATGGCCAGCTGGTTTAGGGAGCTTTCAGATTGCAGGTTCAGTGTGAGGAGTGGTAGGGTTAGTGTCCAGGACAGGGCTTCTCCTTTTTCCTTCCTCTCACTTTGTTTCCGTCTCACTCTTTCTTGCTCCCCCTTTCTTCTTTCTCTCTCTTTTGCTTGCTCTCCCTTGGTTCTGTGCCTGTCTCTCTCTCTCTTTCATTCTATGTCCCTCTCTTGCTGGCACCCCTTTTTTCTGTGTCTTTTTTTTTCTCTGATGCTGTCTTTCTTCTGTGCACGTAGCTTCACTTCCCCCTGACTGTCACCGTCTGGTAAGGGCTGCAAGGCTGATGAAGATCCCACAGTCTCTCCTCCACCACCACCACCCCCCACCCCCACCCCCCCATCTTGTTACAGGTTTCCAGCATCTGCAGTATCTGCTCTTATTGCAGGAGGAGGCCATTCTGCCCTCCTGTCTGTGCCAGCCCTTTTTGAAAGAAGCTTTCACACAGACCGCGCCTCTCTGTTCCCTAACCTGGCAATTTTTTACCCCCATCGAATATTTACCCTGATTTCGGACGTGGCAGACACCCAAGTCATAGGGGGTCCTCTGCATTTTAATAAAGAAAATTCCCCACCCGCCCCTTCCCCTTGCCTTGTGGCAACTCCGCTCGAGTTGTCCTTGCCCATTTATTGTCTGGTGACCTCTCCACTGGACGCCATACCCATCAAGAGTGCCTGCTTATGTGGTGGGTCTTCAAGGCTACAACAACACACTCCTCCTCTCTCTCACCCCCCCAAAAAAAAATTGCTGTCCGGTCCAACACCACTCCCCTGACTCATGGTACATAGCTTCCCTCCATCATCAAAAAACTGGAATCCGCTCGCAGGGTGCAGCTGGGAAAGCTGATCCACCTTTGCGTTTTTTTCTACCTTAAGAACAAATTGTATGTGTGCAGGTGATGACTGATTTAGGTAAAACTACTTGTGCTCCATGGTGTGACCCCTTTTAGAAGTTAGCCACCCCATTTCAGTGTGCCCTCATCATCCCTTTCACATGAAACACCTCCTATCCCCCTGCGTTGGTTAGTTCTGGGTGAATTTGTGGACAGGGTGAGGGATGTGGTAGCTGTTTTACCCTAGCGCAGTTGTAGGTTGATGGCTGTGAATGGAAGTGAATTTTTAGTTGTCACGCGGGCCACCCCCAGCTTTTCATTTTATGGTGTCATTTACTGTGAGGGTTGGGTGCAACTAAATGCAAGGTGCTAGCCTGGGGAATTATCTGAGACTCTTCTTCACCCTGGGGTCTGAGCGTGTAGTGTAGGAGGAGGGGCGCAGAAGTGGGAGCAAGAGCTGTGCGAGACGTAGGCCGGCCTGGTGCTGTCTAAGGGGAGATTTTCTTTTTTTCTCTCTCTCTCCCTCTCTGTCTCGGCATCGGCCCCGGCACGATGGCTGGAAAGAGGAAAACAAACAAAAACATTTTTTTAAAAAAAAAACCCTTCTTTTTCGTCATGACAGGGGTAAGTAAAACCTTAGTTTTTTTTCTAAAAATAAAATATAGTCACGGTTCGCCGAGCGGTGGCCATTGGGGTTTCTTTTCTCCCTCTCTTAGAGAGTTAAGCTGATGTACGATAATTTGCATGGATTACTGTAACTTTTGAACTTTTTGTGTCACTGAGCTTTGTTTACGTTTTGACCCCTTCACCCCAGTTGCTTTGTAAGTAATGGACAATGTACCTGTAATTGAGAAAGGACGAGGAAATAAAAGTCTTTTTTTTTAAAAAAAAACACACATTTCTATAAACTATAAGCTGGTTGCTTGTGATGGTTTATTTTGCTGTTAGGAAACGGTCTTTGCTTTCCACGGGGTCCTTCAAAAGTCGGGGGGGGGTGCATAATTTTAAAGCAAGCGGCAGGAGATTTTCAGGAGAAACATTTTCACCCAAAGATGGTAGGAATCTGGAATGCACTGTCTGGCAGGATCATTGAGACAGGAAACTGTGCAATCTTATTTAAAAAAAAAATACTTGGATGATTCCTTATACATGAGGCCACACCTGGAGTACTCTGTAAAGTTTTGGACTCCTTATTTGAGAAAGGATGTACTGGCACTGGAGTGGGTGCAGAGAACGTTTACTAGGTTGATCCTGGAGTTGAGGGGGTTGGCTTATGAGGAGAGATTGAGTAGACTGGGACGATATTCATTGGAATTTTCGAAGAATGAGGTGGGCATCTTATAGAAACAGATGAAATTATGGAGGGAATAGGTAAGATAGAAACAGGGAGGTTGTCTGCACTGGAAGGTGAAACTAGAACTAGGGGGCATAGCCTCAAAATAAGGGGGATTAGATTTCAGACTGAGCTGAGGAGGAACTTCTTCACCCCAAATGCTTGTAAATCTGGAATTCCCTGCCCAATGAAGCAGTTGAGGCTACCTCATTGAATGTTTTTAAGGCAAAGTTTTGAACAGTAAAGGAATTAAGGGTTATGGTGAGTGGGCGAGAGCTGAGTCCACGAAAAGATTAGCCATAATCTTATTGAAATGTGGAGCAGGCTTGAGGGGTCAGATGGCCGACTCCTGCTCCTATTTCTAATGTTGTCATAATATTCAAGGCTATGAGCCTAGTGCTGGAAAGTGACCACTGTAGCTGGTAGTATATTTTTGGCAGTACAAACTTGATGGGCTGAAGGGCCTTGTCTGTACTGTATGATTCTGATTTGACTTTTTTTTTCTCCCACGTCCATACCATTGTGGCTTAGTGGAGAAAGCTAATAACTGAAAGAACTGCAGATGCTGTAAATCAGAATCAAATACAGAAGTTGCTGGAGAAGCTCAGCAGCTCTGGCAGCATCTGTGAAGAGAAATCAGA